>NW_015542377.1:3743867-3773255 GCF_001515605.1 Sinocyclocheilus anshuiensis
AAGTCATCAGTGTCCACAGCTCGTTAGTTCACTAAAGAAATTAAGTCTAGAGAAGAGCATTTCACGAAATAGTACACTATACACTCATATTTTACTTTACCTGTTAGTCTTAATTATTTAATGTATGTTTAAATTAATCTGTTATGAAACATGCTATGACAGCCATTGTGTAATTTAATATATTTTAACAAATAGCTTAGAAATTGTATTATTTAGAAGTTAATTTAAAAACTGCATTATGTGCAATTTACATGTTTGCATACTTTTTTTTTAAGTTTAGTGTTAATTATTATATTTAAAAATAAATCGTAATTAAATTTAAGGTTGGGCTCTGTTAACTGTATCCTTATAGTAATCTAAAAAAGGGCTCCCTATAGTTTAGATCATATGCTGAGGTAGATTTTTATTTTTATTAAGAAAATTGTAATTATAATTGAATTTATTTAAAGAAATAGCAATTTCTTCAGTAAACCACTGTTTAATTAAAAATAAATAAATAAATAAACCCCCCTGATGTACCGAAAACACACCGAACCGTGATGTCAAAACCGAGGTACGTACCGAACTGTCATATTTGTGTACCAAAATAAAACATTTCATAGGGCCCTAAACATGTATTTTTTGTTAAACTTTTAATAAATTGATGTTAAATTGTTTAAGTTTCATGATTTTAATTAATCAGACATGCTTTTTGATTAATAAAATTCAATTTAACCATTAAAAAGGAGTCCAGAAAAAAAAAAGACACTGCACACACAGACACAGACACACACACACACACACTATATGAGTTAGGTGAACATTTCAAGGTGGTAGACTCATAAAAACATTGATCAGAGCCTGTAGGTACAAAAACCATCCACTCATTATTTGTTATCTTGAGATTATATGCTTTTTGCCTAGTACATACTGTAATGTATTCCGCCTCTTGCAGGAACTGTGCGAAGTATTTCACCGATGATAATGGGGAAGGGAATGTGAGGATCTGGACGAACGATCACATCTATCTTGCCAAACATCTCCTAAAACCATATTTCTACACAATAATCGAGACTACACGCAATCTGCAGTAAGAGAGAGAAGCATTTGGGAGTAATGCATGCCTGCCAATTCTGGAAACCTTGCATAAACATGAAGATGCCAGTATGTGAGGTATCCATCATGATCGAGTTAGTTTTAATCATGGAGTCATGTATTACCAGCTGCTTGTGTGGATACTCTGGCACTAATGGGAGTGTATTCAAAAAAACACCACTAATGGTTTGTGTGTCCTCAACACACAAACAAATGCACACATGCTCACACAAATACCCTTAAGCAAGGATGGTGGAGAAAGCTTTTCATATTCTAATGGGGACGCTGTGCTCACATGTTGCCTGGGAGATGATGCATTCTGGGGCTTTTGCAGCAGTGCTGATGTAGATGTTGGCTATTGCTTTGGACCAATCCCAACACTGTGATCTAGGAAAGATGAAGTGTCGATGAACAAAATTATTGCATGCCTTAATATTTAAGACTGATTTTTAACATCTGCTCAGTATGCAGACTTCAGTACTAAAGTGTACTTACGGCTAGGTTTGATCACCAAACTATATGAACAGCAAAAGTATGATTTTGAAACTGATGTTACAGGGACATTGCACTGCAATCACTGGAAAAGTTTTAAGAGTTAGGAAATGCATACACTTAAGACTGCTGCATATGGTTGTATGCTAATTGATGTATACAGTACTGTGACAAAAGTTTGATACAAAACCAGCATATTGAATAGGTGTTCTTGTAGCTTAAAAGGTAGAGACTGGTGCTAACAACACTAAAGTCATGGGTTTGATTCCCATGCAATAAATGAGCATATTAAATTCGCTTTGAATAAAAACAAATGCATAAGAATGTTAAAAAATGTAACATATTGCATATTGCATTAATAGAACTTGCATTTTGTGGGAAATACTGCATTAATAATACTTGCATTGTTTTTCCTACAATTTCAAATCTTACAGACCCCAAGCATATATAGATATACAAATATACACACTATGTAGTGTACACAGCTTATATTATATATAAACTCACAGTATTTAAAATAGTAATAAAAACCTAAAAATAAATGTATTTATTATTGAATTTATTGAAAGTTATTTATTGCATTTATTACTTTTTTTTTAAAGATTTCAAATGGAAATAATTAAACAAACAAGGGGCTTGAATTTCTCTCTCTCTCTCTCTCTCTCTCTCTCTTTATTTAACTTCATGTATAAAAATAATGTCTCAAATTGCTCGCAACCCAAGAACAGACTCTCAAAAGAACAAGTGTAAGTCGTCTTCTCTATACTCCGTATTTCTATTTCTTTTTTACAGATACACCAACTTGACCACATTTCACTGAATGCCCTTGAGTCACAGGGATCAACTGAATCCTAGATAAAATACTCATATTCCAGGCGGCTGCAGTATTGTGGATACAAGAAAAGATCGTATCTCGGCCATCAGGTTGTGAACCAGTCGTGTCTGATGCCATTTAGAGCTTTATAACATGCTCCTTGTCAGCTTTTCACTTCAAGTCTCAGAAGACAGTCCTGTGGTTAGCATTGGTAGTAGTTTTTGTGACAAAGCAGTTGTTCTCCGCCAGCTTTGAATCAGCCCGGCGCTTAGTACCAGGGCGTAAGTGCAAGCGAAGATTAATACTGATGACATAGTGCGCTAGTCCTCTCATTTTTCATTAAGCCTGTCAGCGACTGGTAAATTGGGTCCTGCATCCTCTTCAGCTAGGCTTAGAGGAACACAGTCAGTGGCTGTGTGTGAAAGGGCTGTAAGGTAGCAATGACCTTGTCTGCTGTCCCAACTGCATGACAGATTCCACAAGAGTTCAGACCACCATTTTCTTTTGTCTAATCCAAAGATTTGAACTCTAACCACAACATCTCATTATCCGGGCTTTGACAGACACAGTCGGCAAACAGCATGCACTCTGATCTGCTCTGCAAAATTCACTTATATTCTCCTTGAGAGACTCCAGAATACACCATTATGAGGCTGCATACAATACACTGCAATACAAATGAGTAGATTGTTCAATATACATTGATTTTCGCAAAACACTGGATGTCCTAATTTGCATAATCAAAAAACTAATCCCAGTGTTAACTGAGTCTCACATTGTCTGATTACTTAAAGTGCAATTAAATCTCTCGGTCTCATTTATTAAATTGTTCTGGTCAGTAACTGAAGCTTTTTTACAGTTCTAAGTCAGATACTGTATGTTGATCTGACTATGTGTGACATCTGAGTGTTTGTTTGACTTTTATTATTAGAAGATTAACCATGGGTTCGGAATAACATGAGGGTGAGTAAATGATGACTTCTGGGTGACCTATCCTTTTAAGGCTGCCAACTCTCACAGGTTATGAAATAAAATAAAATAGGGGTGTTATGTGGTTGTAAAGCAAGACAAAATGTTGCTTGGGCAGAGGAGAGAATTCAAGCAAAATAGTAAAAACAAGATGAAGTTTTTATCGAGATGAAAGATGGAGAAAACACCTTTTGTTATGTAAAGATCACAAGTTGAGATCTTTATTTTACAAACAGTTATTTTAAAAGATTAAGGATTTATGCATGGCCATGTTTAAATATTTATAACTTGAAACTAGTAAAATATGGGGTGCTAAACAAGAAAATGAAGTTGGGATCTTTATTTTTTATGGATGACCATATTTAAATACTGTGGGATTATGGAGTAAAGTGCAGGGGGAAAAACTAGGATGTGCTGCAACATCTGTGTCTGACATCAAAATGTATGTAAATCAAAAACACCAACGCTATAAGAACCATGTCCATCACTTCTATTATTATGGTCATAACATTCAAGTTAGAGAAGGAGACTGACTTCAGTTACCCATCCATTCAGACATAATTTTATCATAACAGGCTGTTGTACCAACCCTCCACGGACACCTTGGCGATTGAATCGCCATTGGCTAGTACATTTTTTAGTTTACTAGCCAGACTGATATACTAATATATATATATATATATATATATATAAGGTGCACAGTGTCATTCACACAAACACTAAACCCCATCATGGTGACACACATGATACTGAAATAAGACCTAAACCCTATTGAGCATCTGTGGGGCATCCTCAAATGGAAGGTGGAGGAGTGCAAGGTCTCTAACATCCACCAGCTCCGTGATGTCATCATGGAGGAGTGGAAGAGGACTCCAGTGGCAACCTGTCAAGCTCTGGTGAAGTCCATGCCCAAGAGAGTTAAGGCAGTGCTGGAAAATAATGGTGGCCACACAAAATATTGACACTTTGGGCCCAATTTGGACATTTTCATTTAGGGGTGTACTCCCATTTGTGGCCAACGGTTTAGACATTAATGGCTGTGTGTTGAGTTATTTTGAGGGGACAGCAAATTTACACTGTTATACAAGCTGTACACTCACTACTTTACATTGTAGCAAAGTGTCGTTTCTTCAGTGTTGTCACATGAAAAGATATAATAAAATATTTACAAAAATGTGAGGGGTGTACTCACTTCTGTGAGATACTGTATATATACTGTATAATACTGTATATGTTTTTAAAATGGCACAGCTTTTTAAATATCTGAAAGTACACTCTTAACATCAGTCAGTCAAGCATTATAGCACCAGCCAATGAGATTGTCGTTTGTTCATTAGTTTCGCCCACTACCGGAGAACCCGGCAGTTCTTAAAAGCTGAAAAAATCCAAAGGAACTCCGTTATTTTGACAAGAAAATACAACAAAGAATATCGTTTACATGTAGCACGTCAATTCTTCATGTATGTAAGACTCTCTCGCTCTCACCAAAGCAACGACGAGTCGTGCGCCATTACACTGGAGTTTACGGTTCGTCAAATACAGGTGCGCTGCGCATCCATTCCGATGAGCTGAAAAGTAGCACAGATTGCTTGATGGAGAGTGGAACTCTGAAGTGCTCAGTCAGAGAGTGTTCGGTGAGTGAAAATACATCTGTGCTAAACTTATACTCAGCCTCCAACTCACACATCGGCGAGTAAAATCTGAGAATTTATTAGCCATTGGCTAATATTAGACATCATTTAATCGCCCAGAGTGAAGATTTAGTCGCATATGCGAGTGATTTACTCGCAATGTAGAGGGTTGATTAACCCAATTTATTGAGACAAACAACAAATATTTTTGTTTTAACAGTCAAGCACACAATAAAAATTAAACATCTAATTCTAATGTTTTATATGCAGATTAAATAGGTCTTAAAGGGGTCATATGATGCTGCTAAAAAGAACATTATTTTGTGTATTTGGTGTAATGAAATGTGTTTATGCCAATGTAGAGGGTTGTGTACAGACAATCTGAGACTCACACGTGCTACTAAAAACGGCTGTCAATCTTAAACACTGACTGTGTGAACATTGCCACTGTGAGTGTGAAGGTGATATATTTAGGTACACAGTTTAGGGGCAAACATGACACGATCATTTTATTCTCCTTTCCCACTGAAAGCCTCCCATTGAGAGCTTACTCAAAGCATTACTCACTCACTTTCAGGACTGACAGCTACATTGGTCAAGTGCTGAATGCAGTTAAAATAAAAGAGACATTTTATGAAGCTGCGCACCTGTATATTGGGTCTTGCATCACCATTATCTTGCTTTCATCCCAGGTCCATTCTTTTTTCTGCAGGAAATGAAAGTAATAATTTCAGTACACCACAAGCCAGGCTTTAATATATGATAATATATCCTAGGCAGAAGCTTGCTCTATCAATTTTCTCATTTAAGTTCCAGCTCCAAATTAAACCAAGAGATAAAACACCTGTGTAAATCAATAATTTATGTTTAAATGAACAGCACAAGGCGACTTAAGATGCTGAAATTGCAGGGACTGACTGTACCCATTAACTTTTGAGCTAAGCATCTTGCTAAAGGACAAAATCATCCCAGAAACCACCTTAAGTGGTTTTGGCAAAGTGTCTTGCCAAAGGGTGAACACAGTACACAGGGTGAACACAGTAGAGCAGGGCGGTGATGTGTGTTATTCTCATCTACGGTGTCAATATGGCACGGTACCTATGTAACCTGTATGTACTAGAACAGAATCAGAACGCAGATTTTGGTGCCACTTAAATGCTTGAGCGATCGATTGAAATATTTGTTCTCTGGTTCTCCGAAACAGACGTAAGGATCACCGGCACCGCACGTGAAAAATTATTTCCTGACTGAGAAAATTCACGAACACAAGTCGGAAAGCTCTAATAATACAAATCCAACACATCTTTGTAGTAACGCAAGTGTCCATGCCGTTTTCACATTCCGACTTAAAAGCACAACTCGGGAAATGAGAGCACCCAAGGAGTGCGTGAATGCAGTAATTACATTTGCTCTGACTGCAGCAGGTAGATACCGTTAGCTAGCCAAGCTAAACATTCTAAAATTAAAATGCCTAAAGCTAAACTTCCCTTGAAATGACTTGCAATGAGAAGCGTTTCTAAACCTGTTGTCCAACAAAAGAGAACAACGTTTTTTACTCCACAATTGCTTCCTTTTGTGATCTGATGTGGCTTCTTGTCACAGAATGAGTCAGAAAATGTCGCATATGCGAGTGATTTACTCGCAATGTAGAGGGTTGTGTACAGACAATCTGAGACTCACACGTGCTACTAAAAACGGCTGTCAATCTTAAACACTGACTGTGTGAACATTGCCACTGTGAGTGTGAAGGTGATATATTTAGGTACACAGTTTAGGGGCAAACATGACACGATCATTTTATTCTCCTTTCCCACTGAAAGCCTCCCATTGAGAGCTTACTCAAAGCATTACTCACTCACTTTCAGGACTGACAGCTACATTGGTCAAGTGCTGAATGCAGTTAAAATAAAAGAGACATTTTATGAAGCTGCGCACCTGTATATTGGGTCTTGCATCACCATTATCTTGCTTTCATCCCAGGTCCATTCTTTTTTCTGCAGGAAATGAAAGTAATAATTTCAGTACACCACAAGCCAGGCTTTAATATATGATAATATATCCTAGGCAGAAGCTTGCTCTATGCTCTATCAAATTTAAGTTCCAGCTCCAAATTAAACCAAGAGATAAAACACCTGTGTAAATCAATAATTTATAATTTAATGAACAGCACAAGGCGACTTAAGATGCTGAAATTGCAGGGACTGACTGTACCCATTAACTTTTGAGCTAAGCATCTTGCTAAAGGACAAAATCATCCCAGAAACCACCTTAAGTGGTTTTGGCAAAGTGTCTTGCCAAAGGGTGAACACAGTACACAGGGTGAACACAGTAGAGCAGGGCGGTGATGTGTGTTATTCTCATCTACGGTGTCAATATGGCACGGTACCTATAGTAGAGCAGGTGTGTTATTCTCATCTACGGTGTCAATATGGCACGGTACCTATGTAACCTGTATGTACTGTATGTACTACAGAACGCAGATTTTGGTGCCACTTAAATGCTTGAGCGATCGATTGAAATATTTGTTCTCTGGTTCTCCATTACACTGGAGTTTACGGTTCGTCAAATACAGGTGCGCTGCGCATCCATTCCGATGAGCTGAAAAGTAGCACAGATTGCTTGATGGAGAGTGGAACTCTGAAGTGCTCAGTCAGAGAGTGTTCGGTGAGTGAAAATACATCTGTGCTAAACTTATACTCAGCCTCCAACTCACACATCGGCGAGTAAAATCTGAGAATTTATTAGCCATTGGCTAATATTAGACATCATTTAATCGCCCAGAGTGAAGATTTAGTCGCATATGCGAGTGATTTACTCGCAATGTAGAGGGTTGTGTACAGACAATCTGAGACTCACACGTGCTACTAAAAACGGCTGTCAATCTTAAACACTGACTGTGTGAACATTGCCACTGTGAGTGTGAAGGTGATATATTTAGGTACACAGTTTAGGGGCAAACATGACACGATCATTTTATTCTCCTTTCCCACTGAAAGCCTCCCATTGAGAGCTTACTCAAAGCATTACTCACTCACTTTCAGGACTGACAGCTACATTGGTCAAGTGCTGAATGCAGTTAAAATAAAAGAGACATTTTATGAAGCTGCGCACCTGTATATTGGGTCTTGCATCACCATTATCTTGCTTTCATCCCAGGTCCATTCTTTTTTCTGCAGGAAATGAAAGTAATAATTTCAGTACACCACAAGCCAGGCTTTAATATATGATAATATATCCTAGGCAGAAGCTTGCTCTATCAATTTTCTCATTTAAGTTCCAGCTCCAAATTAAACCAAGAGATAAAACACCTGTGTAAATCAATAATTTATGTTTAAATGAACAGCACAAGGCGACTTAAGATGCTGAAATTGCAGGGACTGACTGTACCCATTAACTTTTGAGCTAAGCATCTTGCTAAAGGACAAAATCATCCCAGAAACCACCTTAAGTGGTTTTGGCAAAGTGTCTTGCCAAAGGGTGAACACAGTACACAGGGTGAACACAGTAGAGCAGGGCGGTGATGTGTGTTATTCTCATCTACGGTGTCAATATGGCACGGTACCTATGTAACCTGTATGTACTAGAACAGAATCAGAACGCAGATTTTGGTGCCACTTAAATGCTTGAGCGATCGATTGAAATATTTGTTCTCTGGTTCTCCGAAACAGACGTAAGGATCACCGGCACCGCACGTGAAAAATTATTTCCTGACTGAGAAAATTCACGAACACAAGTCGGAAAGCTCTAATAATACAAATCCAACACATCTTTGTAGTAACGCAAGTGTCCATGCCGTTTTCACATTCCGACTTAAAAGCACAACTCGGGAAATGAGAGCACCCAAGGAGTGCGTGAATGCAGTAATTACATTTGCTCTGACTGCAGCAGGTAGATACCGTTAGCTAGCCAAGCTAAACATTCTAAAATTAAAATGCCTAAAGCTAAACTTCCCTTGAAATGACTTGCAATGAGAAGCGTTTCTAAACCTGTTGTCCAACAAAAGAGAACACTATAACCTGTTGTCCAACAAAAGAGAACAACGTTTTTTACTCCACAATTGCTTCCTTTTGTGATCTGATGTGGCTTCTTGTCACAGAATGAGTCAGAAAATATGTTCTATACTGTAAAAAACATATGGTAAAAAGGCTATTTCGATTAGCAATGGATTATAAATATATTTAATTATGATGAAAATACCATGGCTTGAATAACACAGATAAACTATAAATTGTTAGAGTCGAGTGTTTATTGTCTTTGTTTTATCATTCAAAATGTTTATATCTTCTGTTTACTCAGTTACAGCGATAGCAATGCCTGTCCATGGCTGCATCCGAAAACTCTAAAATGCTGCCTTAGGAGGCAGCATTCCAAGGCAGGAAGGCATCAAGGCACGTCCGAATCCAAATTCTGCTTCCATGAGGTGCCTTCGTGCAAAAACGCTGCCTGCAAAGTCATTGCCTCATACGGCAGCGAGGCAGCAAGTCAGCTGCCTAAGTTTTCGGATGCAGCCCATATTAGGGATTTCCTGAGTTCTATTCCTTCTGTGATGCATATGTGGAGTTTATGCACGAGGGCGCACTCTGGCATCCAGTATGAATGAAACCGACATTAAATGTGTTTATAGCACTCAGTAATGGCCAATACATCCTATTTTGGGGCCTTTTTTTCTTTTTTAAAGTATCGGTTCAGGCACCGTTTAGGCACCGGTACCGTTTTAAAAGTATTGATTTTGCACCTTTATCGGAAAATACCCAAACGATACCCAACCCTACTCTAGATATGTTATGTAACATGATTATATCGGAAGTTAACACTTACAATGAATCAATCCCTAATACAGCCCAATAACACAATTTATAGCACAGTATTTTTGTTCATAAAAAAAGGTTCTCTATAGTCTCAAACACAAGAAAATATTGATATAGAGTTCCTAGTGCACTTAATGTGCATCATCCTTTGTGCATTAAAAAAATGAACAAATAAATAAATAATTAATAAATAATTACTGAATGAATGAATATAATAACTGAATAAATATATCAAAATGAATGAATGAATGAATAAATTAATAAATCAAAATGAATGAATGAATGAATGAATGAATGAATAAATATTGTCTCACCTTTAAACTAACAAATTGAACACATTATAACTAACAAAACATACAAGTTTACCTTTTTCTTTTTCCGCAGTGCTACTTTGACTCCGTCCACGGACACAATGATGTTGACTTTCTTCTTTTTGATATTCTTCACTTTAAATTCATACTGTAAAGAGGAGAGGAAAGATAGAGATCATTATGGGAAGAAATATCAATACAGAGCAATTATTTTTCACCCTTCCAGGACACCCAAGGATACTTCTATTAATTAAATTCAATCCAAGACCCCATTTAAATAGAAATCATGCGGCCCATCCTCAGCAAACATCAATAACCTCACCCTTTTTTATTGGCATATATGCCCTTGCAGAGAACGAGCTCAAATGCCATTAACATTTCGACAAATGAAATGCAAGACTGGAACTTTTAAATGAGCCAAGCGCTTATCAACAGTGTGGAAATCAGAAATGGAACAGCAAAGCCTTTGAAGTGCATCTGGATAGAATTGAGTTCTCTAGTAAATGGGTTTCTCTATAGCTTCTCAGCTCTGAGTTAACTTTATGATGTATGCTGCACTCTTCTGCTATTCAGAGAGGCCTTAGCCTGCTTAGAGATGTATGGATGTGGGTGTCAGTACAAATGACTGTGAGCAAACACTCTTACACAAGTAAACAAGAGTCTCCACAGGGACAGCATGAAGAGCAGCATGTTCTCATTTTTCAGTCCTACTCATGTATACAAATTCATATGGACACACAATATTGTTAAAAAAGTAGACTAAGTTGGTTAAGGCCATTGGGGAAAAGTTTAATTAATAGTTTCATTAATACACATACTGTCAACAAAAAGCCAAACATTCTTCAAAGCAACATGCTGAAATTTTTACACCAAGAAAAGATAACCGAATAGACCTTCTAGCTGCTCTGCATCTTGTTTGTTCCCTAGCTAATGTTAAAAAATGATAAGATGCTGAGGAGAAAGTTTGCTTCTTATGGGTCTTCCTGTTTACAGAAAAAAGGGGATTCCATGACCCATTTTGGGTTGTTTAAACTATTAGACACAAAATGTTTAAACCAAGTTGCAAAATTCAGTGTAAATATAGTAGATCTAATATAAATCAAATACATGTAAACATCAAGACATTTGGAATAAATCATAAATATAAAAAATAAATATTAATAATAAAAAGAAAAGTCACTAAACATGCACTTACACAAAGCAGCAACTGAAATGTAAAATACCCCGTGATGTCCTTTTTTTTTTGTTGAGAACGCAAATAGAGTTTGAATCAGACTGAATCATTGTCTGATGCCAATTTGGTAGACATCGCCCAACCCTAATAGGAATCCACACATTCGGGAGGGTGAAAGATTTGCCCATGTAGATTTCACTCATGTTTGAGTTGGTCATGCAAATTTGTTGCTGAAAGCTGCTTGGTTTGAAAGTGTCTTCTGTGCTTCATATGTGGCTTCTCGACTGACAATGGACTATGGACCTTTTTTTGCCTGCAAAATATCACACATTAAGTGCTTTAATACTCCCAATCCTATTGCCACAGTCTTTAGAAAACTAAATCATTGTGTCAGTCACAATGTTGATTCATTAAATAAAATATAATTATATTGGCAACAAGATATTGATGATATTATAATTATTCAATATATCATGAAGCCACATAGTGGAAGAAGGAGAGAAATTATTAGGTTGTCAAGGTTACTAGATAGCATTTTCCCCCCTCTTACTTAATGATCTTTATTATACAATGAATGGCCAATCATCATTCAATATAATTGGATGCCCAGCACAGCAAAATATTTCACACAAAACTAAAAACAGTAATTAATAAACAAGTTGTCAAGGCCGCCACATGCACCTAGGTGTTAATACTAACCAGGTGATGGCACGCTTACCACTCTTTTCCATTTTCTCCCCCTCACTTAAGTAACGCCATCCTGTTTGTCTCATTTTAATTGAGTTTCTTTCAGCCACCTGGAGCCCATTTCTTGTCTCTCAGCAGGTGCTGAGTGAAATTTCATCTAGTATTGACACATTGGGGTCAAAGAAGATACAGACACTGCTGTCTGTAAGAGACGTATATTAAAGATTAAACCAAAAGATAAAACTATTTCACTAGACCCTGCCTAAAACAACTTTTGTGATTCAACCTTCCTTTTCAGTTCCATACCATACAAAAAGAAATGAAGAAATGTTTAATTCCGCAACATTTACTTGAAAATGATCGTGTGTACTAAATACTGAAGAAAACTCAATTTGCTCAAGATGCGCATTACAGGCATGGCAAAACTTTACACCGGTGTTATCAACAGAATGAAGTTGAGAGCTGCACACTCAAATTCAAACAATGAGGAGCATTGAGATTATCTTGAATTCCTCTCAGAGCTAAACAAGGTCACAGAAAATTTAAACAACCAAGAAAACGAACCGTGCTTTCAGAATGCTTTCACAGCAAAACCTGAATGTTTTACAGGCAAACTGAGAAAACAATCAATATCATACAAAATGGAAAATATAGCAGTGAGTCCTGTACTGAACCATCAATGAACCAAGAAAAAAAGGAATAAGCAAGAATACGAATCCTAAATCATTTGAGTTGTGCAATATAAGCACAGCACCACCAGTAGTCTGATTTATGAACATTCTTTTATTAAATTGTTCAACCGCACAAATTATGAATTTTTCACTGGAAGAACTCACTGAATTGACCTGATGTAGATGTGAGTAACTGTTGATGTAAGTGAAACTCTGACTTCACAAAATGAAGCAGTTTGTTGATATGACATGTAGTTAACCTCCTGGGGTCGAGGGTTCCGCCGGCGGCACCCCTTGCAGATTTGAATGATAACAGCGAAAAGAACTTAAAATGCTCCTTCATACGTGATCGTACATATAAGAGTAATACAGCATTTAAATCTGTAAAGGGTCTACTTTTATTTGTGTACACTCACAATATCAACAAAACATTGTGCTTTTGCAAAATAAAGAAAATAAACAGGGTGTCCTTTTAGCCGTCTCATTCTCTGCGCATATCTGTTTGAAACGCGTCACTAAAATTAACTGAAACTCAGCGAATATTTGAAACACACACGAGAGATATATCTATAGAAAGCTTGACATGTCTACTTTTAAACAAAGTATTTTCCAGGGCCCCAAAACACCCTCGGACCCCAGAGGGTTAAAAGATACACAATTGCAGATACAGACACACCTTTCCAGACGCTTGTTATTACTTTTTAAACATTGTTCTCTAAGGGATTATTCAGACAGGTTTGTAAATCAAATTCACTTACAAATTGGACATCACAACAGCTTGTGACCAATTTCTATTAGATCTCTATAGTGATATCTAACAAAACATTTTAGAGCAAAACCAGAAAGATTTTATATGACTTTTAGACCTGAAAAAAAAACAAAAACACAATTTCAATAATATATTTACAAGTTTTTCCATGTTTGTGGGAACACTGATATACTGTAAATATACTACTGTTCAAAAGTTAGGGGTCGGTAAGATTTTTTAATGTTTCTGAAAGAAGTCTCAGGCTCACCATGGCTGCATTTATTTGATCAAAAATGCAGTAAAACCGTAATATTGTTATGTATTATTACAGTTTAGTATAGTTGTTTTCTATGTGAATATATTTTAAAATCAGGTCAAAGCTGAATTTTCAGTAGCCATTATTCCAGTCTTCAGTGTCACATGATCCTTCAGAAATCATCCTAATATGCTAATTTTGTGCTCAAGAATGATCCCTTATTATTATCAATGTCACAATGTAAACAGTTGTGCCTCTTAATATCTTTGTCACTTTATCGGTTTATTACATCCTTGTTGGAAAAAAAATCTATTAATTTCTTAAAAATATATATGTCTTACCAACCCCAATTTTTTGAACAGCATAGTGTATATCTGGGAAAAACTAGTGTTGATCATGGAATGAATAGGTCAGATGACTGACTTCTTTAATGAATTGTCTCCAATTTCTCACTGAACTGCACGTCTGACTCGTGGAATCGGCTAGGCCAGTGTTTCTCAACCCTGGTCCTGGACAAAGTATTGCTCCTCAGACAAAAAAAGTGGTTCAAGTAGCCAATGTTCAGAATGGTTTATAGCTTGACTGCATAAAACCTTCCAACTTGGGACTACAATGTACACTCTTTACAAATAATATGGCAGGCACACTATTATACAGATACCATTGTATCCCTAAAGTCATGTTAATTCTGCTATAAAAATTAGGGGATCATAATTGCTATTTTCTATTATACACTTCATAGACAGCAATGATGTGATTCCTCTGCAGTGAGGTGGTAAAAATAATGAATTCTCGTGACAGCTACATGAATGTACACAGGCTGGGGCAATGAATTCCTTTATAACACTACACTACTAAATCTGACACATTCATTCATTCATTCTATCTTAACATGTAAGATTATGGGTTGATTATTGAACCACCCTGCGGGGTAGGGTGATCCATCATAATGACACCAAGCGGCAACCTCCCGCTCTCTCTCGTGAAGCCAACAAGGAAGTGACAAACTGTAGTTCATCAACTGGCCGCTAGAGGCTGGCTGCAAAAGGGAGTCAATCCCATAGACATGTCACGGACACTACGTCCATGTTTTTATACAGTCTATGAATGACACCCTCCATAATAGGGGGCACTTTATTTTTGTCTTGTCCCTAGATAACAATTTTTATACAGCAGACTTGATAGTCTGATCATGCATGTGGGTGAAACTGAAAATAATGCTGTATCAACTAATCACTAAAATTTGATCTTCAAGTCAATAAGGAGTTTCATAATCAATTAGTTTTTGCACTGTGCATGGGAAACGCATCTGGTGAAGGCCACCTGTTGACATTTCCGTTAATCTCAATGTGCAGATTGCTTTCATAAATCCATTTGTACATAAATTGTTGCAGTCAAATCAATACGACAATTTCCATAGAAATCTTCTTGTTTTTTTTTTTTTTTTTTAAATACAATAATTTACACAGAAATGTTCTGCTCGTGTTTCATGAAACAGCAAAAATCTACAGTGGCAGGAATTCCGTTTTACAGCATGTTCAGTTTGATCTGATTTGCAAAGAAAATGGCTTTTAGAAGTTGAATCTTTTAACGAACTGTTCAAAATGACTCCGTTGTTACCGAATGAATCCTTCACTGAATGAATTCACAGAATCCGTCAGAGCAGCTTCTGATACCGCATCTGACTCACAAGCTGTCAAGACTTTCAGTGTTGTCCGTCATGAAATAAAATAAGTTTAAATGCACTAAAAATCAATGTCACATCATTCACTGATTCACTGTTCAGAAATCATACTAATATGCTGATTTGGTGTTCAAGAATAATTTCTTTATCCATGTCAAAAGCTGCTTAATATTTTTTGTGGAAACCATGATACATCTTTTTTAAGTTTATGAATAGAAAGTTCAAAGGAACAGCATTTATTTGAAATATGAATATTCCCATAGCATAAATGTCTTTACTGTGACTTTTATCAGTTTAATATATCATTGCTGAATAAAACTATTTATTTCTTTTAAAAAATCTTACTGACTCCAAACTTTTGAACAGTAGGCTACTGCAGGAGTAAATTTTCTTAATCAGGTAAGTTTAAATGCACTAAAAATAATTGAAACTTACTATTTTGTAATAAATAAACAAAAACATAAAATTACACAACACTACAAAGACAGAATAAGGCCAGTATATTATATAAGGTAAATCATTTGTGGATTATCCAATAAAATACCTATTAGTTGCAAACATAATTGAAAGTCAAAGGGAATCCTTTGTATTTAGGGCTTCAATATAATAATATTAGGCAGATGCCTAAACATATTATGATATTGTGTGAGGTTAAGTCTAAATCAGACAGGCTACATTTACATTATAACATTTCCACCAAGGGCACTCTGACAGTTCCTGGAAGGAAAGAATAGAATTCAATGCACTCTGTACTTTCCAGGGTAACAGAAGTCACAACTTATATCTCGCGGCTCTTTTACCACTCCTCTTTTAATAGAGTTTTGCATTCTAGAGAGCGAGCGAGTCACAGGGCCGTCCGTATCTACAATCCTCCAGCAGCACAATGGGACAGACAACGTGTCAGCATTAATCATCAGACATGGTGGATCTTGGAGACAATTTTTGAGGCTTATCAAAAAGTAGAGGCTCAAGAGAGGAGAAAAAGGTCTCAGAACAGACATATCCTGCTGGAGAGAAGCACATCTGTCTTGCAAGTTTACGTAGACAACAGAAAAAAAAAATATCATGAATGTAATCTTAAATCAATATCCAGATGATATACGACACCTACATTTCACCGCTACAGCTGAGGAAAAACTTTGACTTTGTCAACAAGCCTTTTTTCCATGATACCCAAAGATATGGACACGCTCTGAAACAACATTTAGATTCATTCAGTGTCCATGGCTACAGAAGATACTATCAAAGATCCCATTAGCAACCAATAAAGTTCTGATAAACTGATCTTGAAATATTATCCCAGAGTAACCAACCTTTAGTCTAGCATTAACTTCCAGTGAGATATGGGAAACAAAATCAGTTTGTGTCGTCTGTAAACCAAGTTTCATGGATTTGAAAAGATTCAATTCTGAACGTCTCAAAAGATTTCATTAAGCTCTAAATGACAAGACAATAACATCGAAACAAAATGAAAAGCAGAAAGCGATACACTGAACCTCTTCAGAATAAATGACATGATACTAAATTTTACATTTTCCATGCCACAAAAAAGTTCCTGCCAAACTTTTTGAGTGTTGAAGGCATGTTGTGGTTGCTAAGTGGTTTTGAGTGGTTGCTAGGGTATTGAGGATGATTGATAGGTGGCTGTTTACTGGCCCAACTCAAAAGAGCCCACCAGTTTCTATGACATTCCGGTCTCTACATAAAAAAATAAATAAATGTAACACACTATCACATAAAATTTCTATGTATAAAACATGATCAGCAGTCCTTTAAAAACATGAAAACACTGGCTTCTGGCTCATAGCTACTTTTCCCTGAAAATGGGCGGAAGGGGGCACAATGACACAATGACTCTGAACACTATAATTAGACTGGCTGTGAAGAGCCTCTCAGTATAAAAGCCCACTGGGGAATACAGTCACTTCACATTCATACTTTTCTCTTTTTCTCCCTCTTACCACTGTCAGAGACCCACGAAGATGAAAATGAGATAGAAAGCAAGCACAGCTTTGCTCCGCAGTTGGAACTTACAGTTAAAAACTTGTATCATTGCAGAAGCAATGGCAAGCTGACCTACAAACGTAAGCCCATTTCTCAAACCGTTGCGGGCGGAAAACACCTCACTCCCGTTTCATCTCGCCCATTTCATCACTGTAAGCAAATGCTATTTAAGATGCAATCCAAAACAACTAAGATGAATCTGTGCCTCAGAGCTAAGTGCCAAACATAATCAAAGAAATCAATTCGGTCTTGCTATTAAATTACTGCACTAATACATAAAAATCCAGATGTTTTTTATTTAATGTATTAAAATGATCCTCATTTACACAATAACAAAGCTGGACTTGCTCAAAAAAGCTCAAAGTGAGTAATTTTGCAATACTAGTATTAATGAAATCGTGCAAGTTATATTCAAACAGCTTTCCAACACTATCATTGTCTGCCATTGGTCAAGCAAGCAGATAGTCCCACCCCAAACTCACACAACTGGTCGAGCCAATGTTGTTGTGTTGTGATGCTCAAACAAATAATGTTCTCTAAGCAAAAAAGAGCCACATTCTTTACACGTTTTGATTAAATAAACTTAAAAAAATTGCTTATTTATAGTTGGAATACACTGATGCAATGGAATTTGGCAATGGCAAATATTTGGTCAAATATATTTGTATACAACTATTTTTATTTTCTAGTTTAGTTTAGCACTAATTATATTTCATTTCAATGATCATTTAAACGATTGGGTCAGCATAGTCAACCCTGTAAAAATAATTTTTCGAAGTTGTGAATAAAACTTATTTGAGTCCATTTTACAAGAAAACACTAGCCTTTTATTCTTTCTACTTAAAAATTTCATTTGACTTTTTTTTATAATTTTTTTTTTCAAAATGTTTCACCAAATAACTGAGTAGCTGAATGGGCAGGCTGATTAGACAATTTTTTTTTTCCAGAAGCAACATCTCAGTGCGTATTGATAAGTCTTGTCTCTTAATTTATCTCGTTTAAAAGCACCAATGCTAAAAGCATAAAAAACTGCTTCCCGTACTCTCTGAATGAAGCATTACCATTTTTTTTTCAATATAGCAGTGCTAAACAGAAAAAAAGAAGAACAGACAGTGCGTGGTAGTGAGGTTATTATTGAGAGTAAACAAGTCTCATTATGAACATTGGTTAAAGGCGTCATATGACGCGATTTCAATTTTTCCTTTCTCTTTGGAGTGTTACAAGCTCTTGGTGCATAAAGAAGATCTGTAAAGTTGCAAAGACTAAAGTCTCAAATCCAAAGAGATATTCTTTATAAAAGTTCAGAGTCAGCCACACCTACTTAAAATGGCTCGTTCTAACACGCCCCCACATATCTACCTCACTATGTGGGAAGATTTGCATAACACCGCCCAAATGTTCACGCAAAGAAAGAAGCCGTAACTTTTAGTCTCACTGTAGTTTTGTTGACACTGCAGCCATGTCGTGATGTGTGTGCTTCGTTGTGAAAGCGAAACTACTTTGTTTGGTCTACCAAAAGAGGATACGACTACAAATCAGTAGTTAAGTTGTATTTACAACACTGTTCCAAAACAGTTCAACCTAAATATTCAGATGTGTGCAGCGCATTTTATGGAGGACTGTTTACTGATCCTGGGAGAGTATAAAAATCGACGCGTTTCAAAAAGGCGGGGCATAGAGGAGAAACAATAATGTACAGTATGTGGAAAATAATGTGTTTTTTTAACTTTAAACCGCATAAACACATTTCATTACACCAAATAATGTTATTTTTAGCAGCATCATATGACCCCTTTAAAAGCAAACACTAACTGGCAGTCTGTTACATGCACACAAATACACTGAAAAAAATAACTTGTAGTATTTACTTGATAAAACTTTCGTAACAATTTGCACTAACACATTTTAAGTAAATTTTACTGCTACTACTCTGTACAATCTACTAACCATTGAACTTAACATTCATAAAGAAATTAAGCAAACATTACATAATTATATTTAATTTCACATATAGAATTAAGTCAAATCCACTTGCCTAAGTTAAGTAAATTTAAAAAAAGAAAATAAGCAACTTTAGCTTGGCCAGTAAACGTTTGAGTAATTTTTACTCAGTCAAAGCTTACTTGGCATTACTTTGATTTTACTCAATATACAGGTAGCACCTAATTAAATGGATAGTTCACCCAAAAATGAAAATTCTGTCATTAATTACTCACCCTCATGTCGTTTCAAACCGTAAGACCTTCATTCATCTTCGGAACACAAATTAAGATATTTTTGATGGAATCTGAGAGCTGTCTGAACCTGCATAGACAGCAATACAACTGAAATGTTCAGAAACGTAGCAAGGAGATCGGTAAAATAATCCATGTGACATCAGGGGTTCAACCGTAATTTTACGAAGCTACGAGAATACTTTTTGTGCGCAAAAGAAAAAAAAAACGACTTTAACAATTCGTCTCCCCCGCATCACCCTGTAGCGCCCTTTTGGAGAGTATCCGCTGGCTGGACGTAAACAACGTATGCTGTTCTGTGTCAGCTGCGTCACGCAATGTTTCACAGCGTATCCGTGTGATGCAGCTGACACAGAACAGCATACGTTGTTTACATCCAGCGGATACTCTCCAAAAGAGTAGGTTTTACTCGTTAATTTTATAACGTTGATATTTATGCTTTAATATCTACAAGCTTGAATTGAGTACTAATAAAGAATTTACTTTTTTTTTATTTTTTTTTATTGCCTGAACTAACTGTAGAAATTAAATTAGTTTTTCTGTAGTTTTTACTTCACCACAGAATAATTTATCAGTGTATTTTGGCATCATGTCTTTAGCTAAACATGCCAAAAATGCATAGAAACATCATGTGCAAATAAACTAAATGGAACACAATAATTTAAGAGTACTTTGTGTACTATTTTGTGCTAGAAAAAGGGTGGTGTACATTAAGTGAGGACTGAATTATACAACTTGACCCCCCTTTTTAAATAATTGTAACATTTAAGAATACTAACATTGATTGCTTTCATTGCTAAAAACAAAGGACTGGCAAGCCTCTCAACAAATCTGTGGAAACTTGAATATATGTGGCAAAAGGAAGAACCGCAGCCCTCACACCTAGTCCTTTCCAAGGAAAATCAGAGAAACAGTCTCTGACAGGTAGGCAGAGATGATATTTAGCTGCAGCGCTGTGAATCACTACTTCTGCAAGAAAAACAAGATGAATCTTCCAAGACCACAGGAAACTGAAATGACTGTATAATGAGATGACTGAGTCAAGTTCCCCACTATTTCATGACTGAATATGAAAAAAATGTAATGACACACAAGCGAGGGTCTTAAAACAAACAACAAGCCCAATAAATGTTAAACAGCATGCTACAATAACGCTCCATCATTTTATATTATTATTTCAATTAAAAATCTTGGTTATAACAGCAGTTCAATACAGACTGAACAATATAGTATGTCTTCTTCATATAGACCTGCAGCTGTCTATTATTCCTTGTAAGTAATTTTTAAAAACATTTTTCCTCAATGTTTTCCAATTCAATGTGTTTGTGTCAAATACTGATATATTGGTACTGTGACAACAGCTGTATTATCACTGAGTGGTAAAAGGCAGGATAAATAAATCTGGTCTTCAGCAGAAAGGCTGTGAGTGTCTCCACAGCCATTAATAGTTTGGAGTCTGGATGGCTATTGGCAATCTGCTTACTGCAATTCATAATGTTAGCAAGGGCCCATCAACGCTACAGCTCCACATTTCTGCTGTGAAATCAAATCAAACACTTAAAACCACGAAAACCATGGGGATCTGCTGTGGGAATGAAAGTGATGACCACAGAATTTCCTGTCCCTCTGGATCCAGAGAAACTGGCATTTTTATTATTGAAGCTGACCGGCCTCACTTGCAAGCTTATCTGACTTAAAGAGAGATATAGCAAAAGGCTCTCATAGGAAACACAATGAATGCAGGACAAAATCTTTGAAGAAATCTTTCTCTCATGTTAATGGGTTGGCTGCTAAAATCCAAACTGACAATGGAAAAAAAAATCAATATGCTGTCAGGCAGAGAAATACTATAGTTTGTGTAAAACTTTCTGTGATTTCCGCTATCCACTATGTCCCAGCCATCACTGTGTGAATGAATCGCATAGCATATTTTGTTAACAAAATGTTCTATTTTTATTGTTCAATTTTATAGTATTCTTTATTTATAGAGTTAACAACTGAATTAAGTGACAGAGAACATCTTAAAAACAGAATCTGACAGAATCACTGCAAATTGGTGCTGAAAGATTTAGTATCCTGAAAATAAATGTATTATTCATCATTTCAAAATAAATAATGGAATGAAGCCAAACATGGAAAAGAAGTAAAAAAAGACAAAGTCAAATCGAGTAACTTTTCTCTATGTAAAATATTCTCCAGATACCAATATGTTAAAGAATTTCTGGTCAAAAAACTTTCATCTACAGCGACTTTTTTTGGGCCACAGAGCACTCCTGGCTATGTGAGCCAACATCAAATGGTGTCATTTAGAATGGATGGAGAGTGATCTCTTATAAAGTGCCTTGTTAAATATTTTAGTAAAGAGTCTGCAACAGACATCTGTCAAAGAGCATAAATGAGAGGGTTCACTTCTATTTGAAATATAAACAGATTGTTATGAAGAGTATCTAGCATTCAGGTGTCATTATCATGTGGTTTAGCAGACTACTATTCGGATGACACAAGGTGATGGTTTGCATATAAAATTCTGCAATTTCACATTGCAAATAGACAGTTGGTGCAAATGGGTGAAATAATACGCTATGTGAATTACAATCCCAAATAATTATAAAACACATTTGAACTTAAGCAGTGCCATTAATAGTAGTGACCAGCTGGTGTTTAATTGGTGGTTAGGGTTCAAACCTAACCCTAACCCTCATCACAAACACCCTGTCAAGATAATTTGTTTGTAGTTGAGAAGGAGGGATTGTAGGCTGGCCTCCTTCACGCCACTCGCATACAGCTGCTGATACAGATATAAGAGAAAAGCAAGAATGTAAAAATGATTACAAGTTGTGCATGTATCAGCGTATGCAGACAGAAAAGGTTCTAAGAACAGGCATATGCGCACATTAATTTATTCTGTCTACACTGGAATAGCCACAGGAAAATGGGAAAATAAAAACTTTATTTTCTATATAAATACTACAAAAAACCTGACTTACTAATTATTAAAATTGTATGCATGATGTACTGCTACAACAGCTAATACTAATATGATTAGCATCTTCAAAACACACACACACAATATCATTTTCTATTTTTGTTATTTTAATGCATGTAGGTTTTGGCTATTTGCACTTTCAAATGGATAAATATTATAAATATTTTTGTTTTCCGAAGATGAATCAAAGGCTTATGGGTTTTGGAATGACATGAGGGTTCATAAATGACAAAATTGTATTATTTGTGTAAACAAAAAATATTATGTGTCTGTGATGCAATGGTCAGATGATTTTGAAAGATACTATAACATATAATACAAAAAAATATTCATTATAATAAATGTATTCTAATGATTTGTAAGTAACGTTTATTTCAGACAATAAAAAAAGAAAAAGTAAGATTCACTTATTCATATACAAACACTGTGTGTGTGTATATATATATATATATATATATATATATTTACAACAGACATATACATTCTACTAATTATACGAATCAATAAATAAAAAGGTTTCCAAATCTTAGCTTAATTTAATCAATTTAAAGTTAAAAACTATTGATGAATCACTATTTCGGCATGAAAATATTTGAACATTGGCTAATATTATTTCACTTAACTGGACCTTTTTATATTGATTTTAAAGCGACAAACTTTTATTGGCAAAACACCAGAGGTGGTAAATTCATTTGAGAAGCTGCAGTTGCCACCGACATTCCCCAGTGGTGTTATACTGTCATCCAGTCCTCCTCATCTCCCTCGTCCTACTTCTCCCCTAAACAAAGCCCTGACAGTGCACAACAGACATAGCGTGAAGATATGCAAGCCTCTGAATGGAAACCATGTAATTCGAGCACTTTTCAAAGCCCCCCATGCTGTGAGTGAGTAATGTATCAAAGAAGTCAGAAGGCAGGATTTACCCTGCTGCAAACGGATGAAGCAGCTCTCTTGACACTCAGCCAGTGTTAAGAGCCACTGCTATCTCAATGTTAAATACACACACATTTTCTGTAAGGCTCAGCATTCAGTTCACTGTCCTTCAAAAGCCACCGAAACAAACATTATGAAAAAACAAGCGAAACCATTATATTAAATGAGCAAAAGTCACCAAGTTACGTTTCAATGATACAGATACTAAACTAACATGTGAGAAGCATAATTGAGAACCTAATATTGTAAAATGTAATTCAAGTTCAAGAGACTTCGCCGTGACTCTGGAATGTGAGAGTATTTCATGTGCGGTTGAATAGAGGTCCTTTCAGAGGAAACCATACAGATTTACTGAATAAATGCTCTACTCAAAAGGCATAATGTTTCTGCCTTGAGAGTTAATCAAAAGAGGCTTGAGCTGTTCCACACTGTTCTCTACAACTCCTACTGTTATTCTACAGACTTTTGTGAGGTTTCCATGGTTACTCCCCATTTCCCATTATAATCATCTAGATTTCAAGACCTCCTGAACCCTGTAGTCACAAAATATCAACCACAGAGAAACCATTACAAAGAGGAAATTTGTATTTGCGTAAGTTTCCCATGTATACATTTGTGGGTCATCATAAATGCTCATTAGATGTACAGTACACCGCTGACAAAACACAATTTATTCTTCAATTATATGCCTTGTCATACAGCACAATTACAAGAAAACAATGACACATACCGTTGAGTGTATGAAGCTAGTTAAAATGCTTCAAAAAATAAAAAAAGACATCTGAAACAACGTTATTATCGTTAACCAAAACTAAAACCATTAAAGGGGACATAGGATGCCCATGTTCCACAAGTTGGTATGATTCTTTAGGGTCTTCATGAAATTTCTGCAACATATTTTGGTTAAAATTCCTGTAAAACAACACCGTTTTTACCTTGTCAAAAACAGCTCTGTTCACAGCGACCCGTTTTGGTGCATGTCTCTTAAAATGCTAATGAGCTCTGCCCCTCTCTTCCAAATTTTTTTTGTGTATTTGGTGTCGCGTTACCACCAAAAACAAAACAAATCCACTGCGTCCTCAGTGGCACTGATGTCGGGAGAAAATGAAGACTCATGTTCATTTTTACATCCAACTACAAAACACCTGCATTGCTTACGAGACATTGTTGTCACTACATCTGCTCGAGCGCAGAGAAAATGATGGACAGCATACAACTGGCTGAGGGCGGAAATATGCTAATATGGGACAGTCCGTCAGCGCCCATGAGCGGGGCTTGAGCAATATGATGTCATACTGCTCAGAAAATCAAAACAGCTTGATAATTGAGACTGTTTTGTTTTTTTTGGGGATTAAAAAAAAAAAAAAAAAAAAAGAGTTAATGGATTTTTTTTCATTGTAGGGTGGTTTTGTCCACACACTGCAAGATACATTTATATGCAAACACCATGCAAAAGGGAATTTTGCATCCGATGTCCCCTTTAAAAAAATAATAAAACAATCTTGAAAAACATTTGAAATAAATGTTAACTGAAATAAAGAATAAAAAAAATTTAATGACAAAATTACTAAAACTTTTTAATTAAAATGAAAACTGAAAATATATTAATGATACTAAAATAACACTGATATGAAATAATTGTTTAAATGGAAAATAACATAGGACTACTGCAATGCTCTTCCACAAAGTAAAATGGAAGAAAAAAAAATCTAAATTATTATTATTATTATTATTATTATTATTATTATAAACAATCTTCTCTATAAAGAGTTTAGTGTTCAAACAGGGTACGAGTCATCAATAAATTAACCATTACTATAAACGTATGTAATAGGCAATGGCAATGCTGTAAGCTAGGCTAAAATCCCCAAAACGAAAAAGGCATTTCCAATTAATAATGAAATCGCAAACAAATGTTTGGAATAATGATAAATAAAACACTAAAAACATAATCATCAATTAAAACTTTTCCACATTAATAAAATAAAATAAATTCATTTTTAATACACCACAAACACTGTCATGTCACAGATTCCTACCACAAATTTGACAGATCAAATAAAAAAAAAGTCTAAACACTCAATATTGTGTTCCTGGCTAGTTTGCTTGTCCTGTGAATGCTGTGGACACCACAAAGGGCTAAGTGACCATCCAACTGAAAGGACTTTGGACTACAAACATTTGGTTGCAAATCCTACAGTGGCTCAGCAGGAGTTGGAAATCAACTGTTATAGTGGCCCAAGTTCAAAAACAGGCTTCTCTTTTCGAGCTATTTTCAAATACACTGTTACAGTACTTCAGACAAAGAGAGAGAGAATGATATCCAAAACAGTGGCTGGGTATCGTTACATTTATGGCCTTACCAAAAATGCAGAAGTAGTACAAAACTCATAATGCTTTAATCGGGTAAATGATATGTTACACAAGTCCTGAGAGACAAACTTATGTTTTAGATTGTGGTTTGATGTGTATGAAGTTTGTAATAAAATAGCTAACGGCTTAATCCATGCTAAACTAAAGTTCAAAAACAAGAAAGGCAAGAGCTGAGATCACAGCAAAAAAGATTTCATAGTCTGATCTCAGCTTTTTTTTGCCAAGACCCCTGCAAGTTTGGCTTTGTTAAGCTTATTTGTTAGCCAGAAAGCAAACAATCCCCTCAAAGTCTCCCAAAAACTATTTATGCCACCATAAGGGGAAAAAAATGACTATAAGACGCAAAAGGTTTATGTCTTCCCAGAGTAGGAATCATTTTCACCAAAAATTGTTTCCAGTTTAGCTCTGAAATCAAGTTAGAGACCTTCGAGCCCTGAAATAATTATAATAGTATCAAATATCAGTGTGGTTTTTAAAAATGTGTCAAGATGTGGTTCACTGATTTGATTATTAGTTCAAGTCAAGCATGAGTAAAGTGTAAATACTTAGGTAAATGAGGCTTTTGGTGCAGAAAGCGTATACGCCGGTGGAAAAATAAGGAGCCATTAATCGCAGCGATGGTTGAAAGCCATAGATCGCACTGCCATTCTCCCCAATTAACTTAAGATCAATGTTAAACACCAAGCCCATGTCATTCTAATAATTGTGGCCTTAGCAAGAGACCACACTGGAAAGTTATTGTGGCTTAGAGACTTTCATTGGTGCATATAATCAATTAGCATTGGAGGGAAACCAGAAGGCACATGTAGGGCTGCATCTGCCATGGCCATAAAAAAGCCTACGCGGCTTGTGCTCATTTAGTTACACTGCTTGCAAAAATTGCCTCTTCTGTTCATTCGCAGTATGCGAAGAAAATAAGGCCATGCTGAAGTAAAAAAAAACATGGCAATGACAGGAATGAGATGGGGGCTCTATTTCAGATTACTGAAGGAATAGCTCAAAGCTGTTATCATTTACTTATCCTCAAGACACTCACTCCACACATTATTTTCTTTCTTTTTTTAAACACAAGTGGAGGTAAAAGGCAGAATTTCCAATCTGCTCTTTTCCAACAAAAGGTCCATATAGTCCATGTCTTTCGAAGATATCTTTTTGTTAGGAATATAAGTCATATACAAGTTGTATATAGTACACTATAAACTACTTGTATAGTTTTTTTCTCTCTCCTTTTCTTTTCTGGAACCTTATACAAAATGATCTATATAAGTGTGGGGTTTTCATTGTTACAAAAAAATAAATAAATTCAAAAATGTTCAGTTTCAAACTGAACTTTCTAATCAAAGGGAAAAAAAAAAAAGAAATATTTCTTGAGCAGCAAATCAGCATATTAGAATGAGTTCTTAAAGACCATGTGACACTGAGGACTGGAGCAATGGCTGCTAAAATTCAGCTTTGCATCACAGGAATAAATTACATTTTAAAATATTTTTAAATTAAAAAAAATACGTTATTTTAAATTGTAATAATATTTCACAATATTACTATTTTACTGCGTTTTTGATCAAATAAATGCAGCCTTGGTGAACATGAAAAAACAACAACTTTTGAACAGTGGTATATAAAATTTGTAGTAATACTAACATCTACGTTCATCAAACAGAAAATAGAAGCTGAAACACTTTTCCTAAGATCTTATGTTTCCAGTGAAAATAAGTTGGAATTGCATGAAGGTAAGTTAATGATTTCTATTTAAGGCTATGCAAATGACACCAATTACTGGCTAGCCATTGACCCTCAGTGTCACAGAGCTGAGGAGCTTCCCATCATTAAAATGTATAGGTCGCGTTATTTCCTGAACTGGCAGAGGTGCCTGTGATTTTCCTGTCTATTGAGCCGCCTAAATGCAGACACATGCCCTGAGGGATCAGCAAGGCTGTCTACCTTTCCAGATGACATGCAATAAGTTCTGGCAGGGCAGTAATCCCTCAATTCAACCAATTACTCTGAGAAGGCAAATTGTTTCAACTTCAGTGAGCACTGTAGTTGGTAAAGTCCTAGTACATAACTGGAGAAAAAGACAGCCTTTAGACATTTGTGGAATGCAAGTTATGGACACATATGAAAGGGAATAAGAGGTTAAATAAGAAGTGATACACCTCAATAATTGCATAAGGTAACGATCAACGTTATAATCTTATGTAATGTATACCAACCAAACCACTTCCTCATGCCTGGTATTTGACATAGGTGTGGTGCTTAGTACCGTAAATACTACAACTGTTGCTATTGTTGGTGTATCCACACAAGCAAAGTGTTAACCCACCGTGGATCTGCTTCCTTCCTTCCCGACAGGCCTGATGTTTTGGCCAAAGCACTGATAACCATCCCAGGCCACAGTTGTACGTACATGTACACCCCATCCCTCATCTCAGTGCGGTTTGTCTCATTGTTCTTTAACTTCCTTTCTCCTGTCAAGCTTTCCTGCCATGGCTCATATGCCCCAGGCCTACGAATGCTATATGAGCATATGGTTTGGGGGCTGGGCTGTGTGAATGGAGGGTGGTTACAGTTTCATGCCACCAGTATGTGATCAATCACAGAGCATCTGCCAATGTCATTACCTGCTCAAAAAAAAAAAAGGGTGTTCATGCTACTATTCTGGCTTCAATGGACTTCAAAGTGTTTTACTTAAGGCTAATAAAAGTGTTATATTGTAATAATGTGACATTTTTAAAGGGATAGTTTACCCAAAAATTATCTTCATGTAGTTCCAAACCTGTATGGATTTTATTATTATTATTATTATTATTTGTGTGTATGTGTGTGAAAGAAAGAGAGATAAAAATAAAATATATTTTGAGAAATTTGAGAAATTGTCTATATATAGAAAGTTTGGGTACAAACATTCTTAAAAATACATCTTTTTGTGTTTCACAGAAGAAAGTCACACAGGTTGGAACAACATGATGGTGAGTACAATGATGACAGATGTTTATTTTTTCTGGATGAAATAGGCTATGCCTTTAATTTAATGTAGGCTCCGACAACTAAAACTGAATGAAGCACAAACAAGTCAAACCAATTAATATATAGTTAATACTTCAAAGTATTTATAACAAGTTATGATATCTTAAATCAAAATGTGGATTCTAAGTTTCTGTATAGTGCATATATATATATATATATATATATATATATAGAGAGATAAAAATAAAATATATTTTGAGAAATTAATTGTTTTGTCTATATATAGAAAGTTTGGGTACAAACATTCTTAAAAATACGTCTTTTTGTGTTTCACAGAAGAAAGTCACACAGGTTGGAACAACATGATGGTGAGTACAATGATGACAGATGTTTATTTTTTCTGGATGAAATAGGCTATGCCTTTAATTTAATGTAGGCTCCGACAACTAAAACTGAATGAAGCACAAACAAGTCAAACCAATTAATATATAGTTAATACTTCAAAGTATTTATAACAAGTTATGATATCTTAAATCAAAATGTGGATTCTAAGTTTCTGTATAGTGCATATA
>NW_015542377.1:3773376-3774604 GCF_001515605.1 Sinocyclocheilus anshuiensis
AGTACAACTCCCTCACACCTTCAGCACTCATACATCCCTATAGAAGAGCTTTACTACCACTGAATGCCACTGTGGGAACCAGGCACTTCTCGCTGTACTCCTCCTCTAGCAACACCAGAACATTTTGGATGCTGTTAGATCTGAAATGATTGAATTTGTCTCATGAGACCAGAGTATGGATTCCTAGAAAACTATATTTTGTAAATATGGGCCTTGGAAAAAGCTAAATGAGTTTATGGTGCTTTGGCTACAGTCGGTAGGTTCTGGTGTGGATAAACAACCATGCATGTCACTTCTGCATGCTGCATTTTACTCTGTGAGATAAAGTGTCACTCTTTTCACAGCTTTTGCCGGCTCTGAGACACTTTCACAGTGTTTCTCCTGCTCTTTTTCTAGCAAAAAAATCACTCATCACTAAATGAAAACTTAAAGTGAAGACCTGATTATTTCAGGAGCCTTATCACAAGTCCATTGTTTTTGAATGTCGGTGCTACTTCTGCTATATTGTCACACTTAAAACAATAATTTGGTATTCCTCTTGTACCATTGTCCTCTTTTATGCTAATAAATAAGTCACCTGGCAGTTCTCTCCCAAGTGGTTCCACTGCTGCCAGCATTAAGTCCAAGTATGATTCAGTGGGCTATATAACACTTTTAATTGTCAGGAAATTACTTGTCTTTAAAAGTTTTGGTTCAATAGACTTACTTACCTGTTGATCAAAAATAGCCTTAAACCTATACACTTTTTTTTTTTTTTTAAGTTCATAAATTTCAGGAGGGTGTACTCATTTTTGCAACACAAAATTTTATCACTTTGATAAGAAAATTAGTTTTATTTAGTAACTTTCAGGAGGGTGTACTCATTATTGCAACACAACATTTAATCACTTTGATAAGAAAATGGTATTTTCTTAAATAATTTTAACATTCTTCTTTGGTAACTGATCAAGCAGACTTGCTGGAATATTATATCTCTAAAAAAACAACATGTATTCTAAGCAAAGAGAAATTGCTGAATTTGTTAAGTTTCAGAGGGGGTGTACTCATTTATGCTGTGCACTGTATATATATTAGGGGTGGAACGGTTCAATTTACTCACGGTTCGGTTTGTATCACGGTTTTACAGTCACGGTTTCGGTATGGTTCGTAAGTGCTATGTTTAGGCAAAAACTATACTGTCAAATAAAAATAAAGAAAATAAGAATAATCTATCTAACTACAAGCAACA
>NW_015542377.1:3774614-3784728 GCF_001515605.1 Sinocyclocheilus anshuiensis
TGATCCAGTGCACTGATACAGTACGTTCAGCCGGCTATGTCTGCTATAGGATACTTACCAAGACGGGCATTTTGACAATTTTTGTGTGAATTTGTCCATTTAAACGCAATACTTCAGAGAAAGCTTAATATTTGTGTGTGTTCTGAGGCGGGTTTGCGCGCTTCGGATGAGCGCACACACGCACAAATCTTCTCACTGCGTGCGCAAGCTCACGTCCTCTGGCTCTTAAATGTTTAAACTGGCAAAGCTTAAACGAATTTAGCTTAAACACAGATATCAACGTGTGCTGTTCAGGTCTCACCTGTGCGTGCGCGCTATCAGCACCCGGGTGATGACGGAATAAATAACTGCTCATATTCCAGCATACGGGCATTCGAATTGAACAAGAGTGAATGGTTTGTCCACGTTTGTATTTTTTTCATCGCCGTTGTTGTAATGTACTGGGAAGCCAGAATGCGCATCTATCAACAGAAACATACATTAGCCGAACCCTGTTTGTTTTACGTGTTATTTATAACCGTGTTATTTATAGCAAACAATATATTACAGATGCGTTGTCAGATTTAAGTTGAACCGCGGTCCTAGCGCGTGCCGAACCGGGTGTGGAGAACCGTACGGTTCGATTTTTTTCTGCGAACCGTTCCACTCCTAATATATATATATATATAAAACTTAAGAATATGATACAATTTTATTATTATTTTTAATTGAATGAGTTAAACCAGACAGTGCAATTTATCTACTTTGAATAATCTAAAAATTGACATGATTGTTTTTGTCACCACATAATGCCTATATTTATGTGCATTATTCTTATTTTTGATAACTTTATTTTTGTAAAGTATGGAAAACAAAATGAGTAAATGCATCAAAGCATTCAACTGCTGGTGGTTTGATCATAAGGGATTATAATTTAGTACTATAATAGATCTTGGCTGGCCCTTTCAAGGTGAAATTAGGCAAAAAGCACATTTACCCAACTGGTTTAAATCCAGCAAATCCACTCCACTCCATAACACTACTCTAGCATAAACCGCATGTCAGTCCCAGCACTGCATAACTCCACAAATGCCCGTTAACCATAATATGCATCGTTATTCAGATGATGAACAACCATCAAATCAATTGCACATTACACAAAAGCTACAATCTCCTCATATAAAATCAGCACATGAATAAAAATATCAGGCAGCCAAGAAAGATAGTGAGAAATACAATAAATGGAGGGGAAAGTCCGGCTTGTAGGTACTTATTGGGCTGAAAGACACTTAGAGCAAACCTCCCCCTCAGAAAGAAGGCGTTCAGTCTGCACACTGACAAAGAAGGGACAACGAGTTTTAATGCTGATAAGGCCATGATAGTGGCTGTAAATCAATAGTGAAGATGGAAGCTTGTTAGGAGCATAATCAAATGTACGTGGAACATAGTAATGACTCAAGCAGAGAATGTGAAGGAAGGACTCCCAAGAATTGGAAAAACAAAAGTATCAGGCTAATTATTAAAACAGTTAAAGTTCTAGCAATGCAGACAATTAATGCTTCAATATTTTAAAATCAAGTGCAACTAATTTGTATCCCCTGAGACAGAAGGAGCCTGACATGACAGCTCTGGAAAGACTTTAGACAGAAGACAATGTGCATTGGTGTGACTGTTTTCAAATATTCACTGTCAGCTCATTACTGCAGCAGAATAAGGCTTGCTCCTGATTTAATGACAGATTGTCAGCACTTAATTCAGAATAAAGTGTAATGATACCAATGAACACTTGGCAAAAATCCACATACATATTTGGCAAATTTACTGTTTAATGAATTTACTTCTATCAAGTGAAGTAATGCAATTCATTTGCCTTTTACAACATTTTTTTATTTTCTGGACTCCTTTTTAATGGTTCAATTAAATTGTATTAATCAAAAAGCATGTCCAATTAATTAAAATCATGAAACTTAAACAATTGAACATCAATTTATTAAAAGTTTAACAAAAATTACATGTTTAGGGCCCTATGAAATGTTTTATTTTTTCCAACCTTATTTTTCCAACCTAGTTTTATTGTTACCAAATTCTGATTTAGCATGTCTAATTATTTGAAAGCATAAAAACAAGTTTCATTTATTCTTACAACAGCCTTATGATTTTTTGCTCAGGAATTCTGTGTTGTGTATTTACATTTTTAAGGCATAAAATATTCATTTAATCTATCTTTTAAGTAATGAAAATTAAACAAATTTTATTTTTTGGAAAATAAAAGTCATTTAATACTACAATTAAAACACTGAAGAAATATTGTATGATTATTCCTTAAAAATAAGGTTTTAATAATTTTAGTAGTATAGTAGCAGCCTATTATGTACATTCTACTGAACAATAGTAATATATTATTTTGACGGGTTGCCGTGAATACCTTTACGTTTCTGTGTGTATATGATACAAGGATAGTTTTACTCAATTGAAACGGTCAAATGCTCATGAAGTGACTCTCAGGGCAGTTCTGGAGATGTTCTTCATGTATTTATGTCCTCATTCAGTGAGACGGCAGACGCTAAAATCACCGCAAGCATCACGCGCGCTTCAGTACAAGTGGTAAACAAAACCGCACGTCTGTGCCATTCATTAACACAGAGACACGAAGAATTCATATTTAAATAGTCGTTTTGCCAAATAATGGCAGGGGAAACACTGAACTTATACTTATACCAAATATCGCACAAGAAGAAACTTAAGAAAAAAAAAACAATCCTTGCTTAAATTAACATACAAAATAGTACAAACCAGTGCTTCTCAACAGGATGACATACAAGTATGTAAATTATTAAAATATTATTTAAATCATCAAAATGTAGCTAATCTAAATTAAAATTCTAAAAACACACCCCCTCCATTAATAAATTATTTAATATTGTTGAAATCATTGGAAATTCATTGATATAATAGTTTTATATATAAAAAGAAAAAGAATTGTCAATTACAGCAGAAATGCCAGAAACAGCTTATAGACTTTATTATGAAACTTTATTCAAATATTCAGTTGAACAACGGGTGGCCTTTGAGTCAAAAAGGTTAAGAACAACTGGTATAGGCTATAGAGAAATGAATATAAAAAAAATGGGCTATTATGTAAGGCCATTAAAAATGAAAGGGTTGCCAAATGTAAATTAACAATGCTTTGAAAATGTATTCATAGATCTAACAACACATTAAATACACCATAGAATGTTCATTTTAAACTGAAATTAGGGCTGTCACGATTAAGATATTTGGCTGACGATTAATTGTCTAAAAATAGTCACGGTTATTGCGATTAATTGTCTGCTTTGGCGATTATGCCGATTATCATGATTAATTGTCTGTTTTTTTATGGCTTTCATTATATAATAGTGATTCATTTCAGGGTTCAGTAAATAATTGTTATCTTTTAATTTTTTTTTTGTTATTATTTTGCAGTGTAAGATTACATAGAGTATTCCAAATTCTAAGAATCGGCCAATACCGATCCAACATCAGCGCTATTTTTTTTTCAATTCCTCATTACAGAGAAAAACTACATTTGAATAAAAATATATAGGCTATGAAATTAAACTAGCTGACTGTATAATTTAGCAGCAAAAACAATATCTTGAAAAAAAATCTTTGGTGCACATTATACAATTTAAACATGTTTATTCTGTTAACTATTTGTATTCTTACAAAATACATTCATGAAAATAAGATAGAAATCATGAGAAAAATAAAAGCTTCTAATAATCTTTCTGTGTGCAAAACTATGATAATTTAAAACGTTTCAAACAGAGCAGCACAAAGCTCTAATGCACATCCAGGGTGCAGAATGGTGTGCTTGAAGCAACATAAGTCACAGTGCGCTTAGTCTCAGCCTCAGACATCATATCCACTGAACGTTGGCTAAACGTCTGATGCATATGGCACACAAAAGTGGAAACACTTCAGGAGTTTCGAAGTCGTCATCGGATTGGTTGAATTATACAGGATTTCCGGGAGACGTGTTTGCAGTGTAAGATTACATAGAGTATTCCAAATTCTAAGAATCGGCCAATACCGATCCAACATCAGCGCTATTTTTTTTTCAATTCCTCATTACAGAGAAAAACTACATTTGAATAAAAATATATAGGCTATGAAATTAAACTAGCTGACTGTATAATTTAGCAGCAAAAACAATATCTTGAAAAAAAATCTTTGGTGCACATTATACAATTTAAACATGTTTATTCTGTTAACTATTTGTATTCTTACAAAATACATTCATGAAAATAAGATAGAAATCATGAGAAAAATAAAAGCTTCTAATAATCTTTCTGTGTGCAAAACTATGATAATTTAAAACGTTTCAAACAGAGCAGCACAAAGCTCTAATGCACATCCAGGGTGCAGAATGGTGTGCTTGAAGCAACATAAGTCACAGTGCGCTTAGTCTCAGCCTCAGACATCATATCCACTGAACGTTGGCTAAACGTCTGATGCATATGGCACACAAAAGTGGAAACACTTCAGGAGTTTCGAAGTCGTCATCGGATTGGTTGAATTATACAGGATTTCCGGGAGACGTGTGTGTCGCATTCTATAACGTTCCGCCTGGAAACAAAGATGCCGTGACACCAAACCGTCTCTCGAAAAAAAGAAAGCCGTCGTGTTTACAACTGTGACGACGAGCGCTTATCAGGATCAACTAAATGCTGGATTTTCAAAAGTATGTGAAATATTTAAAGTTCGCGGCACAGAATTTTGAAAATACGTCCAAGAGTTTTACATTTACAATAAATGTCTGTTATTGTGGCGACATTTCCATGCCCCGAAACGTGACGCTGAAACGAAACAAACTGTGATTGGTTGTTTGACATGTCGGTTAAACGGCCTCATGGGTGGCCACTTTGGACATTTTTTCAATCTATCTTAAAATTGCAGCTCAGTCATCCTGATGAGGCAACCTGCGTTTTTGATCAGAAACCAAAGATCGTACACAAGCTATAAAGATTCAAATAAACAAGACAAGGAAATGAATCACTCCAGGGTATGAAGTGGGTTAAACACAATGCTAGAAGAGAGCTATAAAGATAGAGAGAAGCAAGTTGTATCACAGCATTAAATCACAGTCCAAAGTAGGGCTGTGCGACTAATTGAAATCGAATCGAAATCGCGATTTGAGACGTTGCGATTTCCTAATGGACGCGATATTACTCTGTTCCAGAGCATATGCATGACTGCCAGCCTTGAGTTGCAGTCTTACTAATCAATAGAGTGCGCGCACCTCTGTTCTCCCCAATCAGCACTGCTCTAGCCAACTGAGTAAACACCCACCATTAAAAAAAAAAACTGAAAGCGGGAGAGAGACAGAGTGGGATTATGGCGTCTACTGGGTCAGATCGATAGTTAGGCAAATTAAAACTAAAGAAAAACGTATGCAACTTAAGCTTCGAAATGACAGACAACGAACAAAAAAGGTAATTTCCAAGAGCTGCGTCACAGCGCATATCAAAAGCTCCCTTCTCGGTTCTGTTTTCAGTACTGGAAAAGGAATTTTGTAATGGTTTAATGGAAACTATAAGAATTTCTGTGATAGTTTCTATTGTTTTTTTTTCAGCAGGGTAATGATACTCATACTGTGCTGCACATTATTGACAATATTGAGCTGAAGCTTGACTTAGCAAATTTAAAAATCGCAAATTAAATCGCAATTGCAATATCTGTCAAAAAAAAAAATCGCAATTTGATATTTTCCCCCAAATCGCACAGCCCTAGTCCAAAGACATTCATAGTGACTGAAACACTCCAGAAGAAGAGTTGTCAGTGTAGGGCATACTTTATGTTGAAGAACGATTTTCACACAAAAAGTAAAAACTCAGGCTGGATAAAAAATAATTTTACTATTAAACTTAGAAGATCAATAGATGTGGAGTTTATTGATGAATTACAGCGATCGCTGCACCGGGGCCATTAAAACTGAATAAACCACATCAAGTGAAGGTGTTTTCTTGAAACTTTTTAATTTATCAAGAGATTTCTTAGCATCAAGGACATTATTAATCACACTCGCCTTGGCTAAAAAAAATAAAAAAATAAAAATGTAATATATTCATAAATCCAGCATGAGTTATACCTCTGAGCCACTGGAGACGTTAATTAAAAAGGAGGATCACATTAGGCCAGAATATTCATTTGTTACAATGAAAGGTCTCAGAAAAAGGGATGTATTTAAAAAGGGGAAAAAAAACATGTTTTTAAGATTAAATTTGGCTGTATGGTTGATGGGGGTCAAAACAATCCATCTAACAGATCACAAGGAAAAGACATTGATTTTTACCCATTTGATTGGCAGCAAGGAAAATTGTCAAATACTTGTCTATTGTAACAAAAACTCATTTTTAAAGTTGGCATGAATTGAAAATTCACCCTATTTTCTAAATGCATGTTATAGATCTTATTGTGAACGATTCAACTGTGCATATGTTTCTTTTTTTTTTTGCTGCATTTTTTATTGTCCTTGTAATGTTTAATCAAAATATCATAAGCGTACCTTCTGGTGACGTATGCAGGATGCACAATACAGAAGAAAAATCTGTAGCTGCTTTGGTTTTATCGTGAATTTAAATTCAAACAACAAAGTTATACATTAACCAGCAGGCAGAGTCAAATTAAACTCTGAGCTTTCCCTCCAAAAGGGGTTTGATGTAAGGGAACAGAAAGGGAGAATCAATAATGGTCATTCTTGACCTTTCTGCTTCAACTGAGATAACTAAAGAAAAAGAAAAACATCTATTCAGTGACAACATCAGAGTTACTGGCAGTGTCCCAAAAGTTGCCCTTAGACCTCTACCTAACCCTGTAGAGTAAAAATCCATTGTGAAACCAGTAATAGTAAACTCTTTATATAAAAGAAATATATATAAATAAATACAATTTTATTGCCATTGATGGTTCCATTAAGAACCTTTAACATCCATGGAACATTTCCATTGCACAAAAGGTTCTTTATAGTAGAGGAAGGTTCTTCAGATTATTAAAATGTTCTTCACACTAAAAAAAATATATAACAGATATAACAGCAGTGAATCACAGCAGGGCAAGATCACCTCATTTTAGCTTGAATCAATAAAGGAAAAAGCCTTGAAATAAAAATGCTTTTCATAATTATAAATTAGAAGTCAACATTTTCACTTCCACAATGTTGGAGGAAGGATCTCAGTCCAAAAGAACTCATTCATAATCATTACATCTCTTAATCAGTCAGTTTATTAAGGTGCCGTTTTAAAGTGCAGGTCATCAGTTTTTGTAAAGAGTGAGGCTTGACCATCTTAAAGCTAACAATATATAATGCAATAAATTTGAGGCACAGCAATAAGAGCAAATTGTGCTGGGCTACGCAAATGAGTCTGAAAGCTTTTATGGGAGGACTGAAAGACTGTAAATATTCCCCTTTCCAAATTGGACCGCAACATCTACTCAAAGCTAATCATCTCCACAAAGATAATGTCACGATCAGGTTCTTTCTTACGAGGTGTCTGTTAGGTATCTCGTAAATCAATGAAGCTAGAGTAAAGATTCAGGTAGGCCTATAATTTAGTCCTCAATGAAGGCACTTGTCACACCTTAGTGTAAAACAAACCACTACTGCTGCTTAAGTAAATCTCCATCTTTGACACTACAAAGGCTTAAAAAGTCAAGGAAGGCTTGGGGTTCAAGTGGATTTGAAGTCATTTATAGTGATGCTCAAAAAAACAACAACAGAAACTGCCAGCCTACATAAACCACTATAAAACTAAACTGTTGTTCAAACATTTCAGGACATAAGGGAAGTTGTTATAAGGGATCTACGCATATGTTTACACTTATATCTCTATTATTAGATGATTAAAATAACAAACTTTCTTTGCACCAAATAAAACATGACAGCAGGCTATAAACATTTCAGACTCTAGCTTATTATACTCTGTAAATGGAATCTGGGTGTGGTGAAAATTGCCAGTGATTGTAGGCTTCAAGCTTTTAAATCCCCATTGGACTCTAAATCACCACATCCTGCACAAACAGAGCATCTGTGTGTGTGTGTGTGTGTGTGTGTGTGTGTGTGTTTAAAGCAACTATTGACCAAAATGTCTGAGGCACCTGATCTCACCTCAACATGTCCACTTCTACATAATTCGATTTAAAAGTTCACACAAAAATTTAAATAACCCCATGATTTACTCACCCTCAAAGCATCCTATGTAGGGCTGGGCGATAATTCGATAACGATAATTATCGTGATATAATTTTCCTCGATAAAACGATATGAAGAGTTCGATAAATGTTCGATATAATGTTTATGCGGCAAAAGCGGAACAAAACAGCGCGACTCATTTGAAGCACGCCACTCGGACCGTTTATCCGCTCGGATCAAAGTTCAAACTGCCGTTTACTCGGTCACGTGAGCACTAAACAGCGCTGTGAGATCCAGTGTGAAGCACTTGAATTCAACGATGAACACAAATGACTGTGATTTAACCTAGTTTAAAGACAAACAGGAGAAACACTGTGTGCAACGGGACAGTCAGAAGGCTTTTCAAATCTACACATCACCATCATTTACCATGGATTTACTGTAGTAAAACTCACTGCACCATGGTATTGTGGCAGAAATGTGGGATATTCACACTGAATTTTATTACAGGAGTAATGGTATATAATTATAGTATGTATTTGTGATTAAGCTATAGCATGTGTGCATTTATACAGTGTTTTAGACTGTTTTTCATTCAAACAGGCTACCTAAAAACCATATATTCCTATTTTTACCATGGTATTGAGGTTCTATATGTGTGGTTTTAACTGTGTTTATCATGATTTAAATGTATGCTACTATGGGAGACCAATGCTTAATTAAAAAAATAATGATTAATAAATTTGACCATGTAAAACTGAGATTGCTACCATTTTTACAGATGTTACTGATTTTGATAATGAACAAAAATTTACCTAAGCATCCTAACTCAAGCTACTATCAAATGTGCATTTCTAAGAGACAAAAAATGTTTCTTGATTTGAAACAATATCACTCATTAGAACATGCAGAAACTAAGAAATTAATTTTTCTATTTAGATATTTATTTTGTTAAATCATTATAATGAGCCCAAATTAATGGTCTGGTTTCTACAACTTTCACTTTGGAGCAAAAATCTGGCTTTAAACTGGAAAGAAATAAAGATTTGACATTTATCGTGATAATTATCGATATCGACTGATATGAAAAAAATTGTGAAATTTTTTTTGGCCATATCGCCCAGCCCTAATCCTAGGTGTATATGACTTTCTTCTTTCAGATGAATCCAATCTGTTATATTAAAAAGTGTCCTGGGTCTTCCAAGCTTTATAATGGCAGTGAATGGGTGTTATTTTTTTGACATTACCAGCAAACTGCAACAAAGCATTCTAGATGTTACATGAGCCCTTGGACTAACGGAAATTCCTATGTTGGAACATATTATCATATGCCATGAGAGGTATTTTGTAGGAGTGCTCCGATTAGGATTTTTAGGATTTTTCACAGAAACAGGGCTCGCAAAATTTAAAAATCCCTGTTAGCCCTTCGGGCAGGCATTCTTGGCATTCTTCTAGCCCAAAAATGTATTTATCTAGCCCAAATAAAAGATATTGTATTTTTTCTTCAAATATCAAGTCAAGAGAGTAGGGGTGCAAAGGATCACAAATCTCACGGTTCGGATTATATTACATTATCATATCACATTTTGAGTCACAGATCGGATCATTTTTCAGATGAGCAAAAAAAATATGCTTCTTTACTGTTTAAGTAACACTTATTATTTTAAGAACAATTTACTACTTCGATACCACAGCAAAAACTAGTAGCATATAGGGATGTAAGGATTTACTCAACTCACAATGTGATATGATTCACGATACTGATTTCACAATACAATTTTCTCACAATTTCTTTTTTAACAAAATGAGATTCAAGACCGATTTTAAAAAAAGGTGTCCTTTTGTTATTTCTCAGACCAAAAGGCTGCACATTACTCTGTGAAATTGAAAATGTCAAACAATATACTAACTTGAAATTTGAAAACAAATCCCAAATCAAATAAATAAATAATACAAATAAAA
>NW_015542377.1:3784745-3786143 GCF_001515605.1 Sinocyclocheilus anshuiensis
GTAATATGCATTGCTAAGAACTTCATTTGGACAACTTTAAAGATGATTTTCTCAATATTTAGATTTTTTTGCACCCTCAGATTCCAGATTTTCAAATAGTTGTATCTCGAGCAAATACTGTCTGTATAATATATAATGTATAAATCTCAATTTAAAAAAAAATTATGCTTATGACTGGTTTTGTGGTCCAGGGTCACATATAGTTATATTTTTACCATGGTATCAAGGTGTACTTTATGTGTGGTCTTAACTGTGTTTATTATGATCTAAATGTATGCTACTATGGAAGACCAATGGTTAATAAAAAAAAATGACCAAAAAAAAAAAAACTCAAACAGTCAGAATAATTACATTTCGCCATATAAAAATGAGGTTGCTACATTTTTTGCAGATGTTACTGATTTTTATAATGAACAAAAATTTGCATCTGCATCCTAACTCAAGCTATTACTATCTGATTACTATCAAGTGTGCATTTCTTAGAGACAAAACGTAATATTATTATTAATATTATCAAGCAACACAAACCTGTTTCTTGATTTGAAACAATATCACTCATTAGAACATGCAGAAACTAAGAAATTAATTTTTCTATTTAGATATTTATTTTGTTAAATCATTATAATGAGCCCAAATTAATGGTCTGGTTTCTACAACTTTCACTTTGGAGCAAAAATCTGGCTTTAAACTGGAAAGAAATAAAGATTTGACATTTATCGTGATAATTATCGATATCGACTGATATGAAAAAAATTGTGAAATTTTTTTTGGCCATATCGCCCAGCCCTAATCCTAGGTGTATATGACTTTCTTCTTTCAGATGAATCCAATCTGTTATATTAAAAAGTGTCCTGGGTCTTCCGAGCTTTATAATGGCAGTGGATGGGTGTTCTTTTTCAATAGTCCAAAAGTTTGCACATTGACATTACCAGCAAACTGCAACAAAGCATTCTAGATGTTACATGAGCCCTTGGACTAACGGAAATTCCTATGTTGGAACATATTATCATATGCCATGAGAGGTATTTTGTAGGAGTGCTCCGATTAGGATTTTTGAGGCCGATCACAGAAACAGGGCTCGCAAAATTTAAAAATCCCTGTTAGCCCTTCGGGCAGGCATTCTTCAGATTTTGGTAGCCCAAAAATGTATTTATCTAGCCCAAATAAAAGATATTGTATTTTTTCTTCAAATATCAAGTCAAGAGAGTAGGGGTGCAAAGGATCACAAATCTCACGGTTCGGATTATATTACATTATCATATCACATTTTGAGTCACAGATCGGATAATTTTTCAGATGAGCAAAAAAAACATTTTTTTTTTTATATTTAAGTAACACTTATTATTTAAAGAACAATTTACTACTTCGATACCACAGCAAAAACTAGTAGCATACACG
>NW_015542377.1:3787525-3795831 GCF_001515605.1 Sinocyclocheilus anshuiensis
GGATCACAAATCTCACGGTTCGGATTATATTACATTATCATATCACATTTTGAGTCACAGATCGGATCATTTTTCAGATGAGCAAAAAACATATGGTTATTTATTATTTAGGTAACACTTATTATTTAAAGAACAAATTTACTACTTCCGATACCACAGCAAAAACTAGTAGCATATAGGGATGTAATGATTCACTCAACTCACGATGTGATATGATTCACGACACTGATTTCACAATACAATTTTCTCACAATTTCTTTTTTAACAAAATGAGATTTAAGACAGATCTTAAAAAAGGTGTTCTTTTGTTATTTCTCAGACCAAAAGGCTGCACATTACTTTGTGAAATTGAAAATGTCAAACAATAAACTAACTTGAAATTTTAAAACAAATCCCAATTCAAATAAATAAATACAAATAAAAGAAATTACTCCTTGCAAGTAAACAAAGGTTTTGCCTGTGTATTTTAATCACGATCCAAACAAAGATGCTGCATACATGTTATTTAGATTGTAAAATTTTGAAATTTTTGAAACAAAAACAAAATGGTCTGACTTTAGCTTTGTGATACTACATAAAAAATCTGAACGAAACAAAAACGGCAGACAGGCTGAATGAGACGCAAATGTCACTCTCTGACCGCAGGTGGCGCTTAAACAGCAGGTATATATAGGCTGCTGCCCCTTTAAGACCGAATGCGCAGATTCAATATAATGATGCACGTGCAATTTCTTTCTCCACTGTTTACGTTCATGTAAGACATGAAAACACTTACCCAGATAGTTATTTTGAGATAATTTTGCGTGTATGTGTGCGTTCAAGCGAAAGAGGAATCAATTCTGTGTAAACTGGTAAGACTTAGAAACACGTGTAAATGATAAACTATGATCCGTTTCACCCCTACAAGCGAGTGAACAAACGCGAATCAAGTTAGGAATTTTATATCACTGTTAAAGATAGCCCGTCGCCCTTTAAGACCGAATGCGCAGATTCAATATAATGATGCACGTGCAATTTCTTTCTCCACTGTTTACGTTCATGTAAGACATGAAAACACTTACCCAGATAGTTATTTTGAGATAATTTTGCGTGTATGTGTGCGTTCAAGCGAAAGAGGAATCAATTCTGTGTAAACTGGTAAGACTTAGAAACACGTGTAAATGATAAACTATGATCCGTTTCACCCCTACAAGCGAGTGAACAACGCGAATCAAGGAAGGGATTTTATATCACTATTCAAGATAGCCCGTCGGGCAGGGCAGTGATTTTGGTAGCCCGACTGGAAAACACAATAGCCCCGGGACGTCGGGCTAGCGATATTGCGAGCCCTGTAGAAAGCATCTGCCGATATGATCACCGATACCAATCTTTTTAAAGCCTTCTTTTTATCATGTAGAATTATTTATAGTGATGATCCAATCAAAATTTTTAGACATTTATTCAGGGCCTTCATTTTTGAAAAGGAATTCCTCTTTTAGGTGACACTTGTCAGAGGGGAGTCTTTTCATTTGAGGGATGGAGGGGGGCATTTTTTAGACATTTTTCAAAAATATATATCTCACCTAAATATTTGATCATGCACTACATTTTTGTTTTGACAATCGTGCAATTGTTGCACAATAGCTTACACACAGCGCAAGCCTGATTTCATGAGCTGTATGTGAGGCGGCCTTTTACACCAGGTTCACACATACTCCGTTTGCAGTGCGCATGCAGTCTACGTGTGGTACGTAAGCGGTGCAGAAGCAGCAGACTGTGTCTGCAACTGATCCATGGCTGTTTACTACAAACACAACATTTATCCATTATTTTGATTTCAAATCCAAACATTGTTACTTAAAATGCTTCTTCAGCATTGTGATTCTTTTTTTACACAGTTCAGTAATACAATCTTTCATAGACATGTTTAAACGCAATAAATATAAGAAACACATTATTCAATGCTTTTTACTTTTGCATTTACTTCTAGATATATATTAAGTTGCTCAAGCAAATGGCAAAATTACAACCAATCCTGCGGTTCATAAAGAACTTTGTTTTGCTACCTCCACGAATGCCAACTATTATTGCCTTGTTTATCTAAAAGTGCTCTTTTCCTTTAAACCTAGCCAAAAAGCCATAGCCTATGTGTTGACTGTATGAAACACAGTAGATTTTAATTATGTGCATTTATGGTATAATCACTACATTTTCGTGTCAATCCATGTTCATATTTACCACAAACAATGCGCTGTTACTTTAATTCAGCGCTTGCAGCGCAGCAAAAATAGACTCGGTATGGAAACGATCTCTGCACGTACAGTGTGCACGCTTTATTAATCTGTTAACATGAGCGCGGAAAAAATACGCACCGCATATGCACTGCAAACGGAGTAATGTGTGAACCTGGCATTATGTGTAGGCCTATGCGCTGCGAGTGAACATGAGCGCTCAGTCTCCAGGACAGCGTGCGAGCGCTGAATGGTTTAAAGTTAAACACTGGCAAGAATAAAAAATAAATGCAATTTATAAACTTTAGTGACGATGTGACACTGCCTTGATTGTGCAAGTGACAATTCCTGTGTCAACTGTGCAGCTCGCTTATAGTGCAGACGAGATGTGATTTGAAGCCATTTGCACATTTTGTGAGAGAAAGAGAGAGTGCGCGCGGCGATTCACTCCAGTTTTATGTCTCACAGAAAGTGTTCAAATTACGTTATAAGTTATTTATTGAAGAAATATGAACTGTACCTCACCTTCAGCATTATAATGATTTCACCCGCACCCAGGGGCGTCATACACTCATGATTTTTGAGGGGGCATGCACAGCAGCCACGATAGCACTGTATAACTGATATAGGCTATGTTTTATTTATTTATTTTTTCTTTTTATTCGAAATATTTCCAGACGTGTTAACTAGCTTATATCTGGAAATGTCTCGATTCTCAAATGTGTAATTAAATGCTTTTGCACCTTTATAGATTATGTTATTTGATCAATGGTGATGGGCAAAGACTAATAGTGTAATCTATTAACTACACATAAAAACCCGACTTTTTACTTAAGTACCAGATATGGGTGTCATGCCATAAAATATTTTTAATACGACTGACTTTGTATTTAATGTGAATTTAATAACAATATTGTAAGTTACTAATTATAACACTTTCATTTTACAGAGAGCAAAGAACATTTACATTATCAAAGAACATTTTCATTCAGTCTAGCCAGAGGCACTCTCAAAAACTCCCATTAAAATCACTGAAGCTGTTTACACTGTGAAATGAATATCTTACTTACATTCGTACGCACATCTGCACTTTGTTGTTTCTGATGAGAGCAAAACACTGTTTCAGCAATGACTCATCTGAACATCTCTGATTGGTCATTGCATTCATAAGCTCAACAGAATCGTGTGTGATTGGTTATAATGCAGCGCTGTACAAACCCATCTGTCTCTGGCTCAGCGTCAGCCAGCGAACGCAGATTTAAATTTAGGAGCTGATGCTGTGCCGCACTGAACGATCTAATCACACCGGTGCGATTGTATCAAATATAAAAAAATATTATTCCGCTATTTTTGTCTTTTGGAAGCTGCATTCAAAATGCACTTGGCTCAGAAATCTGCAACAAGATGAAATGTATTAGATCTCCTGTCAACACGTTGGGCTTAAGTGAAACTAAATGTGGTATCAGAATTCACGCGCTCAATTAAATTGACAATATGGAATGTAAACAAGTGGCAACAACAGTGGCACAACAACTTTCAATGTTTCCTGGGACTGAAAACAGGATTTGCAGCAGGATGTAAACAAAACATGCTGCTGAAAAACATGTCTTTATGTCAAAAGAAAATTAGCCTACCTTTGCTTCGAAATTAATCCCATGTTGGTATGCTTCCTCGTTATGTAAAGGAATCCGCAAATCGTGTCCATCATCGACTAAATTGTACTTTGTTTTGGCAGGCATGGTGACTGTTTTACGTCTTTCTCCTCAGTTTAAAACACAAACAGCTCGAGGGGAATCAGAACTCAGTCTAACTCTTGCGATCCATGCCTTTTTTAGCCCGAGGTCATTCTTATTTCTCATGCGTGCTCGCTTTTGACAGAGGAACTTTTGAAGAAATCATTTATCTTCAATCCGACGTCGCCGAAGTGTCTTCCCAAGGTGTACGTTTGACCCAATATGAATGGTCTGCTCACTTGTTCCCATTCAAGCGGGCAGCCCTAAGCTTTGGCTGGTGTAGTAGTAGCCTACCAAAATCCTGCTTCCTGGGATTGTCCGTTTCCAATAACTTCACGCCAGCGCCATAACCGAGCCCACACATCCTTTTCGAACGGATTGTTGAGAGGGCAGAGCGCCATTGGTCGAAAGGGGGAATTCCACCTGCTTTCATTGGAACACGGCTTCAATACAGGTTTGGAGGAGGAGAAAAACACCTCGCTTCGCATTCAACAGCCAACAATGGTGTTCAAGGAGAGCGGAGAATGGCATCTAGTGGCAGACTTCGGCACACAGTGGATACAGTTGAGGCGAGTTGGCAACTCATTTTATTTCGACCTCATGTTGCTTCCCCAAGTAAATCAGAAAATGTACATAAGTTCTACGTAATATCAGAACGATACTATTACTCGTTCTATTAATCTGCGGCTTAACCTGTTTTAAAGGTTACAAATAAAAAAAAAATTGAATTTAAAATTCAATAAATTGAATGTATTTCTTTTTTCTTCTTCATTTTGTTATATGATGATAACTAATGTTTTAAAATTAATTTTACATTTTTTCTCGAAATGTATAGGCCTACATTTTGTTTGCATACCCCAGACCCAGACTTGCAGTCATATGCGATGAAAATCCATTATACATTAAACATAAACATAGTGAAATGAAACGTCTAGACATAGTGAAATATATTTTAATACGACTGACTTTGTATTTAATGTGAATTTAATAACAATATTGTAAGTTACTAATTATAACACTTTCATTTTACAGAGAGCAAAGAACATTTACATTATCAAAGAACATTTTCATTCAGTCTAGCCAGAGGCACTCTCAAAAACTCCCATTAAAATCACTGAAGCTGTTTACACTGTGAAATGAATATCTTACTTACATTCGTACGCACATCTGCACTTTGTTGTTTCTGATGAGAGCAAAACACTGTTTCAGCAATGACTCATCTGAACATCTCTGATTGGTCATTGCATTCATAAGCTCAACAGAATCGTGTGTGATTGGTTATAATGCAGCGCTGTACAAACCCATCTGTCTCTGGCTCAGCGTCAGCCAGCGAACGCAGATTTAAATTTAGGAGCTGATGCTGTGCCGCACTGAACGATCTAATCACACCGGTGCGATTGTATCAAATATAAAAAAATATTATTCCGCTATTTTTGTCTTTTGGAAGCTGCATTCAAAATGCACTTGGCTCGGAAATCTGAGGAGGCACAAGTTATTAATCAATAGTTCTGACAAAATCTGTCCAGTGAAGGATAGGTTTGGTTTATAGAAAAAAAAAAATATGTGAAATATATGAAAGAAAAAAAAAACAGTTTCAGTGTTGTCATAGTTATTGTATGTATGTTGTCTTTGTAGGGCAGTCTACTACAAGCTCAAACAAGTTAAGTTCAAACAATGCCGTCACTACTTGAACTTAAAACTGCTTAGTCACTACAGCATGATTGGTTTTGTGTAACTTTTGTGTTTGAGCTTTAACACACAACAATTCTATGCTTTAAAAGCATGTGGGTGCCCATTAGCCAGCATACCATAGCAGGAGGTCCAGCACACTGAAAAGGTTAATAGGCTCATTTGCACCTGGTGCTTGCTTCCATGCTGGAAACCAGGATGTTGGGAGGGGGAAAAAAAGCCTTTCAATTGTTACATTCAAACCACCTCTTACATCTCACTTCCCTGAAATAAGTTTCACTGTAATAGCAATAGCCAGGCCACACAATGCAAAATTTACCAGGAAAAGGAAGTAGATATCTACAGGTAAAACAACTCTCTCTGCCAGCAATAAAGTGAATGTTTGAGAACCAATCATGAATACAGCTAACTGACAACAACAGGCTGGTTTGAAGATCACACTTAAGACTCATAAAACCTCAGTGGTATGAATGAAAAGTTATCAATATTATCAATACTATTTTCCTTTATTTTTGTAAATGGAAGGAGAATAAAACACACTTTGAATACGATATATCACACTCTTGAGGACATTAGGGTCATTAATTGAAATAGGAAAACTATTTTAAGCTTTCAAATGGGATGATGTACAAAATGTGCCTCCTAAAGTGAACTTTTATAGATATCCCCTAGGGAGCAGTAAACACTAAATAGAATCTGAATCAGAATGAGCTTTATTCGCCAAGTGTGCACAAACACACAAGGAATTTGTTGTGGTTTCCAAGAGCTCTGGGTACATACAAACATAGGAGCCCTTTGATTCATTATGTAGCTTTCTACATGTACATATGAGGACTTTAAATTAACTAATCAATCTACCAACAAGGAAATGCATTTAAACACAAAAAATGACAGCAAAACATGTAGGATATCTGTATCAAGGGGTTCTAGCTACACAGGAAGCCAGTGTATTCTCATCGCGCATGACTGGTGGGCGCCATATCTGGCCCTTTAAGTGCTTTACACAGAAGACCCCCACTTCAAAGAGCTCTTCTCTGTTTACACACATGAAAATCCACATAACGTTACGCTGTGGTTGCCAAAGGCGACGTATCTTACAGGACCGGTGTATGTGTATCAAAGCAACTTTGACAGGGATATCAATATCCCACCCTTTCATTTTGCAAGTAATTTGCCCATTGATCTGTCCTGCTTTTGTCTTTTGATTGTTGCTCGAGGCATAAAGACCACCCGTGCGGAACAGAGGCTGAGTCACGTCGTGGCGTTAGGAAGCAGTAAAAGTAAACTGGTTCCATAAAAACTCACCCTTATCCGCCTCATGGCCGCAACAATCTCCACACGACTGTTGGGTCGAGCCACATCCAGACTACCGATATACTGGAAAAGCCAACAAGATGAAATGTATTAAATGTATTAGCAACACGTTGGGCTTAAGTGAAACTAAATGTGGTATCAGAATTCACGCGCTCAATTAAATCAATTAAATTGAATGTAAACAAGTGGCAACAACAGTGGCACAACAACTTTCAATGTTTCCTGGGACTGAAAACAGGATTTGCAGCAGGATGTAAACAAAACATGCTGCTGAAAAACATGTCTTTATGTCAAAAGAAAATTAGCCTACCTTTGCTTCGAAATTAATCCCATGTTGGTATGCTTCCTCGTTATGTAAAGGAATCCGCAAATCGTGTCCATCATCGACTAAATTGTACTTTGTTTTGGCAGGCATGGTGACTCTTTTAGTCCTTCTCCTCAGTTAAAAACACAAACAGCTCGAGGGGAGTTAGAACTCAGTCTAACTCTTGCGATCCATGCCTTTTTTAGCCCGAGGTCATTCTTATTTCTCATGCGTGCTCGCTTTTGACAGAGGAACTTTTGAAGAAATCATTTATCTTCAATCCGACGTCGCCGAAGTGTCTTCCCAAGGTGTACGTTTGACCCAATATGAATGGTCTGCTCACTTGTTCCCATTCAAGCGGGCAGCCCTAAGCTTTGGCTGGTGTAGTTGTAGCCTACCAAAATCCTGCTTCCTGGGCTTGTCCGTTTCCAATAACTTCACGCCAGCGCCATAACCGAGCCCACACATCCTTTTCGAACGGATTGTTGAGAGGGCAGAGCGCCATTGGTCGAAAGGGGGAATTCCACCTGCTTTCATTGGAACACGGCTTCAATACAGGTTTGGAGGAGGAGAAAAACACCTCGCTTCGCATTCAACAGCCAACAATGGTGTTCAAGGAGAGCGGAGAATGGCATCTAGTGGCAGACTTCGGCACACAGTGGATACAGTTGAGGCGAGTTGGCAACTCATTTTATTTCGACCTCATGTTGCTTCCCCAAGTAAATCAGAAAATGTACATAAGTTCTACGTAATATCAGAACGATACTATTACTCGTTCTATTAATCTGCGGCTTAACCTGTTTTAAAGGTTACAAATAAAAAAAAAATTGAATTTAAAATTCAATAAATTGAATGTATTTCTTTTTTCTTCTTCATTTTGTTATATGATGATAACTAATGTTTTAAAATTAATTTTACATTTTTTCTCGAAATGTATAGGCCTACATTTTGTTTGCATACCCCAGACCCAGACTTGCAGTCATATGCGATGAAAATCCATTATACATTAAACATAAACATAGTGAAATGAAACGTCTAGACATAGTGAAATATATT
>NW_015542377.1:3796865-3800850 GCF_001515605.1 Sinocyclocheilus anshuiensis
TGGTGATGGGCAAAGACTAATAGTGTAATCTATTAACTACACATAAAAACCCGACTTTTTACTTAAGTACCAGATATGGGTGTCATGCCATAAAATATTTTTAATACGACTGACTTTGTATTTAATGTGAATTTAATAACAATATTGTAAGTTACTAATTATAACACTTTCATTTTACAGAGAGCAAAGAACATTTACATTATCAAAGAACATTTTCATTCAGTCTAGCCAGAGGCACTCTCAAAAACTCCCATTAAAATCACTGAAGCTGTTTACACTGTGAAATGAATATCTTACTTACATTCGTACGCACATCTGCACTTTGTTGTTTCTGATGAGAGCAAAACACTGTTTCAGCAATGACTCATCTGAACATCTCTGATTGGTCATTGCATTCATAAGCTCAACAGAATCGTGTGTGATTGGTTATAATGCAGCGCTGTACAAACCCATCTGTCTCTGGCTCAGCGTCAGCCAGCGAACGCAGATTTAAATTTAGGAGCTGATGCTGTGCCGCACTGAACGATCTAATCACACCGGTGCGATTGTATCAAATATAAAAAAATATTATTCCGCTATTTTTGTCTTTTGGAAGCTGCATTCAAAATGCACTTGGCTCGGAAATCTGAGGAGGCACAAGTTATTAATCAATAGTTCTGACAAAATCTGTCCAGTGAAGGATAGGTTTGGTTTATAGAAAAAAAAAAATATGTGAAATATATGAAAGAAAAAAAAAACAGTTTCAGTGTTGTCATAGTTATTGTATGTATGTTGTCTTTGTAGGGCAGTCTACTACAAGCTCAAACAAGTTAAGTTCAAACAATGCCGTCACTACTTGAACTTAAAACTGCTTAGTCACTACAGCATGATTGGTTTTGTGTAACTTTTGTGTTTGAGCTTTAACACACAACAATTCTATGCTTTAAAAGCATGTGGGTGCCCATTAGCCAGCATACCATAGCAGGAGGTCCAGCACACTGAAAAGGTTAATAGGCTCATTTGCACCTGGTGCTTGCTTCCATGCTGGAAACCAGGATGTTGGGAGGGGGAAAAAAAGCCTTTCAATTGTTACATTCAAACCACCTCTTACATCTCACTTCCCTGAAATAAGTTTCACTGTAATAGCAATAGCCAGGCCACACAATGCAAAATTTACCAGGAAAAGGAAGTAGATATCTACAGGTAAAACAACTCTCTCTGCCAGCAATAAAGTGAATGTTTGAGAACCAATCATGAATACAGCTAACTGACAACAACAGGCTGGTTTGAAGATCACACTTAAGACTCATAAAACCTCAGTGGTATGAATGAAAAGTTATCAATATTATCAATACTATTTTCCTTTATTTTTGTAAATGGAAGGAGAATAAAACACACTTTGAATACGATATATCACACTCTTGAGGACATTAGGGTCATTAATTGAAATAGGAAAACTATTTTAAGCTTTCAAATGGGATGATGTACAAAATGTGCCTCCTAAAGTGAACTTTTATAGATATCCCCTAGGGAGCAGTAAACACTAAATAGAATCTGAATCAGAATGAGCTTTATTCGCCAAGTGTGCACAAACACACAAGGAATTTGTTGTGGTTTCCAAGAGCTCTGGGTACATACAAACATAGGAGCCCTTTGATTCATTATGTAGCTTTCTACATGTACATATGAGGACTTTAAATTAACTAATCAATCTACCAACAAGGAAATGCATTTAAACACAAAAAATGACAGCAAAACATGTAGGATATCTGTATCAAGGGGTTCTAGCTACACAGGAAGCCAGTGTATTCTCATCGCGCATGACTGGTGGGCGCCATATCTGGCCCTTTAAGTGCTTTACACAGAAGACCCCCACTTCAAAGAGCTCTTCTCTGTTTACACACATGAAAATCCACATAAGGTTACGCTGTGGTTGCCAAAGGCGACGTATCTTACAGGACCGGTGTATGTGTATCAAAGCAACTTTGACAGGGATATCAATATCCCACCCTTTCATTTTGCAAGTAATTTGCCCATTGATCTGTCCTGCTTTTGTCTTTTGATTGTTGCTCGAGGCATAAAGACCACCCGTGCGGAACAGAGGCTGAGTCACGTCGTGGCGCTATATATAATGCCAAGACAGTTCTACACATCTAAAAACTGACATTTGTAAACTTTGTGAGCTAACTCGACTTTAGGAAGCTGTAAAAATAAACTCATGGCCGCAACAATCTCCACACGGCTGTTGGGTCGAGCCACATCCAGACTACCGATATACTGGAAAAGCCAACAAGATGAAATGTATTAGATCTCCTGTCAACACGTTGGGCTTAAGTGAAACTAAATGTGGTATCAGAATTCACGCGCTCAATTAAATTGACAATATGGAATGTAAACAAGTGGCAACAACAGTGGCACAACAACTTTCAATGTTTCCTGGGACTGAAAACAGGATTTGCAGCAGGATGTAAACAAAACATGCTGCTGAAAAACATGTCTTTATGTCAAAAGAAAATTAGCCTACCTTTGCTTCGAAATTAATCCCATGTTGGTATGCTTCCTCGTTATGTAAAGGAATCCGCAAATCGTGTCCATCATCGACTAAATTGTACTTTGTTTTGGCAGGCATGGTGACTGTTTTACGTCTTTCTCCTCAGTTTAAAACACAAACAGCTCGAGGGGATATATTGAAATATTTATTTATTTAATTAATTTTATTTTTTTCTTTTTTATTCTTCAAAAGTTAGTATAAGCAATGAGAATGTGTGACATACAGAAAAGCAAATAAAAATCAAGGTAGCCTACATTTTACTTTTTATTGGCAAAATTTCTCAATTACGCAAAAAGTGTGTAAATATTTCATTGTGTGCAATTAGCCTTAACAAGACAAAGTAGGCCATTTAACAAAAATATTTAAAATGTAATTTCCAGTAGGCTACATAATTTTCACCACAGAATGCTGTTTAACACAATACATAAATCTGGAAATGTTTATGATGCCAGATTTCCTCTGAGTCCATTTTTGGACTTTTGGGAATAGCACCTGTAGGCTTATGTTGACATTAGACATAAAACACCTGCATCAGCATGGGGATTTTTATTTTTATTTTTTTACTCACATGGATTTACCTTCCAGCCTTTTATAAAAAAAAAAATGACATTGTCAACTACAGTAGAACACATCTTAGAGACAGCCCAGATAGCAGCAGAGTTTGTAAGGAATTCTCTTGGCTTTCCTCAATATTCCACTTTCCTATACTATTACTTTAATGATTAATGTTCTACCACCATTTGTGGCAATATTGCCACATTTTAAACATGAATAAATATTAATATTCCCCTTTTCATCTCACATTTAGGCCTGTCACAATAACAACTTTTTGTTGCGCGATATATTGCCCCAGAAATAATTGCGATAAACAATATTATTGTCATTTTAAGACCATTTTATGCCACTGAATATATAATCATAATATAAAAGCATAATAATGCAAGAAGGCCAACACACTTATTTTGAGCGTACAAAAGTGCATTTTGCACACGCGCGATCTGAGTTTGTGGAGAAAATGTTCGTTTCGCAAACAAAAAAGTATTTCGAGCGCACGGAAATCAATTTTGCATTTAAAATACGTTTTTGGATGTGTGCAGACCTTCTCTTTTGCGCGTGCAACGTTTCACAAGCTTGCTCACCTGATGCCCGCCCTCAGTGCTCTCTAGTTGTTGGGTCGTTCTTGAACGATTCGGTCATTTTGAACGAATCTTTAATGTGTCTCGGGAAGAACGAGTCGTCTCGGGGAGTGATTCGTTCAGTCGCGCATGCGCAACAGCATATAGGTTCTGTACTGGAATTAGTCAAGTAGTTCACCTGTTTCGAGTCTTCGGGTTCCCTCTCATAGGTAACTTCAATGCTGCGATGACGTCATCGCTTTGGGAACACCTCCGGTGTGAGGAATGTCTGAAGCCCTTATACCATCACGCCAATTTATTGGCCAATAGCGCTTAGAAC
>NW_015542377.1:3800919-3801219 GCF_001515605.1 Sinocyclocheilus anshuiensis
TCAGGTGAGCAAGCTAGTGAAACGTTGCACGCGCAAAAGAGAAGGTCTGCACACATCCAAAAACGTATTTTAAACGCAAAATTGATTTCCGTGCGCTCGAAATACTTTCTTCTTTGTGAAACGAACATTTTCTCCACAAACTCAGATCGCGCGCGTGCAAAATGCACCTTTGTGCGCTCAAAATATGACCTTTCGCGCGCAGAATTGTGGCAGAAATGTAAGCCCATATTCACTCTCCTGTGATGTGACCCTGTTCCCCTCACACACACACACACACACACACACACACACGACGCGTTA
>NW_015542377.1:3801233-3807044 GCF_001515605.1 Sinocyclocheilus anshuiensis
GAGAAAGGAAAAATTTAAATCGCATCATATGACCCCTTTAAGAATATTTAGATAATGGAAATTAAGTATCACAATATTAGATGCCTTGAAATACTTGAATAAATAGTAAATAAACTTTTTCTAACAAAAAGTGCAAAGGCATTTTTAAATTTTGAACTAGCGCCAACTACACCACATTATATGTACGAGAAGCTACAAAAGACACTGGCGCAAGTGGAACGCAAAAAAACATGGTGACATGAATTTTTATGTAAATATAATAGGCAATATATTGCGTCACCAAAAATGATTGAGGTCATGTACATACAGTGGGTACGGAAAGTATTCAGACCCCCCGCATTTAGTGTTCCTCTCTTTTCTGTATTGTGTACAATGTAACATATCTTGTCACATCACATATCCATGTCTCTTTCTCAATAGTCAGTAACCAAGATATTCAATCTTGATGTATCTATTACACAATTTAAAAATGTTATTAAACTTCCCTTTACTCCTATTTCTCTCTACACGCCGACTCAATTGACCTATGTTGTGCTCTTCCACTAATAAACTCTATGCATTGTTTTGATCTAAAGAAGATGAACCCACCTGTGGCTGTTTTTATTTACCTTGAGGTTCTGATTGGTATTTGGGGTGAACAATGCATAGTTCAAAAGATAAAATAATTAAGTGTTTACTGTGCGCAAATGAAAGTGTGTGAGCTGCTGGAAACCTGATCAACCTATAGTTACTTTAGACATGCCTGTTCCTCTTTAACCAATCAGGGGTGCATTAACTAATAGCAACTATGGTCGCAAGTTCCTTCTTTACCAATAGAGTTTAGCAGAACTTGTGACCATTTCAAGTTCTTTTTTGGTAAAGATGTATTTATATATTTATTTATCATATATGTATTATTATAATATGTATAACTGATGTATGAAAAGGATACATTAGAGAAAGTTGATTTTTAAATTTGTTAGAAATTGATTAAAATACGATGTACACTTACTAAGTCCAGTGTCATTCGCCCCATCAAGGCAGTCTCTCAGTTGGATTGGTGGAAGTTGGATTGAAAGTTGCTCTTCAGATGGTAACAATGCATTATGTGCCCCATTGGCTCTGTCAGCTCTGAACACCTAAACAACTGCAAACAGATGGGCAGACATGGCAAAAGAAACTGTAAATAATGTTAATGTTCCAACTCGAATTGGATTAACCAAATATAGAATGACACTTAACAAACTGAATACATCATAACAATACATCAGTATTGCTGTAGTATCGGTGGACTGTTATTGATGCGTTGATATAAAGTGATCCTTTTGATGGTGGTCTTTCATTAATATGCTTTTATTATGTTCTTTAATAATGGTAATTCTTTCTTAATATGATGAATCTTATCTGGGAATTATTTTGATATAGTTGCTTAACTCTAGTTTACGAATTGCTTTCCTGAAACCTCAGCCAATATAAGCACTGCAGTTCTAGTTTCTGGGTACACCCCTCTCCAACGCTGAGCAAGGAGACCATAAGGAAAATTTTGTAGTGCTTCAGGCCAAATACTTATTTTTCTGTTTAGATAAGATCAGGGCCGTCCTTTGGGCGGTGCAACTGGTGCGGTTGCACCGGGCCCCGCGCTTTGAGGGGGCCCCGCCACAGCCCCGTCCCCCCGGAAACACGATCGCGAACGGACCGACGGGGGATCCCCCCCCCCAGGAACTCGATCGCTAACGGACCAAGGGGGGCCACGCTCCCTATCTCGGGCCCCGTATAAGCTAAGGACGGCCCTGGATAAGATATACTTTCTGCCAGGGCTATTTCCAACATTTATTATCACTGCTAAACAGTGGCGGCTTGTCGGGGGAGGCAGGGGAGGCACAGTTTGCCCAAAATTTTGAGGTGAAAATGGGAGGAGGACGATAATTAATTTCAATTCATGTCTCAGAATGTGTATTTATTGTTTGTAATTTCACAGCTGTAATACCATAACATGTTATTGAAGTTGGAAAGCGCCGCTTTTCTATCGCGAATGTGCCGAATCTGCTGATGTAATTACAACCGCTAGGTGATAGAGAAGGGGAGGGGGAGGCCAGGGGCGAGCTGAGCTCTCCTGCCTCCGTTGGTAAAAAAAATGAGCCAATCAGCATCGAGTGTTCACTTTCCGCGATCATGAATTCGTTGTATTCCCATTAGTAAAATAGCCAACAAATTCATTGTTGTAGGCTAACCCGATCTCATGAAAGTGCGTATAGCACGATTTTCTGCTTCTATTTGGCGTAATATTTCTATGCAGAAATTGACTTTGGCATGCAAAAGACTGATAAATTCATAATTAACGGCATGGGTTCAGTAGACAGAAATACGGGACACACAGGCCTATAATAACTGCTGAAATGTTTGCGGGGCAAATCTCCGATCAGTCTGAGCGCTCATGGTACTCACAGTGCGTACAGCCGTACACACCTGCAGGCGCCACAGACTCAGACGGTTGTCATAGTAATAAACACCGTAAACAGCAAACGTTCGCGTGTCCGTGCTTAATGCGCATATCCTATATGAAAAGCATTTTATAGTAATAAACACCGTAAACAGCAAACGTTCACGTGTCCGTGCTTAATGCGCATATCCTATATGAAAAGCATTTTAGGGGGCCCTTGGCTTTTGGGGGCCCAAGGCGGTCGCCTACCTTTGCCTAATGGGTAAGTCCGCCCCTGCCTTTCAACCATCTCAAACCTTGAACATGACTATAGACTTTAAAGGAGGAATCTTTCTACTTTTAAAATGTTTGACTGCTTTGGGCAGAGGGAAATAGTTGGAAAAATTGTTGATGTTACAAATTACATTAAATTTACATTTAGTCTGGTACATTTCCTGACAGTACAGTATCATTTTCACTGTTTATTTAATAAAAGAGACTGTCATCACGCCTTTTATCTCCCAGTTTCATGGAAATACAAATATTTGTTTTTGTGAGGTAGTACATTAAAGTTATTAAGTAGCTTGCAAATACAAGACTGTACTAAAGTAAGATTGGAATTGAATAGAATATATTTTCCCCCTCTTTCACCGTCTCCTGGTGATTTTGAGGATGTACAACTCACTAATGGGCTGATTTGATGTGGATTGGTCTAATTAGTGAGCACAGATGTTGCAGGTTACTGCAAGTGTATTTTATTTATTAATTTTTTTTTTACAACTCAGTTTGTGGAGAATGAAGGGCATTTTGTGTGAAATACTGGTGTGTGTTGAAGGAAAGAGAGATACTATTGGGAGAGTGATTTATGTAAGGTGGGATGGTGTAGTAGACGATGATGGGGGAGAAAGGCAAAAGGGGAGACTAAAGAAAAGAATACATTTTGCCTCATTTGAGCTGCAGTCGGTGTTGGTGACTCCTCCTTTTGAACAGTTAGAAAGATGTCATAAAGAGGCACCTTTCTAAAGTGTCGCTTTTTTCAATTGTTAGAGATATTAAAAAAAGGCGAATGGTTGAGGTTGAGTCTGGACTTTTAGTATCTGAACTTCCTGAACCTGATTTAGAGTTAAAAGATGCATTCATTAAGGGGATCTTGAAGCAGTTGCAGCAGAGGGTGATTCCATTGCTGAGTGAAACCAGATGTAAAAATCAACATGGCCCTAACTGAGGCTGAAAATTGTATGCAATGATATGCAGTTTTTGGAAAAGATCTAAAGATTGGATCTGCTATGGTATGTCATGCTCTGTGATCACAAAAAATTGTGCCACTTTATAATATCAGTGAAAATCTGTGGCCAAGAAACTAGCTGTCCAGGGGATCCGCAGTAAAATAAGCTGGCTCTTACTTAAAAATCCTTAAAATCTGAGGGGGGCGTGGTTCAGCGAGGTCTGCACCGGGAGAGAGGCAGGAGACGAGCGGTGCGTAAGTAGGTCAAGCGCAAATGATAATCACCTGTGTCTCGTTTCAGTAATTGGTGTGGAGCGGCAGCTCCCGTTCCGCTGCTCTCTCCACACCAATTCCTTGACCCAATTCCTGCCACTAGGGCGGCGGGGAGGCCTCGGCTGGCCTGCTGGAATTGCGGGGACCCAGGTCATTTTATTGATCGGTGTCCAGGGATGGAGGTGGGGACACTGATCCGGGTCCCGGATGCCCCGCAGGCTGGCCCCGATCAAGCTGGCCTGTACCAGATACCTGTGAGTATTGGGGGGGTACATATCAGGCTTTGGTGGATTCGGGATGCAACCAAACCTCAATGCATCAAAGCCTGATTCAGCCGGAGGCATTGGATAAGAGCCGCATGGTTAAGGTTCGGTGCGTGCACGGGGATGTGGTGGACTACCCCTTAATGTCGGTGGCTATTCAATTTCGGGGACAAAAGCATAGAGTAGAGGTGGCAGTTAGCCCGCACCTCAGACATCCGCTAATTTTGGGAACAAATTGGCCAGGTTTTAAGGCGTTATTGGGGCATTTATGTGCGGGTGTCTCTTGGGAGGAAAGAGCGCGGGAAAGGGGGGCGGCACACATAGGAGAAGCTGAGCCGGGACCAAGGGGAACTGAGACAGGGGAACGGAGCGCTGTTGAGAGGGGAACCCTCCCAAAGTGCGATGATTTTCCCCTGGAACAGTCCCAGGATGAATCGCTCAAAAATGCTGTTTTTGCATGAACAGGTCTGTTCCATCGACGGACAGCTTCTCCAACCGGCTCGATCGCTCTCCTATCCGTATTTTGCTATTTTAAAAGACCGGTTGTATCGAGTGACCCAAGACACTCAGTCAAAACAAGATACAACCCAATTGTTGGTACCAAAAAGCCGTCGGGAAATGCTTTTCCAGGCGGCTCACTGTAATCCGATGGCCGGACATTTGGGGCAAACAGCAACACTGAATCGTCTAATGACCCGATTTTTCTGGCCGGGCATTCACGAGAACGTGCACAGGTGGTGCGCGTCTTGTCGTGAGTGTCAGCTTGTCTGCTCGATTTTACTCGACACTGGATTTAACGAAGGGATATTGGCAGATCCCCTTATCACCAATATCCAAAGAAAAGACGGCTTTTCTCCACGCCGTTTGGATTACACCAATTCGTAAAGCTTCCTTTCGGGTTGTTTGGGGTGCCGGCCACCTTTCAGATGCTGCATATGCCGCTGCCTATTTGGATGACATTATCATCTATAGCAACGACTGGCAGCGGCATATGCAGCATCTGCGGGCGGTCCTGAGGTCGCTGAGGGAGGCCGGGCTGACGGCCAACCCGAAAAAGTGTGCAGTTGGGCGTGTGGAGGTAAGGTATCTGGGCTTCCACTTGGGTCACGGACAGGTGCGTCCCCAAATTGATAAGACGGCAGCAGTTGCGACCTGTCCGAGACCCAAGACCAAAAAGGAGGTGAGGCAGTTCCTGGGGCTGGCGGGATATTATAGAAGGTTTGTACCTAAGTATTCGGACCTCACCAGCCCGCTGACTGACCTCACTAAAAAGGAAGCCCCAGACCCAGTCCAGTGGACGGAGCAGTGCCAGCAGGCTTTCACCCAGGTAAAGGCTGCTCTGTGTGGCGGGCCGCTCCTTCACTCCCCTGACTTCTCTCTCCCCTTTTTATTGCAGACCGACGCGTCGGACAGGGGGCTGGGAGCGGTCCTGTCCCAGGAGATAGAGGGGGAGGAACGGCCGGTGCTGTACATCAGTCGCGCCCCTGCACCGCATGAAGGATACCAATGCGCGGATCACCCGTTGGTATCTAGCATTACAACCCTTCAAACCCTTCAAGATCCACAGGCCGGGGGTACAGATGGCGGTAGCTGACTTCCTCTCCAGAAATGGGGGGGGGCTGCTGCAGGCCAGGGGGCTCCCCGGCCTGAGT
>NW_015542377.1:3809961-3818414 GCF_001515605.1 Sinocyclocheilus anshuiensis
GGAGGTGAGGCAGTTCCTGGGGCTGGCGGGATATTATAGAAGGTTTGTACCTAAGTATTCGGACCTCACCAGCCCGCTGACTGACCTCACTAAAAAGGAAGCACCAGACCCGGTCCAGTGGACGGAGCAGTGCCAGCAGGCTTTCACCCAGGTAAAGGCTGCTCTGTGTGGCGGGCCGCTCCTGCACTCCACTGACTTCTCTCTCCCTTTTTTGTTGCAGACTGACGCGTCGGACAGGGGGCTGGGCGCGGTCCTGTCCCAGGAGATAGAGGGGGAGGAACGGCCGGTGCTGTACATCAGTCGGAAGCTCTCAAAGAGGGAGACAATGTACAGCACCATTGAGAAGGAATGTCTGGCGATCAGATGGGCTGTCCTCACCCTACGCTATTATCTCCTGGGACGGGAGTTCACCCTCTGTTCGGACCACGCGCCCCTGCAGTGGCTCCACCGCATGAAGGATACTCGGCCTGAGTCGGGCGGTGGGGGTATGTGGCGAGGGGGGTGTGGTTCAGCGAGGTCTGCACCGGGAGAGAAAGGCAGGAGACGAGCGGTGCGTAAGTAGGTCAAGCGCAAATGATAATCACCTGTGTCTCGTTTCAGTAATTGGTGTGGAGAGACCGGATAAAAGGGGCCACCTGGAGCATGGAAGGCAGAGAGAGACTGACTGGGAATGCGAGCCACCCGGGGAAACCGGGCTATTGGAGCAAAGCATATATAGAGCTATATTCTGAGTTATTGACGGAGAGTTTGAATGCGCAGTGAGCGCCTTGTTCTGTTGTATTTACTGAGAGACTTGAATAAACACTCGCGTCCCAGTCCGCCGACCCTGTCTTCTTCCTTCCTCCCTCTTGAACCATATCACACTGAGCATGAACCCCTTCATCAACAGATGAGCTGCTTAATCTGAATTAATAATTATGGTTCCCCCAAAATATGGGGTACAGGAGCTGCAGAAACAGGATGTGAAGATCCCACTGTAAACTCACTCTTGTAAAAACAACAAAGCAGCTGAGGACATCTTTGTTTGACCATGCCTGTTGGTCATTCAGAATGTTATTTTTACAAGGATAATATAACACTTTATGTAGGCCATTGATGTATTACTGGTTCTGATGACATTAAAACAATATTCTGCATTCATTCTGCATATGCAAATGAATATAAAAATCCTACTGATATTGAAATTAATTATAATGGCAAGACCTTTAAAACCTTAAAAAGTAAGTTATAGCACAAGTTACTCTACTAAAATAAAAATCCACAGAGGGGGCACTGCATTTCAAGATATAAGCAACTGGAGGTCAAAAATGGGACAACAGTAACAGTTTATTGTTTAATAATTAATTTTCAGTCAAGTCAGCTTTTCAAACAGTATTGCTGTGTTATCACACTATAAATAAAATTAGATTTGACCTCTTTAGTCACTCGACACTTATGGAACTATGAATGAGTTTTAATCTTTATGTTAACATTCCCCATCAGAGGTGGACAGTAACGAAGTACATTTACTTTTTGAGTATGTGTACTTTACTCGAGTATTCTTTTTTTTTTTTGAAAACTCATGACTTTAACTTCACTACATTTGAAAGACAAATATCATACTTTTCACTCCACTATATTTCTATCAAGGTCTTCGAAGTAGAAAGTCGTTATTATGTATAGCAGCTTTGAAAGTGATTTGTGTTAAATGTTACTTTTTTTTTTTAGACAGCCTCTCAGTAATCACTCTTGTACTAACTGTAGGGTTACGTGAAGTGATTTCCCAGCATTTTTTAAACACTGACCAGTTGCAAATGTGATATTTATTTACAACAATTCAATAATACGAATTTAATAATTTGAATATCACATTTGCAACTGGTCAGTGTTTAAAAAATGCTGGGAAATCACTTCACGTAACCCTACAGTTAGTACAAGAGTGATTACTGAGAGGCTGTCTAAAAAAATATTGTAGCCAAGGAAAAACGTCTAAACAGTCTTCAAGATTGACTGATGGTGTGTTTGGGTTAGGTAATCGGGAGTCGCTGGAACGAAAGGCTGCATTTGCCTGCTTAACCAGTAAGCGTCACTGTTGTCTTGCTGTTTAATTTAATTTACATCCTGAAAGAGCCTTTTTGAAGGCTCAACTGAACCGTAATAGCATAGATATTGTAACATAACCCTCAAGTGGCACAACAAAGCACTTATAGCAATTAAGTAAATAAAAAAAAGTTGCACTTTTAAAACCATCTTAAAATAGATTAACTGATGAAGAAAACTGGGTTGAAACTGGAAACTTGGGTTAAAGTTTAAATGGATTAAAGTTAAATGGATGAAATGATGAAAACATTTTTACACCGATGTAATGACAGTTTCTACAATACATCAACATTTCTTGGAATGATTCCCTTTCAAAGGAGCGTAATGTTGTTGTTAATCTGTCCATGTTGGTGTCTCGTCTATTTACATGAACACTAATGGTGCAGGAACAAACACTAGCTATCTGAGTCATGACAAGTTCTCTCATGGTTCACCTAAATTACTAGCAGTACCGGCTGAGGTAAATATTTATGTAAAAAAAACAACAACAACACATTTATTCATTCAATCTGCATTTAAACCATAATTTTAAGTACTAGGGATTCTCCCCCCCCCACCCCATGTAAAATCTTTATTCATCTTTACTCTCTTCCTCTGTTTTGTCTCAGAAAGCTTTGCTACCAGGCCCTAAATTAGGCAGTCTTTTAGGTAATGAGGCTCATCTTTGGTTTCTTGATAGGAAGCACACCAATCTCGCGTTTTTTTTTTTTACTTAATCCATGACACATCTGTGCCGTAAAACCTTGTTTGCTTAAAATACCCTGGCCGATGACCTGAGGCTACGAATGTCTTTTTGACATTTACAGGGTGATAGTAGCAGTGGCGTCATCCACAGATTTCACGATGTAAATGTGCATACTCCAGCCTGACGCTCCTCTTTGCGTCCAGAGAGCTTTCCCAGTCCCTCTCCCACAGATGAGGCTTGATTGTTGGACTGCAGATCCCCCAAAGACCTCCACTGAGGGTCAGGAATCCAGTGCTCCCTGTGTCAAATAATTGTGTTCCATATGGAACATATGACACGTACAGTAGCTGCAATGCGGTTATCGGGTGGAAAAGACATTTAGTATGAGAGCCTGAAATACATGCAGCACAAAATATCTTTTCATTTGCATTTCATATTTCTGATTTATTTTCACCAGTTGTAAGTTATATCCTATTTACAATAGATCTACTAAATATTTGAGCGTTTCTATTATACATAGAGTTACATTTAAACAAAATATTTACAGAAGCCTCCAACCAGAGGTAACATCTGGAATAAAATGGCAGACCAATTGGATTACATCAATGAGCTCATGTTTTGTGTGAATTTACTTAATGCATACAATGTTGTTGACATTTACGGTCATTTAAGAGAACATAAGAATAAAGAACTTCTTAACAGAATCCATCTAAACCAGTAGTTTCAACCTTTTGACTTCAAGGTCAACGACAGCTCTATCTTCATGTTTTTCCTACCTGCTGGACAGGCTACAACTCATCCTTTCCCACTTAACGCCGGTGAGACATACCTTGATCAATATCAAGTTTATTTCAATTAGGCCAGAGGAGAACTGGTCCCCCGACTGTGTCAGACTTTGTTACTTGTTTTGTGTGTATTTTGCTCCCCATGTGCCTTCCTTGGGGGGGGGCCCTCCAGAGCTTCTTTGTCCGGTATTATTCGTCCGAGTGCTACGTGTGTTTTCCGTGTTCCCTTGAATTCATTAAATCTCTCGATTGATGTACTCCTGGTCTCCTTCGTTCCTCGTTCCAAATCTTAAACTGAATTATGTTCCTTGTTTTGTGTGTATTTTGCTCCCCATGTGCCTTCCTTGGGGGGGGTGCCTCCAGAGCTTCTTTGTCCGGTATTATTCGTCCGAGTGCTACGTGTGTTTTCCGTGTTCCCTTGAATTCATTAAATCTCTCGATTGATGTACTCCTGGTCTCCTTCGTTCCTCGTCCAAATCTTAAACTGAATTAAGCTTGATGATGGCAGTATTGTTTTCTGTAGAGATGCTTTACAACTGAATTGTGTTTTGCAACATCGACACTGGTTTTGAACTGAATTGAATCAACATTGAACTGACTCGAGCAGAATAACATCATTGCTGCCTATTGTAGAACTGCCTATACTGGAGCTGATTGATTACATTCACACTGCTATTGATCTGAACTGACTTGAGCTAAATAATGACACTATTGTCTTTTAGAGTTTCTTTACAGCACAATCTGAACTGTCTCCATAGCTCAGTTTTCATAATTGCTTCTGCTATTTCCTGTTTATTTCTGTGAAGCTGCTTTGACACAATCTGTATTGTATAATACGCTATAGAAAGTTGACTTGGCTTGACTTGAAGGTTGTCCACATTTTTTTTTTTCTCCTGACTAATCTTACAGTTCCTGAATACCTATTTACATATTTAAAATACACTCTTTGTGCTATGAAATAATTTATGTATAAGTATATTAGACTTCATGTTTATATATATATATATATATATATATAATTTTTCTACTTAAATATATTGACATTGACAGTTACATAATGCAAAAGAATGTTAAAATATCAATATAACCAGATTAACTAAAACCCACAGCTTTTCAACACTTGAAGGCTGATTGGATCAATAAAGGCATCATATTATAGGCCTACAACTGCACATTACTTTAAGGATGGCTAACAACTTACTAGCTAAAACTAACTTTTAGATTATTGTCACTTTAATGTATCTCCTATAGAAATTTCAGGATGACACCGGCTAAAATAATTGACAAGTATAAAAGGGGGTCATTCCAGTCTCTATATCATTCACTATCTGATGCATTTGCTGCCATTTCAGTTCACTCTGCTAATAGCGCAGACGAGACATGACCAGAAAGGACTACATTACTATGAAATGGAGGGAGCGACTGCCAGGGGCCAGAAATATGATGCACTAAAATACATGCCACAAAACATAGAGCCTCTGTTCATTTCAAACCAATAAATGAATTCACACCTCTGCAACCCGTAGAAATGGACTGTTTCATCAAATGGACCGCCTCATCGTTGAAAAACAATTCCGTTATCTTGTCAGTCTTGATTTCACAGCGAAAACATTAATCAGAGGCGTTTAAATCTAATTTTACTTCCTCATACAGTGCAATTCGTTGATGAGACAATGTGTGGAGAAGCCGTGTGTCCTATGATTTTGTAACACTAGGGTTGAAGTTCACTCTGTCAACAGGCCTAATCAGCAACAAGCAGTGATGAAGACCGAATCTGTCGTAACCTTATTCTCTCTCAGTGCTTTAAAGTGTGCTGAAGATATTCTGATTTAAGGGAACAAACACTTCAGTCTTTCAGTGCACAGGTTTTCAAACACAAACACACATGCATAAACAGTCCAAGTCTGTGATGAAAGGACCAATGAGCCCTTAAACACCATCTGGCCAAATATCCACTTCTGTTTGTGCTGCCTGGCATGTAGCTCCCACGTTTATTTATGTTACCGTTAACAGACACGGCCACATTAATTCCTCACACATGCTCCCTTACATGGGTCAAACACTTTCTCACTCTCTCCGACAGTTGGGGGACAAAGGGGTTTGTTTGTTTGTCATTATTTAAGTGTTTCACGAAGCATCTGATGATATGCTTACTGGAATAGTACACTACACAATCCATTCACATCAACAGTATTAAACAACTTACGGTAACAGTTTGACTCAGAAACATTTCAGTCAGAAAACATCTTTATATCAATATCAAGCCAATATTTAAAAAGAAAATGAAAATGAATAGAGGTCACCCTTCATATTACAATCCATTTTCCATTCAGAAACAGGGCTGTAAATGGCCATAAACATCACAGTCCTGGGAGCACTATAGAGAAAACTTAGTGGCACCTGTTTTATAATACATTTATCTTCTGTCTTGAGTTACAGCATCAGTCTTTGAAATACAACAGATAACCAACAGCTGAACTTTGGACTCGGATACACTCAGATGGGATGTTTTTCTTTTAACCAGTTGTATGCTTAAGATGTGTCTGTCTTTAAAGGAATAGTGCATTGACAAATAAACTGTCATTTACTCAGCCTCATGTCATTCCAATCTTTCCAGCATGAAACAGAAAATATATTTTGAATAATTCTGTGTTTGTTATTTGTGAATGAGGTTGTCAAGCTTCAAAAAGCACATCAAATCACCATAAAGTATCATGAATATAATAAAATGAGTCTCTATGACTCATGTTCTATATTCCAAGTAATTATTCGCTGACAATATTCCATTCCAATTATGGAAGATTGTTATGCAACCCGATCAGTGAGTCACTCGAGAACCGAATCACTCAGATTCGGGAACGAATCAATAAATTAAATATTCTTTAAAAATTCACCTTTTGTGTTCAAAGATGTCATGGAAGAAAGTCTGTTACGTGGGTTTTCTTTATTACTGAAAATCGTTCTAAAGCTACTTTTGCAACAAAAATGTCCAATCTACAGAAGTGACCAAAAATGTGGCTTGGATACACTGTGTAAATACAGAAGAATCTGAGAAGCCAGAACATTTGAGACTGCTCAATGAAATTTTTTGACTGGCATGACTGTTATGATGTCTGGCCATGGCAGCATTTTACTGAACTTGTTCAGTCAGACTTTGATTGAATGTTGAGCACTGTGTTTTTCTCTCTCCCAGTTTATCTGAGGCCGATAAGACTAAACTCCCGAATAGCACCTGCCTCTCATTCAAGCAGAAATGTGTACTGAAGGTAGTGCGGAAAAGCAGTGCTGATGGATTAACTCTAGCATAACAAAGGAGGATGTGATTCAAGTGAAGGCGGGAACACAGTTGCACTGTTGCACTAAGTGCTTTTCAAAAAACTAAGCTTCCTACATAGACAAGTGACTTCTAAATGTTCAGTAACATTTTCAAAATGTTGGTGAAATTTTGTGGAGAAAATTTCTATTTTCAATAGCATAGTCTATTGTCAATAGCATAGTGATGCATGAAGCACAACTCACACAGACGTCACTTTCAAACCAAGCAGCTTTCTGTTGGTCATTCGCCTACTTGAACAAGTTGCAAAATCTTTTTGGGCGAAAACTCATGGGCAAAAGTCATTTCAAAAGGAATCTATGCGATCTGGAATTTTGCATAAGGTTGACACATTTTGAGTTTTGTTAATGCAAATAAATGCACAATGGTAAATGTGACTGCACCTTAAGGCATCAACATGGAAGTTACAATCTACAACACTCTTCATAGGCAGGAACTCAGAAAGCCACGCAAATTTTGCTAATCACAATAAACTGTGATAGACTGTGATTTTGATAATCACAATAAATTGTAATAGAGTTTGTTGTTAGCATGTTGCTAAGCTAGTGACATGATATTGTAAGAAAAAACACAACACACAAATATTATTCCACACAAATACTAATTTCATTTTTAAGTGAAAGCTGTATTACTTATACTGTTCAGTCTAAACAAAATATTATCTGCCAATTTAAATGTATTTTTTCCATCGATAGCACGTGAAGGCAGCATTATTCTTGCATTGGGGCTGGTTCGGACAAGCTAGCAAGCTAGCACCACATGATGTACAGCATATGTATGATAAGGCATTGTGATATCAATGTCGGAAAGAATAAAATGTAGCATCCCATTGGTTGACTATCATAAACATTCACCGCGCTACATTTTATTCTTTCCGACATTAAAGCACTGTAATGCTGCGTTCACGCCATATCGTAATTACCGTAATTTCAAGATGACAGCACGTGACGTTCTACTCGGAGCTGTTCACGTCCTCGGACTCGGAATTATGCTTTTCTATGGCAACACTATCAACGCCTAACGTTTTGTTAGGAGTTGTCACGTTTTGTGTGCACAGACAAATTGCTTGTCTCTGGAATCATCTCGGTTACGTATGGTAACCCTCGTTCCCTGAAGGAGGGAACGGAGACGTTACGTCGGATGACCAACGAATTGAAATCTCGCTTAGAGAGACCAATCTACTTCGAGTGTAAACTAAACGAGCCAATGCACATTGGCATGTGATTATTGCATCCAGCTGCTGCTGATCACAGCATGAGTATAAGTAGGCAGCAGATGCAGTGCATATTCAGGTTTTCGCTGAGGAGCCGAGCCAGTAACCCGGCAGCTCAGCGGTGGTACAGGAGCTGTGGCGACGGGATGTGACGTCTCCGTTCCCTCCTTCAGGGAACGAGGGTTACCATACGTAACCGAGACGTTCCCTTTCTAAGACTGGATAACACTGGGAAAACGTACCTGTTCTACTTGGAACACGGACGTTACGGAAGCTCCAACCTTCCCGAAGGAGGTTCGGAAGCAAATACAGATATGAACATTTCTTAGGTGCATATGGAAGATTGGAGGTGATTGT
>NW_015542378.1:0-8894 GCF_001515605.1 Sinocyclocheilus anshuiensis
CTTCTTGTCGGGGGGTAGCGAGCGCAACAGGTCATGTAGAGTGCGATTAAACCGCTCACAGTGGGGATTCCCTGGCGGATGGTATGGGGTGGTCCTCGACTTTCGCACCCCATACAACCTGCAAAGTTCCGCAATGACCGCGCTCTCAAAGTTTCTCCCCTGGTCGGAGTGCAGTCTCTGCGGCACCCCGTACTTGAGAAACCACTCTTTCAGGAGCACCTTAGCGGTGGTATCCGCCTTCTGGTCACGTGTGGGGAACGCCTGACAAAACTTAGTGAAGACATCCGTCACCACCAGAACGTTTTCTCGACCATCAGAGGCAGGCTCCAGAGTGGTAAAATCAACAGCGACCACTTCCAGTGGTTGGGAAGCGAGAAAAGGGGTCCAGGAAGCCCGAATCTTAGGCTGCGGCAACTTAGCAAGCACACAGCGATGACAATTCTTCACCCAGGTGTCTACAGCTTCATGCATTCCTGCCCAATAGCACCTTGGCTTGAGCAAGCTCAGTGTTCTCTCAATTCCCTGGTGTCCCATTTGATCATGAACACTCCGTAGCACTGGCTCAACCAAGCAAGTGGGAAGTAACAGCTGTTGACGCTCGCCTAGGAATACATCATCTACTACGCGATACAGTAATCCTTCATCTTCCTTGAGCTTACCCCACTGTTTAAGCAATGACCGCACTTGTCGGGGCAGTCCCCTTCTCTCACGGGCTGAGGGCTTCTTTCGGGCACACCAAAACTGCTTCAGTAGTTTCAGGAAAGGATCCGCATCTTGAAGACGACAAAGCTCCTCCTTAGTATACCCAGGTAACGTCGGAGTGTTTCCAAGGGCAGAGTCTGGGCTAACTTTCCCCTCGGTAAGCTCCCCTAGCGCTGGTTCCAACACTGTAAGATCTGGGCCTATGGCTGTTCCCCAATGTAGCTCACTACAAATGGCCACACAGCCATCATAGTCAGTATCTTCGGCCACTTCATGCACCTCATCCAACCCCGGCCTCCGGGAGAGAGCGTCAGCCGCTGTATTACAACGACCCGGTCAGTAGCAGATCTCGAAACTAAATACAGCTAATTGGGCCGCCCACCGCTGCTCCACTGCTCCCAGCTTCGCTGTGTTAAGGTGACAGAGCGGATTGCTGTCAGTGAGAACAGTGAACCGAGACCCCAGTGGATAGCCCCTGAACTTCTCTACTACAGCCCACTTTAGGGCCAGGAGTTCCAGTTTCATGCTGCTGTAGTTGCGGTCATTGCGTTCGGCACCTCTCAGCCTCCTACTTGCATAGGCAATTACTTTCTTCCTCCCATCCTGAAGCTGGTAAAGGACAGCACCCAGGCCCAAATTACTTGCATCTGTCTCTAACACGAATGGAAGGGAGAAGTCGGCATATCCCAGTACTGGAGCGCAGGTCAGCTCCTTCTTGAGATGTTCAAATGCCTGCTGGCATTCAGATGTCCAAGAGCCTTGAAATACCTTGTCACCTTGGGACCCACTGCCCCTTTTGGTGCACAAATTTACCACGTCGTGCAAAGGTCCGGCCACCTTGGAGAAACCTGTGATAAATCGGCGGTAATAACTGCAAAATCCCAAAAAGGATCGCAGTTCCTTCACTGTGCTAGGCACTGGCCACTGCACTACTGCACTGACTTTGTCGGGGTCAGGACCTACCCCTTGGGCCGAAACTTGGTGTCCTAGAAACCTTACCTCTGCTTGGAGAAAGTGGCATTTTTCCACTTTAATCTTTAACCCTGCTTCCCTCAGCCGGCAAAGTATCGTTTCAAGTCTAGACAGGTGTGCCTCGAACGAACTCGACTCACCCATTACAGCCTGCATGAGTCTCTGAAGTTGCCGGTGGAGACCGAACGGCATCCGCACATATTCATACAGTCCGAATGGTGTGACAAAGGCGGTCTTCGGTCTTACTTTCTCGTGCATCGCTACTTGGTGATAGCCACTCGCCAGATCTATGGTTGAAAACACTTGGGCATTACACAGTGCGTCTAGACTCTCGTCTATCCTCGGCAGGGGAAATGCATCGCGCTGGGTCTTCGAGTTCAGTTTCCGGTAGTCTACGCACAGCCGCAGACTTCCGTCAGTCTTCCTGACTAGGACCACCGGGGACGCATATGGGCTTGAGCTTTCCTTAATAACCCCCTTCTTCAGCAATCCGGTAATATGCTCCCTCACCTCCTCAAACTGGTTGGGAGGTATACGTCTGTACGCTTGAGCGACAGGCACGTCATCGGTCACGGGAATCTTGTGTTTCACCCGATCAGTGTACCCAAGATCCTCGTCACACGCTGCGAACACATCCGCGTACTCCCTCAACAATGCTCGCAATTCTGCCTGGCGCTGAGCAATATTCATGCCGAGGATGCCTGGCAGTGAATGATCAACTTCTCCATCTTTCTGGTCTCGGACTATCAAGAATCCGCAGCCAGGTATCGTTACTCCCATCACCTGAATATCCAACTCGACGTATCCCAAATATTGGAGGGGCAATTTATTAGCAGCTGTAATCCGCAACCACTTTGAGGTGCTGTGCATATCCCTATCTTCCCCATGTAAGTGTTCTCTAAAAAAACTTTCCGCCAATGTGCTCACATTGCTACCTGTGTCCAAAAGACACTTGACACTTTTTCCCCCTATACTGATCTCAACCTCAGGGCATTGGCCCACTGCCCGTTCCAAGCAATGCTCCTTAGTCAGTGAGCTGTTGCTTGAGCCATGGACACCCCCTCTCATTGCTCGGCTCTGCGCAATGGAGGGACCCTGTTTTCCGGCGCCATTGTTTCCCCAGAGGCCGACACCTGACCTTCCTGATTAAGCCGCGCCGTACACTGGCGGGCTATATGTCCCACAGCTTCACACCTCAAGCAAATTGGCTGACCGTCCCGCGTATATCTGGGCCTAACCTTAGCCCTTTGGGGCCTTTCCAAACTTGAACTGACTCTTTGAGTTGTGAGGTTACGGACCGCGTTCGTTAGCTCTCCGATCGCTTTCCCTTGTTGAACTACTGCCTTCACTACCTCCTGCAAGACAGCATTCAGGTCTCCCGAAGACGATGCACCCACATTCTGGGACCCTGTACCCTCTTCAACACCCAGGCCCAGCAAGTAACGACTTCTAGCAATACCCGCACCACGGGGACGATCTTCTGCACACCATAACAGAGCTTCCTCTCTGACCTCAAATAGTGTCACACGAGGTCGATCCCGCACTATCTTGCGCAATTCCCGACGGAGTATGGAATCCCTTACTCCTTCCACAAACTGATCCCTTAGAGCTACCTGCACATCCTGCACTGCATTAGGCAACTGCTGGAGTGCCGCGTTTAACATTGTCGACAAGGCATGAGAATACTCTCTGAGATCTTCCCCCTCTAACTGTTTCCTTGCATAAAAGGCATGTAAAAGCTGAGGGGTTGTACGCTTCTCAGGGAATGCAGCCCTCAAATACGCAAACAACTCCCGCGGTTGTGCATCCTCCCCCCCCCCATACACAGTTTAACCTCATCCAGACACGATCCCCGCAAGTGTGACAAAATAAAGTCTACTTGATCCTCTTCACTCAGTCCCCTTACACGAATAACTCGTTCGAGTTCCTCAATAAACTCATCTACGGTCTGGCAATCTTTACTAGTGTGGCCGTGTGAATGTGTAAACTCTTAAAGAAACTCAAACACTGCCAAGTATCTAAACTAGGGGTTCTTTATTTCCGACCGCGTATGCAGAAGACGCGGCATTAATACTCAAGGTTTTCAATTGAGGGGAGTTGTGCCGATGATATGTATACAGTGAAGAATAAACACAACCAAAAGCACGCTTCCCCAAAGGTATAAAGAAACAAACCCCAAAATATAAGCACTTCAAATAGTGCTCACAGTTACCGAAATAACTTCAGGCCAGTTTCGCCAATTCCCTTTTTTTTTCCCTTTACAAGGATAGCCCCACAGTAACAAAAAAATAAAATAAAAATAAACAAATAAATAAATTAAACACAGTACAAAGAAATTGGTGTGAGCACTTAACCCCCTGGATAAACAACGGTAGTGGCTTATAATGCTTTCTAAAGGAAGAACAAACATAGAATATAATCAAATATACATTCTCATAAGCCACTTACAACTATTGACTAAATAAATTCAAGTAAATCCATTTTACACTCTGTACATCTCTATTAACATTGTTATTACTATCTTCTTCTCCAAGAACAGATTATTAATGAATTCAAATTAACATTGACATCAAAACAGTATACAACTAGTGAACCATTTTCTCCGAGTATACATATACATTTCCCAAAACCGAATTAAATCAATATTACTCACTCTGTGCCGTGCTGCGTCACATTAGAAATTCACCCAGCTGTCACCTCACATGCACCTTCACGTGCCTTCGTTCTCCCCTCTAGTATTATTTTATTAAAGGAGAAAGAAGTTTGGTTTACTTTCCCTTCCACTTCACAACATAAATGGCATGTCCTAAACTCAACGTTCACATTAAATGTCACTCACGCTCGATCTCCGCGGCCTGCACGATTCCTCTACGCAGATATTTCTCACCCACGGAGAAATACGAAATCTGTGTGATCGCAGACTGCTCCAAACTGCTCAGCGACCAGACCAACACCCAACCGAGGATTTCCCTTTTTTTTTCCCTGAGCAAACAACAGACGGTGTTGTTTTCCAGCCCACGCACTTCAATTCACTCGTGTCCGGGATGCCTCAATCATAAAACCGTTCCCCCGAAATAAAACACTCTCTTTCTTTCCCTTTTTCTCACTGCGCTGCTCAGACGCACGAGAGTGCCCCCTAATGACGGATAGGCATGACCGCCGGCAATTCTTATGATGACTACTCTTTGTTACCCGGCAACATATAAAAACTTTGTAAAGATAAAACAAACTCTTAAAGGAACAGTTCACCCAAAAATGAATATTTGTTCAAACCTGTATGACTTACTTTCTTCTGTGGAACAAAAAGTGATATTTTGAAAAATGTGTTGTTTGTCTCCACAATCAAAGTCAGTGGTGTCCAATGTCGTTTTGGACCCTGGACCAGATTATCTGAGTTTTGCAATCCACATGAATTTGATAGTCTTCTTTCTGCCAGTTGTCTCATTTGTTTGTGTTTTTGTTTCTCCTGTTGAAATTTAAGAGAAACATCAGCAAAGATATATCAGTTTTTTAGGACTACTCTCTTAAAAACAAAGGTTTGGGTTTTCTCTCTCTCTCTCTCTCTCTCTCTCTCTCTCTCTCTCTCTCTCTCTCTCTCTCTCTGTTCTGCCATCTCTCTCTCTCTCTCTCTCTCTCTCTCTCTCTCTCTCTCTCTCAGTCATGCCATAGAAGAGCCATTACTGGTTCCTTAAATAACTATTTTTATTAGTATGAAGAGCATTTTAATAATTAGAACAACATTTTTCCACTATAAAGAGCCTTTTGTCCAATGGAAAGGTTCAATGGATGTTAAAGTTTCTTCATGGAACCATCAGTGCTCATAAAGAACATTTATTTTTAAGAGTGTACTTGCAACATCCAGCAGATCTCGGTTCATCTTAGACAGATATAATGTATGACCTTCAGGAATGTCTCAGTGGCTCTCACTTTGTCAAAACAGCACTCACATTGTTTGACATTTCTCATTCACAGTAATGCTCATGCTTATATTCCACAAGATTACATCAGGTTTCCTGCAGATGGACACTACTCCACCCATATCAGGCCTATAAACATATAACTGAACAGTGCACAAAAAATAAAGATACATAGAGCAGTGAAAACAGAAACGGGTGAGTTAAGCCATTATGTAAGCCATTAGGCAAAATATAGATGAGTGGAGAAATGTACATGAGGGACGCCTGCCAATTTCAGTGCTTTCAAAAAGGAGTCTTTGCACTTACTCTCAGATTTCCATCAGCTTTGTGAAACACTTATTTTCTGCTGGAGCAACATTAGTGTTTTAATACTTTGAAAATCGAGAAGGAACCTGCAGTTGGGCTTGTCAGGCCTGCTCCTGAACCCTGGAGAGCACTGGAAGGATTCCTCGTAACTTTTGGGAAAAGGAGACTGGAGGGCCGCATAAAAACGCCATTCCTTCTGAGATAAATGAGTGTTAAATGTGGCATCAGTATCTGTGACCGTGTCCACCAATGTGATGGGTCTCTGCGGAGAACATTTAGCACGTTTTTAAGGGACCGACACCACATGACTGACTAATTGTTTTGATTTGGTTTCTGGGGAGAGTTATGTTAAGAATTTGAAACACTGTACTTTGAACTTAGTCCTGTGATTGGTAACAGCATGTGGTCAAAGAGAATATCAGAGCCAGCATTTGTTATGCTAAATGTGAATCTTATCAGATCATCATATGAAATTCATTGTACAAATATTTATCTTCTGGATCATTTTCATTTCTCGCCCAGACTCACTGTAAAATTGAGGAAACTGGGGATTTAGTGTGTGTTTGTGATGAGTGATACATACCTGTGGACCACCAAACGATAATCGCTAAATAAAATATTATTTACATACTATTATAGTTCATTTTGAATTAGCTTTTGTTTTTATTTCTATGCTTTTCATTGTAATTCTAGTTTAATTTTAGTCATTTTGATATGTGCTTTTGTTAGATATTACTAATGTGATATTACTTCCTCTCAGTCCCATTTTTATTTCAAACAACTGAAGCTTAAAGTGTCACATTAAGACATTTAAATGAGCGACTATGTGATAAAATACGTCTTGGGTGGTAATGCTGCTTTGTATTGGTCATTTTGTCATCTCATTGAGTTACGTTATGGTTAGAGAGAATAGAGAAGATATGAAGAGCCCAAAGGAAAGCAGGGGTCATATTCATAGTAGTTTTCTGGATCATTTATGGCTGCAAATGCAACTCTGGGATCATTATCAGTGACTGAAAAAAAATGTCAAATGATCCAATCAATCTCTCTCTCTCGTTCCAGCAAAAGAGTTTGAATGCAATCAATGCTGTAACTCAAACTTCAGGACATGATTTTTAGCTCCCTCATCTGCTTTATTTGATTTATTAGAAAGCACAGCATAATTCCTTTATAGTGAATCAAACTTGAAAATAAACGAGAGGCCAGTGGCATTCTGAAAATAAGACTGCAATATGTTATTGAATATTTTTTAAAAGAACAAACATCAGTCAGTATCCTGCCATTCGCCAGATGATAATTAATATTCACAATACAGTTAAACCTCAAAATGAGGGTTGTTTATGTTATTAGGTCTTTCTTGATGACTTCTCTCCTGTTTCTCTTCCTTCGTTCCATCATTTTTGGAAGTATTCCCCTTCTTTTCTTCTCTCTTTGTCTTCCACTTTCATTTGTAGAGGGGACAGAATGAAAAATGATGGTCAGACGCAGAGAGGACACAGGAGAGACAGTCAGCTAAAAGCAATTTCCTGTCAAAATCTGTCTGTCAGTTACAGTCAGCTGAAGGGCAAGTCGATAATAAATCATTAACATTAAACAGACAAGTGGCACTCTGATTAATCCTTTCATCCTCTTCACAGGCAGAACGAAAAGCACAGACAAAGCCAGCTTTCTCCAAATTACAAAGAGGGATTTCAAGAAGATTCTGCAGTATACTGTAAATGACGGTATGTTGAAGAATGCAAACAAGCAATCTATATTATTAGCAATGAAAGCGAAAGTCATTGTTGAATGTAAATTTATTGTTGCACAGGAATAAATACTGTTACATATCATGCTTGGATTGATTGAATAAAGGCACCAATCTTCTGTTCTTTGAAATGAGAAATCAGATATTTTTGTAGAACTTTTACGGAACATAAAAATGAAAAGCATGAAAAGTAGCTAGTGAAACTTGTCAGCGCTGCCCCGCGAATTTATCAATAAAATAGTTTAGCAGCTGAAAAGCTACATGACATTTCTCAGTAGCGAGGTTCTTGAAGCAGTTCAACTTAAAGATTCGCTATTAGTAGATGCTGCTGCTGAACACTGCTGAGAGATGCACAGATGCAAGTATTCACACACACTTAATCTCTCTCTATCTCTCTCTCTCTCTAATAACTGCGTTAGCCTGCATATCAATGACTCAAGCCTCTGTTATTAGCTCTAAAATAACGTTGTTTTGGAATTTGCAACGGAATGTTTGAGATGAGGTGCGTAAAAAATTAGCTAGTTCAACACACACGATGTCAAATGTCTTGAAACAAATCATCAAAAAAATTGATGTGTGATTGTGACTCCAGGCCGTTAAAATGATTAGAGAAATAATGCACTCCCGAAGTGGTTATGTGGACACGCCGCCGCGCCTATTAATGGAATGGTCTTTCTCAGTTCTCAAACAAATTAAGAACTACATTAGATTTTTATTGACTGAACGCAAGTGCTTATTGTGATAGAAAACACTGTAACGGTTTCCACTGATTAAGAAATATTTTTGTTTGCTTGGGTGGTAATATTAGGCCTATTATATTAATAGGGAAGGGGAGCCCAAAAATTTGTTTTGCCTATGTCACGAAAAGAGGTGAATCTGGCCCTGGCTGTATCCCACCTTTAGAGCGCAATGATTTTTTATTTTTTTTTGTCCTGTAGTAATGACAAGGGTATGCTGGAACGTATCCCGGAGTCTCAAGCGACAGGCAGAGAAACACTAATTTAATTTAATTTTATTTTATTTTTCCAATACAAAAATGTATACTACATACAGTACATAGGTTGATGTATACATATGTACGTATGCACTCCCTACCTAGACAGCATTTTTTGGTTGAGTTCTGAGTGTTCATGCAAAAAATGTTGTCTAGGTAGGCAGCTTCCTAGGTTTTGAGAGCCATAATCTGAAATCTGTACTATTCTCTGTGTGTGTGTGTGTGTGTGTGTGTGTGTGTCTGTGTCTGTGTCTGT
>NW_015542378.1:9031-22931 GCF_001515605.1 Sinocyclocheilus anshuiensis
TGTGTGTGTGTGTGTGTGTGTGTGTGTGTGTGTGTGTGTGTGTTTGAATGAGAAACTTCAGAGGCACTTGAATTCCTTTGTCCATTTCCCCAGTCTCTGAGGTCTATAATGAGAGAGAATAAACACGGCTTTTTCGCCAGGGAGGATTTAAACAGACAAGCATGGGAGGAGAGCTTAACGGTTTCAAGGACAAGAGGTGTTTAATTTTTCAGCTGATAATCATCCACCCATTTAGCATATGTCACACAGCACGCTAATCATCAATCACCTTTTAATGAACTGCACCGCGTTTCCTGCACTGTTCAATCGTCATTTGATTTAGAAAGCGTCTTTTATAGTGGTCATCTCTTCATTATTTTGTGAATTATTTAGTTAGTGTGTGTGTCTGTGTATATGTGTGTGTATTGTGATTGTTCGCATGCAAGCCCAAGGAGAACAGGCTTACGAAGTGTTGAGATTAATTAGACATTGTGGTTTTCCGGTGTCCTCCAAGAGGACGTCTTGTATCTCTATAGCTCTGTTTACTGAAGAAGAATAAGCAATTTGCTCTCACAAAAAATTAGGGCTTATTATTTCTCTCTCACCTAGACCACACACTAGAGCAAAAACAATTAAGCATGATTAAATAATTACAGAGAGAGAGAGATGAGGGGGAAACATTAATTCCTTCCTATCTTCATTCCTTTACCTGTGTGCTGACATTTTTCTCTGGCCAAAGGTCAGATAGTAATAAAAAATGTCTGCTGACCTTCTGATGTGTCCGAAGAACCGTATGGTACCATAGTAATCATATCCACTTTATGGCGTCCAGACCCATAGAGGAGCATCAGAGGCTTTTAAAAACTGAAATCCCCCTCCCTTCCATGCCAACCCATATGGCGCTCCTTCTATTTTATTTGCCTGCTCACTTCTTGATATATGAGAGGTATTAAACATGACACCTGTGCTGAATGAGTAGTCCTCCATGGTGACATTTAACCAAAGTTTAACCACATTTCAGTTTATTCCCGGTTGTTGTTTATAGCAGATGGAGGCAGATATTATCTTGAGGTTCAAGCCCACCCAGGCAGAACAGTATCTGCACATTAGCCACGTCTTTCAGTCCAACCTAAACTCTGACCATCCAGCAACAATTATTAACAAAAACAAAGAAGAACAAAGATCCTCAAGAGGTGTTCTTCTAAAATAGCAATACAAAAATGGTGTCATTTTATAGTGAGATGAGTGTTGTTAGGTTTTTACCGGGGTCGTCAAATGTGGTTGCCGCACGCCCGCCGGATGCTCCTTCGTCGAATCCGCCGGCCGCGCCGTTTTCAAGCCCGCCACCTCTGCTCACTCTAGCCCGTCGTATGTGACGCTGTGTGACGCATTGTATGGAAGACTGTTTCCTGAACCTGCAGAGTTGCATACAATGGGTCTCTGCTCAAAGGCTGTTCTATAAAGTGGGGCAGTTCCAACTTTGCAAGGACAGTCTGGCGCTTCTGACTCACAGCCTGTAAGTAATTTTTTTGTATTTAAAGAATTTGCCACTGATGATTCAAACGCGAATAGCGCTTGTTGTTTGTCGTTTCTCCGATCACAAATGCAGACATGATTTTATGTTTACGCGGCGCGATACGTAACGCAACGCGTAAAAACACAGTATAAGTCATTATAATAATTATGTCCCCGCTGGATGCAACAAACGCCTCGTTTGTAATGGGTTTTATTGGTTTTGTCTTGCCGTGCCGGGAGATGGCATCACAGTATGGTAAGAGGCGTAACATTTCCGTCACATGCTTGAGGTATTCGGCCAATCACAACGCACAACAATTAAGCATGATTAAATAATTACAGAGAGAGAGAGATGAGGGGGAAACATTAATTCCTTCCTATCTTCATTCCTTTACCTGTGTGCTGACATTTTTCTCTGGCCAAAGGTCAGATAGTAATAAAAAATGTCTGCTGACCTTCTGATGTGTCCGAAGAACCGTATGGTACCATAGTAATCATATCCACTTTATGGCGTCCAGACCCATAGAGGAGCATCAGAGGCTTTTAAAAACTGAAATCCCCCTCCCTTCCATGCCAACCCATATGGCGCTCCTTCTATTTTATTTGCCTGCTCACTTCTTGATATATGAGAGGTATTAAACATGACACCTGTGCTGAATGAGTAGTCCTCCATGGTGACATTTAACCAAAGTTTAACCACATTTCAGTTTATTCCCGGTTGTTGTTTATAGCAGATGGAGGCAGATATTATCTTGAGGTTCAAGCCCACCCAGGCAGAACAGTATCTGCACATTAGCCACGTCTTTCAGTCCAACCTAAACTCTGACCATCCAGCAACAATTATTAACAAAAACAAAGAAGAACAAAGATCCTCAAGAGGTGTTCTTCTAAAATAGCAATACAAAAATGGTGTCATTTTATAGTGAGATGAGTGTTGTTAGGTTTTTATAAATGCATTAATATTCTGTATTGTTTAGGTAACATGACAGACATTTTTTAAATACATATTTTTGTTCTTTTGCAGGTCTTGTGAGACCCTCAACCACCTGACTCCATTTTGGTACGGAATGTCCACTTTACACAAGTCGGTCAGGTTACTCATAAATACTTAAGTAAAATTCATTGCTAATGCCAATTCATGCTGAGTTAAAAAAAATTAAGAATTTGCCAATTTGCTGGTTAAGGTAAACAGCAAAACTCTTTTTAGCAAAGCTGTTTGACCACAATAGTGATAGTTTAGCAGCCTGGAGGGGAAAAATACCACAATAGCAGCATCCAAACCCACAACATATACTGTACTTTTTTATATATTAATATATATTAAAATATGATAAGTTTATATATATATAAGGAGAAACAATGATGTAAAGTATATGGAAAATAATGTGTTTTTTAAACCTTAAACAGCATAAACAGATTGCATTACACCAAATACACAACATAATGTTCTTTTTAGCAACGTCATATGACCCCTTTAATATTATCATTTTGTAGAAGCTGAGATTTTTTTTCCGTATTCTTTTAATAGAAAGTTCACAAAAACAGCATTTATTTAAAATCATGTATAACATTTGAAATGTCTTTACTGTCACCTTTGATATATTATTTGTGTCTATGCTGAATAAATGTAATAATTTATTTAAAATAATTTCTAATTTAATTAAAAGTATTAATGTTTAGCTTTTTCGATGTGAAAATTATGGAAGCCTGTTTCCGCCACTGAATAAAAAATAAGAAAAGGTTATTGCGACTTTTTATCTTACAATTCTTTTTTTGTGAATTGTGAGATATAAACTCGCAATTGCAAGTTATAAAGTCAGAATTGCGAGATATAAACTCAAAATTCTGACTTTTTTTCTTCTCAAAATTGGACTTTATAACTTGCAATTGCGATTTTATATCTCACAATTCTGAGAAAAAAAGTCAGAATTGTGAGATATAAAATCGCAATTGCAAGTTATAAAGTCCAATTTTGAGGGGAAAAAAAGACATATGTTCTCAGAGTTGCGAGTTTATATCTCATAATTCTGACTAAATAACTCGCAATTGCATCACAATTTCGAGATTTAAACTCGCAATTCTGGGAAAAAAGTCAGAATTGTGAGTTTATATCTCGCAGTTCTGACTTTATTTGTCAGAATTGCGACTTTATGTCTCGCAATTGCGAGTTTATATCTCACAATTCAGACTTTTTTCTTGCAATTGTGAGTTTATATCTCGCAGTTCTGACTTTATTTGTCAGAATTGCGACTTTATGTCTTGCAGTTGCGACTTTATATCACACAATTCTGACTATTTCTCAGAATTGCGACTTTATGTCTCGCAATTGCGAGTTTATATCTCACAATTCTGAGAAAAAAAGTCTGAATTGCGAGATGTAAACTTGCAATTTCGAGAAAAAAAGGCAATTTCCTTTTTATTTTTCTATTCAGTGGCGGAAACGGGCTTCCATAGAAAATAGTTAATACTGTATATTAAAAATGACATAACATGTAGCAGAGACGGTATTGATTCTGACAGTGGTTGAAGCACTCTCTTTGAACAGGAGACTGATGTAAGAAGCAGTGAATCTACAGTGGGGAATCTGACACTGGTCTTCCCTGAGGCCTCTCTTGGATTTACATGCGAACTCTAGCTGACAGAACCCTACATTTGAAGTGCCTCAGTGACACAGATGAGTTTCTCACATGCTGCTGTCAACTGAAATCTACCTTCACTCTTCACAATATCTCTACCATAGCCCTAACAAACTAGGTCTTCCTCTGATATCAGCTGAATGCCTTGAAAATAAAATTCACTCTTGTCACACAGGCAAGGAAAGGCACAGACCACTCACACACTTTTTTTTTGAACACCCAAAGCTCTCTGCCAGATGCTCGCAGTCTCTGGTTTCACTGTAAAGAGTCTCAACATAAGGAGAGAATCACCTCTCCGTACACCTTCAGCCATGGCAATGCAATTGGGAATGACAGCTCTTCCACAATGAGCTTGATAATACTCAAAGAAAGCTATTGTTTTCTAGGCTTCAGACAAGGCGTTCTATTACATGATGCATTGTGTCAGGATGCGTTGAAATGGGGCATACCGCTTTAGAGTTTGCTTAGGCACCGTGCCACGTTCTCAGTCTGCATCTTAAAAAGCAGTGCACGCTATCAATGTTATTCATTCATTCTCCCATCCTCTTGAAAAGCTTTTAAGGACAAGGAAGCCAGTTTGGAAGACAGCCTGCCCGCACAATACTTGGAGGATTCCAGCTCATCTTTGTAGGAAAGTTTCAGGGGCCGGCGTGGAGGGCTTCCGCTACGATTTTCAACCGCAGCAATGTAAGGTCCTCCATTTCCTTTTCACCAGCACCACGTAAACCTTTTAATTAGCTCTCTGATTGGACCGTGGTTGACCCGCTTGGATCAATTCAATGAAGTCGGCAGGATTTCTTGAGGGGCCCAATTGTGGTTACATAAGCTATTAAAAAGGCTCAGGTAATTAGAAGAATAGTAGAATGAAGTATTTTGTCAATACTTGAACAAGAAGAAAATAATTGAATCAATGTGATTTCTAACCGAATGCATTGTCAAAAATGCTTACAGTAAGTTTAAATTTCAATCAGCAGTTGGAGGGACTGGAAAATGCAGCCTTGGGTGAAGATGTCTGCGGCTTTTTCAGTCACTTTGAGCCAGTGAGTACGTTTCCGGGAGCGATTGATACCATCACTCAGGGCAAAAGGAAAAAATACAAACTTTGGTAGCGTGAGAACAGCATTCCTGAAGCTGAATAAATCAAACTGAGACATGTGGATGACAGATAGACCTTGTCCAGCAGGCAGAAGCTGAATCAGAGGCATTAAAACACACAAAACTGCTCTGACTCTGTCTTGCGTGGAGCTCTGTCCCCTGAGACAAGAGAGAAGTGGCCCTTGGAGAGTGATTTCCCATACACACAGGTGGTGTGTGTCCATGTGGACCACACAGACAGCTAAAAAGCTTGGTTGAATCAGGGGCCCCTTGCTAATATGGTAATATTTTTTATTTCAGTGTAGATCAATGACTTTGTAGCATAGGTGTATCCATCCACAAAATACAGTTTAAAAATATGGGGTTTGTATGATTTTTTAAGTCATTGAAAGAAATATGTAATGCTCTCCAATGCTGCATTTATTTAATCAGTAATACAGTAAACGGTAATGGTTAAATATGATTACAGTTTGCTGTTTTAATATATTTTATAATGTAATTTATTTTTGTGATTGCAAAGCTGAATTTTCAGCAGCCAGTACCCCATTCTCAGTGTCCCATTATACTTCAGAAATCCTTTAATATGCTGATTTGGTGCTCAACAAACATTTACTATTATTAAACAGTACATTTTAAAAACACTTGTGCTTCTTAATATTTTGGTGAAAATAGAGATACATTTTTTCAGCATTTTTGTCATGAATAGAAAGTTCAAAAGAACAGCATTTATTTGAAATAGTTTTTTTTTTATAACATTACAAATGTCTTTACTGCCACTTTTGATCAATTTCATGTAAGTTTTTTTTTTCATGCTACCACCACCATTGCTTCATAGCATGTCACATTTCACCCTCACTGACAATGATTGCATTACATTATTAAGACAATTAAAATACAACACAGATAGGACATTTCAGCGCACAAATCTCCACAGGTGTCTACCAGGCCCGGCTGCCAGCCGTTTGTAATTTAAGGGTAACAGCATGTTTCCATTTCTGTTTAAATCAAATTAACCCAACATCTATTTATAGCTGCCTTGCTCTATGAATATGCTGGTGGATCCAAGAACCTGGTTGTAGTAGTAGTAATAATAGTTGTATACTGTTACTCTGTCAACAATTGTCTCATTTGTTTCTATTTCTATCTCTCCTTAGGAATTTTAAGAGAAGCATCTGAGATCGATACTTAAATGAAACATAACTGGGAACTCCATTACGTCTCCTGAGCAATGAAAGAGCAGCCTTTGAGTGATAAAATATCCTTCTGGGAAGGTCTAAGATGGAAAATGAGAAGTATGATTGTAGATGGCATGCAGATTAAGACAGAAAAAGAATGAAAAATGCTAATGTTGACCTCAATCCTCAAGATTACTGCCGATGCCCGAATGTGCTATATCACTTCAAAGACTTGTGCAGAAGTGCTTTCTCCAACAATTATCCCTCTCACTCAACGTCTATCTTTTGGTGTCATCATTGTTATTCAAGCGCAGATGAACGATTTTACTACTGATCAAAGTCTGCATCTGGGCCAGCATAGCAAAGCTGCCTCAATGGCAAACGGCTTTTGAGGATATGCAACAATATTTTGACTATTCACATCATACTGTTTTATTTGACTCTAAAGTACTTAGTTTGAGCTAGGGCTGGGCAAAAAAATCGAATGTGATTTTCATGCGAATCTCGTCAGTAAAGCCGCTTCTGGTGATTAGTAGTAAATCTCCAGCACGTGCTTTCAACATTCGATTTTTTGCACAGCCCTAGTTTGAGCATTTAAGTGCCTTAAAAATGGTCCTCCTTAACAATAGATAATGATTATTCCAACCAGAAAAATGTAGGTTACAGCCAGGGGCCTTATAAGTAAGGGCACCTATTAATTCAAATAGCTGAGCTCTTACACCTTCTATATTCAAACATTTTGTTCAGGCTTGTTTAATATTCTTAAGTTGTAGATAAACACTCGTCATAAGGAAGCTTTTCACTTCACTTGAGAAAGTAGCGCCTAATTCCGAACAAACAGACAGACATGTTCTCCCAGGTTGAATTTCAAATGCTGACCTTTGACCTCTCGCTCTTTCTAACGTACAAGTAGACCGAGCCATGTAAACGTGTAGCCACACATGGGCTGTTTGACGCCTGTGAAAGGCTAGTTTTCTGACAGCTTGTGTTTATTATAACAAGTGCGGGAATTCAGTCTAATGAAGGTTTTATTATCTATAAATAAGGTCAACTGGAGCCAAAGCGCAATGAGTGAAGCGTTTAAGAGAAAGGACAACCAGCAGATGATTGACAAGAGCTGCTGGCACGTCTGACTGTTTTTATAACGTCTCAAAGTGACGGTAAGATGACTATGTTCTCTCACAGTTTACTTGTAGCTTATCGCGGAGTGTGATTGTGAATAGATTTTTGACAATTTACTTGATTCATCAAGTGTTACCCATATGTTTGTATGACACATTGTTTGGAAATTTATATCAGCATGAATAGTGCTATCAACATTAGAAAATCATCCCTATCAACCAAATACAGAGACATGTATACAGCAGTTGTATATATATATTTATATGACAAAACAGGGCCCAGAAGTCTGAAAATCTGGTTTCATTCAAATGTGAAAATGAACAGCGTTTTAGAAATTTGACGATTTTACAACAAAGAGATAAAATCAATAAGAAATATATGACATTGCATACAATTATTATGCATATATATATATATATATATATATATATCAAAGAAAATATAAATACATCAAAGAATCAAAGAAAAGATGTAGAATACATGGATGCATACATATATGTTTTAGTTTGCACTAAAATTTTAATAAAATGTAATTGTAATGCTAAAAATATTTTTAAAGATAAAACATTTTTTTTTAAGAAAAAAAAAAGGTTAAATTATTACTAGCTGTCTTGGATGAAAAAAAAGTATATAAAACATAACAATACCTAAAATTGGGGATTCTGAATATCTCCTGTGTGTTTTTAAAAAGTCATATTTGGGCATACAAATCTCCAAACATCTTGTCCACCTTGTTATACAAACATATGGGCGACAGGTGTTCATCACATTAGAGCTTAATAGAATGGGTAGCTGTTGCCAAGTCTTTATAGAGGTATTGACTCCAGAGTCTTTTCTAGATAGATGAATTCTGGTCCACAGCATTTTTCATTCAATAAAGAGACTGTAGCAACACCAGCTTTAGTCCTCTAGTCATGAACACCAGGGAGAAACCATGCTGCCACACTGATATCCATTATAGTTGAGGAGAGCACATGGGAGAAACGCAAAGGGTGAGTGAGAAGGCAACAGTAAGCCATAAAGTCTGATTTCAGCCACCTGTGCTCCTGTACTCAGCTCATTCTTTCTGTGTGACATGCTGTGCACAGATAATTTCGCTTATGCAAATGTTTTTTGTTAAAAGAAAATTATTGGGCATGCTTCAGAGAAACGAGCTGAAGAACAAAACCAATGAGAGAAGAATGTAGAGAAGTTTGAATTAGAAAAAGTTGGATGAATTATTAAAGTCTTTTGCACATCCACCTTTTCCCCATTATGCCAAACCAGTGGCCTGGTAATTAAAGTCATGCACTGATGGGATTGGTGTGTTCTGTGCCACCGTGCTCCTTTATTGCACTCTGTCATTTTGGCACGTTTGAGACAGGAAGGGGATTGTGGAAGGAGACTGGAAAAATGAGCACAGGTCTAACAAAATCGAGGGCAGTAAATAACGTAGAGGCACCAACGCTGGTGGGTTTCTTGATAAATGGGAATTGTTCTAATTCAGGTAGAGCCTTGATTTTTGGAAAATTGATATTACAGGATAACGAGATGTTTGGTTTGAGGTTTGATATTGGTATAAGCTTTATGTAGTGGCCTAACCATTCTAGACGAGATTAACCAGCATTAAAATCTTTTCCATGTAATTTTTTTTTTGTCCAAACTGGCCTTGACTGCAGTAACTAGGCTGCTTGGTTTCCATTTCTGCATCTTCATTATGTGTAGCCCCACCCCAACTAAAATCTCATTGGTCCAACATCTCCCTCCATTCTACATAAAATATGTTCTGATTGATTGTGAATGTTAATGTTTTCTGGCATCATGCAGAATTTTCACTTCCACTGTTAACTGCCAAATTACTTGCAAATTCTTGTCACATCATGCCTGATGTAATTATCCACATAGAACATGTTCCTAGATGAACAACCTTTGTTGGTCCTAGAACAACAGTATCCATAGTCTGAAGCAAAAAAAAAAAAAAAAAAAAAATTAAATCTGAAAAAGTGATCAATAGAAGTGTTTTTTAAGCCCTCAACTCTAAAATCAGATTAATGGGTCAGTTATTCTAGTTTGAACATGTATGGCCTGGTTAAATCATGTTATTTCAAGCTAGTGTCATTATACGGTAAAAGGTTACAGTTAAACATGTAGGCCATAACAAGAGTTAGCCAGAAAGGTCTATTTAATATGCCTGTAAACCATCAGTGTAAGACACCACGTCTTTAATGTATCACAGCTGCTGGGAATCAGTCCTCACACATGACAGACAATGACCTTGGTGTCTCATTAGTATGTTCGTTTAGTGTGTGCGATGATTAACAGTCCTGCTGGGGCCCTCCTGTCCATTGTGTTCAGCAGCCAAACTGCCTGAAGGATCCTAAAAACACCAGGGACAGTGAGATGAACTGTCCCAATGTGACACTAACACACCTGCAAAAAGCACGTTTTATTAAAATAATTTACACAAAAATGACAATTCTGCCATTATTCACTAAACCTTCATGCCATTCCAAACCTGTACGACTTCTTTGGAACACAAAAGGACAGGTTTTGTATAGTGCATTTCGGTCTGTTCATCATACAAATCTATTATATGACTTCAGAAGACTTACAAGAGTACAAGCCATTTGAACTACTTTTATGATACTTTTATGGTGCTTTTTGTCATTTTGGAGCTTGACAGTCTCAGTTCTTATTGACTTTCATTATATTGAAAATAGGATGTTATTCACACATCTGTTCTTTTGTGTTTCACAGAATAAAGTCATATGAGTTTGGAACAAAATGAGGGTGATTAAATCTATATATCTCTATAGCAGAGTTGGCGGGTGATGATCTTTGTCTTTATAAAAGACATGCCAAAAACAATCCATCGGAGCATATCCTCATTTCTAATTTATTTTTGTGTTTTAACGCTTTTGTTCTGTTTGTGCATTGAAATGTAAGTGATTTTTTTATTTTACATGTGGTGTATATTTTTGGCCCTTCATATTGAAAAGCTTGGGCACCTCTGCACTTGCATTGCATATTCAGACCAAAGATGTCATGTTAGTGACTTTGGAAAGATGATATTATTCACCACATGACTTGTGCTGGTTTCAATCTGGCACACAGAGCTGAAACATCTGTTTGTTTTTGATATTGAAATTCTTAAGCGAAAATGGCTGCACAACATCTACACAATCGAGTTGAATTTCACATTCCAAATCAATATAAATTACCTCAGATGCCCGACTGTGAAAGATATACAGTTACGGAGATGAAAACAGATGTCTCCATCAGCCAGACTGAGATAAGAATTTGTTTTTTGTCTGTTTTTATTGATAGGAAATTTGAAAATTGCCTTGTGCTTTTAAAACAGCAATAAATGTCAGTGTGGTTTGGAGTTGTGTTTGAGTACTTTTCAATGTGCTTACCATCCCTGCAACTTCATTCATGACTAGCAGCATATTTTTTCCTGCCTTCTGTATGTATTTGTATAATATTTTTTTTCTGTTTTCATTCACTTGTCTGTTATTCTATGTGTCCTAGGCTCAACAACAGGTCATTTCCCAGGACGAGGCACAGGAGGAAGTCACTTTGCCGTAACATAAACAGGATTATTTTAAATCAAATTTCACAGCATTCTGAAGCAGAGCTGCAAGAAAGCATGCTCGGTGCTTTGAAAGGCAGCTCTGCTTCAAAAGGGAGGGAGAACGAGAGTGATATTGAAGGAGTAAGGGGGAGAAATGTACTTTTATCACAGGAATATAGATGCGGCCCACTTTGCAAATTGACTTCGAAGGCCACAGTTCTGCAGTATTTCTGCACCCACCCACCCCTCACTTTGAGAAATATACAGCTGAAGTCCAATTCTGCAAGGATGCTTCGTGATTTACGACATGGAGGGATGTGTTCCCATCTGGGACTCCAGCCACTGCCGGACAGGAGATTTACAGGTACAATGACACCACTGATTTCTTTCGGACGCCGAGGAGAAATGGACACAGTTTGTTTTTCTCCCCTTTCCATCTTTAAGACCTGGACTGAGCATGGTTGAGTCCCTTGGCTTACATTTTGGTCTCTGTCCCCGAGCAGCGGCATCGAGGTTCATTTATGGACACACACAGGCTAACTTGGACAAGCTCAAGATGATAAATAACATACGCAGACTGATGGGAAACTCATACTGTATCTCCATCGACGAGAAATGCAGAGACATTGTCATGACCCCAGAAACCACACTTGCTCTAGGAGGCATTCGACTCCTTCCCTCTCGTTTTGACAAATTTGTGAGTCTTCATGTGCGTTCTGAGGAGGCCAAACCATTGACATGCAGAGTTCAGCCAAACCTAATACAGTCTGAAAACAAATGCTAGGGTTCGGCTGACCTCACATTGGACTTAATGGCTTGATAGCTTTGTATATATGGCTTCCGACAAATGAATTCACTTCTTTTTCATTTACCAACAACAAGAGGCCCAAATCCATTCAAGTCAAGTCCAAGTCATTTTTCTTCACATGGAAATTCTGAAGACATTTTCAATTTCATACACGGCACAGAAACCATACTAAAGACATTTGTGTAATATAAGCTGTGAGGAACTCTTTTGATGATCGCGACACGTCTGTGTTCCGCCCAGCCATACACAAACAATGTGCCTGCTTGTCTGTCTGCCTGCCATGCATCCTCAAAGGGACATGAAGTGTCTCATATACATTTGACACAAAGAACGGGTTATGTGACATAAACCAGATGGGCTCTTCAGTAGGAACCGATATTGTGGTTTCTCAAAGACCGCAGACTTGCTTGATCGCTCCACCCAGGGCCTGCTTGCTGGCAACTGGGAGGCGACTCACATTCATTCGTCTTCTCACAAGTTTGGGTGAAAAGCTTTTGGGAAGCTTTGTACGATTGATGATCCATGGCCAGGGGCTTAGCCCCTGAGTCTCACAAAGAAAGCATGAGCTCGGACGTAAACACGTAGGACAAATCGTATGGGCTGGGAACACCTGTGGCTCCACAATATTATTTACTCCAAAAATAGTTTTCCCTAAAAAATTTGTCTGGAATGTTCATAACTCTCAAATAAAATCTAAATATTCTTCAAAGAGCATATGCAAAAACAGTTTGATCTGAAAGGTTTTGGGTTCCATTGACATTAATAAAATTGACCTAAAATTCTTTACAAATTTTGCGTTTTGCACAAAAAAAAAAATCCATACAAATTTAAATTGACATGAAGGTGAGTAAATGCCATTATTTTTGGATTAACTATTCCTATAACACTCTCTCTTTTTATCTATAGATGTGACTATAAGAGTATCTTTTAAAATAAACTCATTCCACAGCCTGATCCTGGTATTTCTGGATGGTGCCATCCCGAGTGAAGAAAGGAGGGGCCGGTGGTTGACGAGCACCAGGGCGCCAGGCGAAAGCTTGTTAGACAAACTCTGACAACAAGACGCTGCCCTTGAAAATCAATTATAAACACAGCATCTGCATCTGTTTCTGCTCGCAGTTTTGTGGGTCTGTCTGTCTTGGATTTCGGTTTTATCCTCCCTCTCTTTGGGAAGCTTCTACGGCGGTTCAAACGGCCATCCTTGAAGGATTAGTGTGAGTTTTCAAACCCAAAGGGACAGAGTGTGTAAATCATGAACGGGTGAGCAAGAGTGATGACAGGTCATGGCACCCGCTGCTTATTGGGATGAGCAGTTTATGGGAGCAGTTGGGGTGTTTTTCATTGCATTTCATTGCATTTGCCCGGCCTTCTGTTCCCAAGAAGAAAGCAATCATAAAAAATGACTTTGATTGGTTAAAAAGGGGTGCAGACAAGTTTGCGCAGAGGAGTTATGGGTTAAGGTCCTCTAATGGCCCTTTAGGGCTCGGCTTACACAACCTGGGGCCCATGGTTACTCACAATTGTTTTAGCATGCCACCATTCTGTTCCACCAACAAATACCAAGTCCTGTGCTGACTAACAAAAAAGAGTAAGTTTAGTTCAAAACTACATAATCGAAATTTTAAAGTAGCCCAGGGAAGGCCTACCTAATTTCTATCTACAGTAATTGTTCACAAATCTTTCAAACTCGTATGACTATTTTTGAGTCGATGGAGGACAAAAGGAATACTTTGTGTTAATTCAAATATGATGCTTTAAGACATATCAAGTCTGACATAAGTGACATCAATTTTTTTCTTGTGCCTCATCATTGGTGTGACATATCTTGACATACTATACAGTATTTGTGTCAATGTGACTACTTTTCTATGTATGTAATGTATAGCCTATTTTATAATGGTTTATGCAGGGCCGTTATTGTTAGCTAAAACTGAAACTATTTAAAATAATATATATATATATATATATATATATATATATATATATATATATAGAGATATTTTTTATTTGTTTATTT
>NW_015542378.1:22948-32308 GCF_001515605.1 Sinocyclocheilus anshuiensis
ATGGCCAATCAAAGGTTTAACTGTTTGGAAAATAAATATAATGCAAATAAAAAAAAGAAACATTTAAGAGTAGGCCTATGTTTGTTCCGGCACAATACAGAATTTTAGAGGCAAATCTACTAAAGATGTATGGTACAAAAACAAAACAAAACACACAGCTCATGCTAATCTCTCTTTCTTGTTTTTTTATTTTTCTTTCTTTCTCTCTTACTTTTTTATTTTGGTAATTTTTGGTAATGCTATTGTTACTGCTATTGTAATTGATGCTGTGCATTAGCAAATAGTTGTAGGCATATATATTTGCTCCGGCATACACACAAGTCGCTTTATAAATAAAATCTTGAGCACTATTTTGCATCATATTGTATATCTGTTCCATGAATGCATGACCCCGACAAAAACCCTTCAGTACATTTCAGTCACAGTCCCCTTGTTCATCCGTCTTCCTTTCTTTCTCCTTGACCTGAAATAATGCTTACAGTCTATCTCAAGAAGTTACATTCTGACATGATGAAAGACCACCACAGTGGATGAGACCTCTGTCTGTGTGCTCTGAAAAGCGCAGTGTGTTAAGCAGATCCATCCAATCAGGCTGCATTGTTCTGAAGCCCTTCAGGCCATCTGCCTCTCAGGTTGGTCAAAGCTGAAAACCTTGTGCTGAGCAGGATGTGGAGGCATGTCTAGCTTTATGACCTCTCTATATCTATAGTATTTACCATATAGAGCATCTAATTCAATTATCACACACCTCTATATGACAATAGTCATTGTATCTATTCTGAAGGCTGAGGGCAGCACTTAGAAGAAGTCTAGAAGAACAAAGTGTATGAGAATTCTTGATTAGCATCCTTGGTTACAAATGACACTTGAGGACTCCGTGAGAACCATTACTACGTTTACCATATTGTCTTTGTGAAGGCGATTCACAGTCAACTCGAGTTTAACGTAAATAACATGCATTTTCTTTTTACATAAATTCTGCAATCTCTTCTTATAAACGATTAATATTTCTTTCTGATAATGTGCAAGTGTTCAATCAGATTTGTCACTATGGACATTATTATAATAAACAAACAATTTCCTGATCTTATTTTCTCATCCTCATTTTTCTGTTCAATGCATTGTCAACAAGCACACAAATGATGTTATTCTTAGGGAATCTGATTACATGAATTGCTGCAAATCGTGGAGCAAAACAACAATGAACCCAGCTGAATTAAGGCTTTTCTGTACTTCATCAGAAAAGGTCAAATACGTTTAGCACAGCGATATTTCGCTGATATTTTTGAATACTCTATTATTTTATTTATAATAAAAAGAACATGCAAAGCTTTTCTTTTATTCATTTTTCTTAAATTTAATTACGATCTATCAGTGAATAATTTAGACTTATTTTAAGTAATTTAAAAGTTATTTCTTTAAAGACATACAAGACTTGACTAAAACTTTTGAACAATTCCATCATTACTGCACAACAATAATTTCTTTATTTAAAGTTTTTGTCCTAACCAGCCATAAAATTCAGCAGGACATTTGTCTGTCATTTCGTTATGATTTTTACAGCATCATGCTTTGTAGCCCATCCATAGTGAAGTCTAATTATTTCAAAATCCTGCAAATAACTACAAATTAAACATCAAATAAACTTTTTAGGACACTGGTTTAAATATTAGGTCATTATAGGCCTATGTATTGTAAGTACACACATGCACAAGATCTCAATCTCATATAAAAAATAAAAATAAAATAAAAAGTGTGCACACACACATAGTCTATATTATTGTAAAGTGCTGCAGGCTCATAGTCTTTTCTTGTAATCTGATTTCAAGTCAGACAAAACCTACCAACACAATAGCGTGCACCTCAAATCAAACCACTCTCAAAAAAAGTTCACAGGGTCAAAGCTGCAATCCCATCTTGTTGCACAACTCCTGTTTGCGGGTTCAAGTCTCATACCGGCAGGGATTGTAGGTGGGGGGAGTGAATGTACAGTGCTCTCTTCCACCTTCAATACCACGACTGAGGTGCCCTTGAGCAAGGCACCGAACCCCCAACTGCTCCCCGGGCGCTGCAGCAAAAAAATGGCTGCCCACTGCTCCGGGTGTGTGTTCACGGTGTGTGTCTGTTCACTGCTGTGTGTGTGTGTGCACTTTGGATGGGATAAATGCAGAGCACTAATTCCGAGTATGGGTCACCATACTTGGCCACATGTCAGTTCACTTTTTTATTTTTATTTACAGTATCTCACAAAGTAGGCTGAATCATCTCTTTGTATAATGGGTTATCAGACGTTGCAAACTACTATATCAGTATTAGGAAATTATGAATCACGTACGAGACGTGCAATAAGATAGAAGACCATTGCAGGTCTTGGTAGCCCATCCACAGTAATGATATATTGTATATCTATTGTATTTTTATATTGATACATTTTCAAGTAATGTTTTCTTATTTTTCAAGTTGTTTCAGACACACAGAAGAGTCTTGACTAAAACAAAGCTTTTGAACATTTCCATCGTTATTGCACAATAAGTTAAGTTAAGAATTAAAAAAGATTAGAATAAGAATCTATCAAATCAGACAAGGCCAGCTGCTGGCAAATAACATAATAATTCTCACACTGTTGTTGCAACACATATTTATTATTTTTAATGCGTTCATTTATACCTTTCACTTCACTGGGTTTATTTTTTTTATTATTTATAACGGTTCAGATAGTTTTCTAGGATTGTCAAATGTCTGTAACTCAAGACTCGCACTGTACTTTGCTTCGTAAGCGTGCTCACGTGTTACAGCAGCCAGCAGGAAACACGTCACAGGGAAACACTTCGCTTCCGAGAGCGAGGTCAAGATGGCGCGCTGCAGCAGGTGAAGGGGACTCAGCGGCAGCCGGTCGTTCGCTTGAAGAATATGTACAAAACACCATGTAGTAGACTGACGGGAGTCTGGAAATGCCTTCCGCGCGATGGTATTAATAACTATATTATGCTAATGAAGCGTATGTGAGCTTTCGCTCTTTCTGGGGTGGCATTTTAAGAGAATGCTAGCCGGTTAGCCTAGCCACTGAAGCGCTACTGCAGCAGTATGACCTTACAATATCAACACAGTTTACGTGACATGAACCTATTTTTCAAAGTGGTCCCAGTAACTACGTGCACTGACATAGATATACAAGTATTTTTCTGCTGTGTTCTGCATATTTTGCTTGCGGCAAATCATCATTTGACTTGCTTTGCTCATTATTTGAAATATATAAAAGCTTTGTGCGTGTGTGTGTGTGTGTGATAATTGAACAACTGCTGTATTGTCTCCTCATGAGTGTTGCATGTGTAATTTGACATGATGCCATGTGTTGTTTGGCATGACGTCACTGGGAGGTTGTCAAATCTCAAAGTAAATTGAGTTGATTTGACATGTATTTGATACATATAAAGCATATCCTATGCAACTGATAATTTGAATAGGAACGTTTCACGTTTTATAAAATTAAATAGTCTGACTCCATATTTTTCTCATATTAAAAATCACTTCAAAAGGTATTGTTATACACGGTTGTAAAGGCAAAAAGTCAATTAAAGCTTACAACATTGTGAGCAGGCATGATATTTTTTGCATGAAGTGGCAACACATCTTTATTGTGTATTTTATATATTGTGTTTTTAATGTTATTGTATTATTTTATTTTTTTTAAATTATGCCGTTTTACTTTTGAATTAATATTTCTCATTGTTTTTTTTGCTGTTGTCATGTTCTTGGATGTGGCATTGACTTAAACAATTATCAAGTATTGTCTTCTCTTGTTGAAGGTTTGCTTGGTGTCAGTGTGCAGCAGAAGCTCATTGCAAACGCATCTAGGAGTCACATGAGCGTCAGGAGTCTGATTAAACTCTGCAGGAAAAATCAAGCAGAATGGATCACGTTCCAGCATCTCTGCTTCCTGAAGAGACAGGTATAGGCTAGGGTTGTGACGGTGAGGAAATTTTCCCAGCGGTTAATCGACGTGTGACAACACTGGTAATACCGGTATCACCGTGGGGGCGGGGCGTTCCCTCTTTTCCTTGCTATAGCTTGTAAAAGCGGCGTGCGCATTTTACTTTCACTTTGAAATAGCGGCAATTCGGTGTAAAGCAATTGTTCGTTTTTAGTTCGTTTGAATTTTCCCTCTTTTCCTCGCTTTCCTTCGCTTTTAAATAGCTTAAAAGAGCTGTGCGCAATTTACTTTTACTTTTGAATTAGCGGCAGTAAGGCGTCAATTGCTTGAAGGCAACAACAAAATACAACGTCAAACTCACTTTAGCCTATATATAATCCATAGAACTTTTATTAACAAAACAAATACAAATACACCATGCTATAGGGCAGGCTATGCCTAATATAAAATAACAAATAACTTAAAGTTTAAATAGGTAGCCTATACAAAACTGGAAATAAGTAAATGTATAATATATAACCAAATAAATAAGAAACATAGAAAGTTTATTAGCAAAACGAATAAGAAAGCTTGGAGGCACGGCATACACCTTGATGTCAAATAAAATAAATAAATGACACAAAGTTTATAAAGTAAAATTCAGCAAACAATGTGGAACCAATTAAATAAGAAACGGCAAGCCTAGTATAGGCTGTGAAGTGCTGCCTTTATGGATGCATAAACAGTAATACATTGACCAAGGCAATTCAGCTCTAAAATGATCTGTTTATAGACATTATTGATATCTGTAATTATTATCTAGGCTTTTTTGATCCAACTCTCTTCAAATATTTTTGCAGGAGGAAGCGTTTTAACCATATTTCTTCCATCTTTCCACAGTATGTGAAGAGCAGCAGCAGTCTCTGCCAGAGAGCGAGAGCCAAGCAGGAGCCTGTTGCCTCTGTGCTGGATGATCGAGATGATTCGGTGGTCAGTCAGGGTACTAAAAAGATTTTTATTTCTATAAAATATCAAAACGACGGTGGGGATTGGTGACGCGGTGGGCAAGTGACGTAACCGGTGTTGCGGCTTAACACCGGTATCACCGTCAACACTGTCTATCGCAGCAAGCCTATGGCTTACCCTCCTTGTGAAGGATTTACCAGGGATTTACGCACGGCTCTCCAAAATTAAATTAACAGGTATGATATGTTTTATGTATTTTGTATGAATGAAAGTCATATTGCAATATAAGATACTGTTAGTTGAACATGAACTTGTAGTTACTTATGCAGTAATCAAAGCTAAACTGCTGATCATGAAGCTCATGGAAAGTTAAATGTGATACTTAATCTAAAAAAGCACTGTCTTGTCTAGTGATTGATTATTAAGTTTAATTGCTTTATTATGGTTAATCATGTAATCAGTTTAAAAAATAGTCTTAGCCCATTAAGTACTTTGGCAGTTTTCATCCTTTTAAATTTTCTTTAGCTTTTTCTGAAAGGATAATATTTTATGTGGTGAGCATTCCACTTACATGTCCTGCATAATTAACTTGCATAATATGCTGGAAGTTAGATTTCTGACAAATTCTAGAGATATGATAGCATGACAATTTATCAATGTCTAATAGCCTAATGAGAACACTCTTGAATACCAGACACTCTTCTTTTGTTGTTGTTGTTGTTGAATTGATGCATTTTTTTTTTACAAGATGTTAAAACTCCATTGTATTTAATATGAAATGCTGCCAAAAGTTTTTTTGTGTAATTTATGATCAGTTATTTTATAATTTGTAGTTATTTGTTCATTATTTTTTATTTACTTTTGTCATTACATTTTTCTAAAAACTGAAGTTGCCTTTTGAACTAAATCAATAAGCTACTTTGTAACCTCACTCTTTCTTTCTCTCCGTAGCTCTTGTGGTTACTACAGCAGCTGCTGGCTATGCCATGGCTCCAGTGCCCTTTGACCCTGTCACTTTTTTGATGGCTTCGTTCGGAACGTTTCTCTCCTCCTGTACAGCCAATTCCATCAATCAGGTCAGCCACCCCATGCACATTCATAAAATAACTTCACACTCAGCAGAACATGACTGGACCAAACACATCATGAAGCCGAGTGATCTGACATTCAGCTGGAGCAAGCTAGCAAGTGTTAGACCACTTCATCGTGTGTGTGTGTGTGTGTGTGTATTAAAAGCTGTGCATGTCTGATGTTGTGTACTTTTAGATCTGAAATTCATTGTATATTTGGATACTGTGACTAAATAATCAAAGCAGACTGATTAACTACCATGAACTTGGAAATTTTGAGATTACTGGCATCTGCTATGACACATTAACATAAATATTTCTATATTTATAATATAATACTTAATATACAGTGGTGTGAAAAAGTGTTGGCCCCCTTCCTGATTTCTTATTTTTTTCGTATTAGCGGCTATTCGGCATCAATTGCTTGAATGCAACAACAAAATACAACGTTAAACTCAATTTAGCCTATATGTAAAGCATAGAACATTTATTAACAAAACGAATAAAAAGACACCATGCTATATGGCAGGCTATGCCTAATATAAAATAACAAATAACTTACATAAAGTTTAAATCAGCTCGACTCACTCTCCTCACTGGATAAATTAAATCTGATCTGTGATGTGACTGTCGTTCGGCACGCTGCATTTAGCGGCCGTGTTCAGTTTTTAATTGTAGTGTTTTATTACTATAAAAAAAATCAAAACGACGGTTTGGGTCGGTGCCGTGGTGGGCAAGTGACGTAACCGGTGTTGCGGCTTAACAACGGTATCACCGTCAGCACCGTCTATCGCGGCAAGACTATTGTGCACCAAACACTAGGTATACAGTTATGGCCAACAGTTTTGGCAGTGACATAAATTTTGTGTTTTGCAAAGTTTGCTGCTACAGTATTTGTAGATTATTTTTCCACATGTTTCTATGGTATACTGAAAAACAATGATAAGCATATCATTAGTTTTAAAGGCTTTTATTGGCAAAAAAAATATAACGAGTCAATATTTACAGTGTTGACCCTTGTTCTTCATAACCTCTGCAATTCGCTCTGGCATGCTGGTTATTAACTTCTGGGCCAAATCCTGACTGATGGCGATCCGTTCTTGCCTTATTAGTTCTCGGAGTTGATCACAATTTGTGGGCTTCTGCTTGTTTTTCTGTTTTAATAGTTTATAGTTATATCGTAACAAAAATCAGAAATCTCACACTCTTTACCTTCTGCATGGGCAGAACTGGTACTCTATGCATGTGTACTCTTTGAGATTGTTTTCATGAGATTAACCCAGTTGCAAGCCTAATGTGTATGGATCAGTAATTTCTGAAATCAACCTAATGAATTTTATGTAACTGGACTGAGTACTGTGCAGAATTGTTTTTCTGTACTCTAGATATTTCACTTGCTTTCACACTAACTGGACTTACATTATAGCTTTTACCATGGTTTATTATCCATGATTGCAAAAGTAGGCATCTGACATCTAAAAAAATGTGATGACCAGAGTTTGGCTAGATGTGTTGATGCAGGCCCACGGCAGACCACACAAATCCAGTTGTACAGTAGATGGTTAGAAATGTATTACCCGCTAGTTTTAGTACTTAACCTCAACTCTGCACAAGCATTCCAGCCAGAGTAATTGCCTACTTGGCGGTCTGTTGATTTTTCTATTGTTTTGCTTGTGTACAGCTAGATGGATGAAGTCTCATTGCAGCATTGGCTTGACTTCAGTGAGTCCTGCAATGCCCAGCAGAGTTTAATTGTGTTACACAAACGGGACACAAGCACTCGAAATGGGATCTCACAGTGCACTTTGTCATTAGTTTAGAGAGAAATAAATAAATCAGAGCTTAAGAGAGCCAATTGTAGAGTCTTTTGCATTCCACTCCTGCTGTGTATCTAAAAAAAATACATTAGGCCAGCCTAGCTGTGCTGAGCTTGAATGAGAAGAAACAGAGAGCGAGAAGCGCGCATATACTCTGATTTGCTCCATCCCTAATCAGCTTTCTGCTCCAAGCGAAGCACATTCTGTGCAGTAAGGCTCTTCGTGACTCAAGAGTATTAGCCAAATTGAAGGCTAATATTACAATTTAAAATAACTATTTTCTGTTATAATGTGTGTTAAAATGTAATTTATACCTGTGATGGAAAAACCAGAAATCATTTTCATATACTGATTTGGTGCTCAAGAAACAATCAATGTTGAAATTATTTGTGCTGCTTAATATTTTTGTGGAAACATGTTTTTTTTTGTTTTTTTAGGATCCTTTGTTGAATAAAAAGTTCAAATGAGTAGCTTTTTTTTTTTTTTTTTGTGTGTAACAGTAAAGTCAGTCTTTAAAGGCACAATATGTAAGATTTTTTTATTAAAATATCCAAAAACCACTAGAACAGCATTATATATTTTGCTGACTTGTGTACTTACATTATCCCAAATGTTTCGAAGAATGTTTAAATCCAGAGAAATAAGCAATTTTAACTAGTGACACAGACCATGTCTATAGTGTCATTCTGTCACCTTCCAATGACGTCATAACCCCTCGATTTCCGGTTTTGTAGAAAACATGGAAACACCAAAGACACTTTAATATGTTGTGCGTTTTAATAGACCGGTGACGACCGCACAGAGTAGCATAATAACAGAACTTTCAAATGTATGTAGAATGATAGACACATAATAATAGGTCCGCTGCTTTCGAGCCGTGTGTTGCGCTCATTTAGCGGCCTCGTTTCGCTTCGACGGCTTTCAGCCTCACCCTGCTTCATTCCACTACGTTAATAAATCATTAGCTCATCCATGAACATGATTTCTGCCTGAGTCCCGTCGGATTGCATCGGCTGTGGGAATGAAGATGACTCCCATGATTCCACACTCAGTCACGGCGTCATCAAACTACGCCTTTATGTCTATTTGTTTATTTTGAATACGCGCCCTCTAGCGGCGAAAATTACATATTGTGCCTTTAAGTGAAGACTTTACTGTCACTTTTGACCAATTTAATGCATCTTTATTGAATAAAAGTATTAATTTATTTTAGGAAAGTCCTCATCTAGTAATCATGAATTTTTATGTTTTGATAATTTAGTGCTTAAAAGGTGTCAGAACGCTTTTGATTAGCATGCTGAATAACAGACTGCAAATTTGAATTGATACTAAATGAGTAATTCATAGATGAGTTAAACATGGGGGAAAAACTTGGATAGACATGAAAGGTTTAAAGAAATCTTATAGCCAAAAAAAGCCAACTCATTCGCCAAGTCATTTTTGAAGTTCTTGAGATGGAGAAAAGGTTGATTAGCTATAATTTAAATCTTTGCACAATTTAAAATCAAGGCTCACCTGGTTTTTAAGTAGGGATGCACCGATACCACTTTTTCCAGTACTCGCCCGATACCGATACTTTTATTTTTGGTACTTGCCG
>NW_015542378.1:32318-33511 GCF_001515605.1 Sinocyclocheilus anshuiensis
CATTGATGTCTGTGAGAAAGGTATATTCACTCGACAAGCTCGCGCATCTGCGCCGCTGTGCGCTCAATCCACTCTGCTGTTTTTCAGCTCGCGCACATCAGCTTAATCGTAGACATCCTTAAGATTCAAGATTCAAGATTCAAGTAGCTTTATTGGCATGGTAAAAAAGTATCTTTACATTGCCAAAGCATAGAAACATTTAAATAGACATTTAACACAAATAAACATAAGAGTAGAAGTATATAGCATATATAGTCTATATATCTGTATACAGTAAAATGAAAGTACTAATAAAGAGACAGGAGAAGGACTGGATCCTGTCATGTCAGTTTATGTGTGTTGTACAGTGTTTTCTTCCGGCTGTGACTTGTGGTTCTGTTCTACTCCTCGTCCTTTTATCATGGCAGGACTTGACGTACCTCGCCTTGGGCTTTTCTCTGGGTTCAGTTCTTGGTAGTTTAAGGCTTTATGGTGGAGGGTCTCAGTACATCTCAGACATCCTTAATCTCTTATAACTCCATTCTGCTGTCTGTTGTTCTGTTGTCGGTGTTTCTTTGTCTGAATATGGCACTGATCACATGCTGTGTGTTATCGGCGTTTGGTATCGGGGCATTTTAACGAGTATGAGTACAGGAGCTCAGTATCGGGCCCGATACCGATACCAGTATCGGTATCGGTGCATCCCTATTTTTAAGTGTGTTTAACAATGAAATGGAGACAAGGTATAAGAGTCCGAGGTAACGGCTGAACACGGCGCGTGTGAAGGCGGACAGATGGGCGCTCTGTAAATTTGTTGCGTTTGATGTGCTGTCTTTGAAGTTCTAATTGAGCAGGAACAGTGAGGAGGGATGGAGTACTTAGAACAAGTCCATCAATCACGTGTACTTTTATATGCCAAAAAGCATGTTGAAGTACAGGCATCAGATGTTAGTTTTATTATTTAAGTGGAACTTGGATATTTCTAATGCATTCTTTGGTTTACTTCGCTCTGTACTGTCTAGTACTTAACCTCAACTCTGGCCTTGTGACTTCCGCAAGTGTTTCTGAAGGTTCAGTCTGAGACTAATAGGCTTTCTGTGGCTTCAGAGGACATTTAATCCATAGACCGTGGAGCTGGCTTTCTTGTGGCAAACGGTTCGCATTTGCACGGACTCTTCACTCCACACATATGTATGGAAACGTACAGTAGGGAA
>NW_015542378.1:34711-45557 GCF_001515605.1 Sinocyclocheilus anshuiensis
GAAAGAGCCTGTGTCTAGCCTTGGTTTTACGTGGTGGATGTGTACACATTTAACTGCAGCCTTAGTAGTGCGTCATAGTAGACAGCAGGGGTGTGTGGTATGACCAAAATCATATATCACGGAATGAGTAATAAGACTGTAGCTGTATATATATCAAGTATTTTTGCTGGATTTTCAAAGAATGGTTGATAATTATATGTAGTCATATGTGGTAATGTCGAGTTTTGGATTATCAGGTGAATTACATTAAATTTATTTTACATTTTTTGGGAAATGGGATGTTAAGTTGTTACGTTACGTAAAGTTACGTAAGTTAAGTTCTTTTTTGGAACTTGGATTTATATCAGGGGTGTCAAACTCAATTCCTGGAGAGCCGGATCCCTGCAGAGTTTAGATTCAACCCTAATTAAACACACCTGATCTAACTAATCAAGTCCTTCAGGCTTATTTGAAAACTACATGGTATGTGTGTTGGAGCAGGGTTGGAACAAAACTCTGCAGGGCTCTGGCCCTCCAGGAATTGAGTTTGACACCCCTGACTTATGTGTACATTATATTACATTACATTATAATATATTACATCATAACAAAGTTAAAAACGAGAGAAACAAAACTGTAAAACTGTTTGTGATGCATCTCATTTTGTATTTTCTCAATGTTTACTCAATATTATTATATATTACTTAATGTTTTATTGTGTCTCTTGCATTTAAAGGGTTAGTTCACCCAAAAAAAAAAATTAGTCCATAAATTACTCACCCTCAAGTCATCCTAGGTGTATATGGCTTTCGTCTTTTAGACGAATCCAATCTGAGTTATTTTAAAATTGGCCTTTGATCTTTCAAGCTGTTTAATGCCACTCAGCGGGTGTTGCAGTGCATCAGTCCAAAAGAAGTTAAATGGTGCATGCGCAACGCCTACGTCATCCGCCCGGAGCTGCTTCCGTGTACAACAGTAAGCGCAAGCTAGATTAAATTGATCATTACGTTTTAAATATGGTTATTTTTCTAACAAAAACGCATCGATTTGCTACAGGAGGACTTTGTTCACCCCCCAGTGCTGTGTGAGATACTTTTTATTAAGGATGGGCGCTTTTTATTTAACTTCTTTTGGACTGATGCACTGCAACACCCGCTGAAGTCATTTATAGGCTAATTTTCATTTTTGGGTGAACTAACCCTTTAAAGACATTTAAAGTCGTCCGGCCTACTTATTATGGGTCCAATATACTGAAGGTTTAGCAACAGTTCTACCAACTGACACATTTATACAGCCATACTGCCCAAAAATCATATGCAAAAATACAAAGTCATGGGTTTTAACCTTACCAAAAAAAAAAAAAAACAAACCAGTTGAGAACCACTGCTCTATAATGTCTTAATCTGCTGTTGTAATGATGTAGCTTTAAGGTCATCTTAAGTAGAGTTTCATGGGCGTTCTGTTGATTGCTATAAAAACTTTACCCTGAATTCCACTTAATTTGATAATTGGGTCCAAAGAGGCTTTTTTTCCCAAACTAAAGGTTAGGAATCAGCTGTCGGGTGAAAGGTCCACAGCAAAGAAAATACTTCTTGTGCAGCCTCTTGCCAACAAGGAAATTTTTCCCACTGCGTTTTTGTGAGGTGTCAATTCAGTGTTGTTTTTGTAAATCCTGTCCTGGTATTTCAAGGGTGGTTTTGTGTCATATCTCCTGTTTAAATAGACTTGTGTGAGTGTGCGGTGGGTTGTCAGAGGATGGCAAGCATCTGACAAGCCGAAGCAAAACACACCTAGTTCCTTGACCCCTTCTCTACGCCTCACCTCACTTCCTTTGCCTTTCTTTTTTAGGGATGTGTTTTTGTCAACTAGTGGGTGGGTTCTCTGAACGACTAGTCAACTAGACAGTCTTAAGAAACCTTGTATAATTGTGTGCTATTCATATAGGGTTTATTAAAAAACTTTGGAGTTGCTTTGCAAAAAAGCATCTGCCTCTAGAAATAGAATGTAATGCAGAGTGTATTGTTGTATTTGTAAGGCTGGTTTAAATTGCAAGTGTTGGATAAATTACACTGGGTACCTGATGTCAGATTTGTTTACGCTGTGCAAATACAGTGCAACAGGATAACAGACATATTGTATACAGTCTGTCTCTTTGTTCCCGAAGCCTCAAGCACTTTTTGAAGTCTTAGAGCTCTGTATGCATGCAGAAACTGTGACGTGATTGCCATCGAATCTGCTAGCGGCTTGTACAAAGACAAATTCCTGATGCGTATGTATCCTACTGACACAGTTTTGCATTACACGTGGCTAATGAAAGCCATTCTAATTGCATTGCATTTTATTTGGGGTGCCATCTACGTGATGTGAAGACCAGCTTTGTTTTTCTTGTTTTCATAGTAAAACCCAGCAGCTGGTAGAACGCCGCCACAAATCACATGCCATGTGGTGATTGTAGTAACTCTCTGATCTTATTCTTCCTGACTCATCTTGTGTAATGTGACAGGTCTTGGGCACACCCATACCTGACGGTAACTGATCCCCTCTCTTAACTCATTCCTTTGGGTTTTTATAACTCCAGAGAGGAAAATAAAAGAAGAATGACGTCCTTAGATGTGGTGCCAGTTTGTCTCCCTATTCCATGATCAAAGATGATCCTTTTCAAACTTGTAGAGTCCACTAAACATACGACAAACAAATCAAAGTTAAGGTGGATCCCTTTAAGCTTTTCTGTCTGCGGATTGAACATCAAACACCAAGCAGGTATCTCAGGAGCCAGTCGAGTTCGTCTCCATTTGTGTTTACTTGTGACCGTGATGAGATTTACTTTGAGACAAAAACGACAGGCCAGGGAATCAGTGGATGTAGCTTTTAGCCTTTGGTTCCTTTGAGTATTTCCTGAAGTCACATTGCAATTGTGTGGTTTCTCATTTCAGTGTAACCTTGTTTGGAAACTGTCAGGAATGCTGTAAAAACCCAGAATCCCCTAACAATGGCCAGCCAAAGTTGATACTGCATTCTGCCAAGGGACACAATGTTCTGTTGTATCTATGTATGTCACATACAGTTACGTCTTTTGTGATTTTGGATTTGGACTTTTAAATATATTTAAATTTTTAAAGGTACAGTGATTTCTGCTGCACTATTAGCACTAAACAGAATTGCAGTTTTGTATGTTTTCTGAGGAAAATGGGTCACGGCTTGATGACCATGGGAAAATGTGTGTCCCATGGCCAAACCAGTTGAGAACCACTGCTCTATAATGTCTTAATCTGCTGTTGTAATGATGTAGCTTTAAGGTCATCTTAAGTAGAGTTTCATGGGCGTTCTGTTGATTGCTATAAAAACTTTACCCTGAATTCCACTTAATTTGATAATTGGGTCCAAAGAGGCTTTTTTTCCCAAACTAAAGGTTAGGAATCAGCTGTCGGGTGAAAGGTCCACAGCAAAGAAAATACTTCTTGTGCAGCCTCTTGCCAATATAAGCTTTATTGTAGAAGTTAATTATGAATTATGAAATTACTTTTTAATGCTAATAATAGTATAATTGTTTTATATTTTTAAGTTTAAGTTAAATATATTTGAATGACTTTTTAGGGAGTTTGTTTATGTAGTATGAACAACAGCAGAAATATTTTTAATGATCTCGTCTCTTGAACAAGTTGCAGAATGAAAAGTGTAATTATACTTCATTATTTAATCTTCTTAATAGCCCTATCACATCTCAGTAGCTTTAATGTTGTTTTGGACCTTTTTGTAATGACGTTAATCGTCTCAAAAAGCATTTAAAGGTGTTCATAATTAATTCTGAGCTTTCCATGTTGAAATGATCTTGTAAATTCCCTGCTGATATAAAATGATCTAAACCTTCAGGAGGTTCTGCACCTTCTACTTCATATGAGGAGCTCTCGAGAGATATTCAGATGCAAATTTAAAAGCGTGACTTCGAGAAGCGGCATATCAAATCCCCCTTTGAAGTAATTTATGGCTCTGTAAAACATTCATTCCTGTTGTGTTCTGCATTTGATCAGGGTTGTACAAGTGCTCAACATCTCTGTTTCTGCTTCATGTAATAACGTTAATTGTAATAGTTCTCACACGATTGCTGATTTCATTAAATAGATGATTTACATTGGCTTGTCATTGTGTTTTTGTACCAATTCTGACTGATTTGCTGTTCTCTAATGAGGCCTGCTATGAAATTTTAATGCCTAATCTATAAAGAAAACGTCCTGGTTCGTGGACGACCTAACGTCATCGGATTAACAAGAACAGCACCCATCACAAGGCAACCAAATAATCACATCTCCATATCTGACAGCACAGAATGTTTTTCCGCATAGGGTTTCCTGTAGATACGACAACTGAAGGCCTTCACTATCCCACGAGGCTTCTTGTTCTGACTGTAGGCATCTCACCCTTAATCCTGTGTGACATAGACAGAAGAGTGATTGTCGCCTGCTTGTAGTTTACATGCATTTTTAAAATCCATATTTGCATGCGTAGGGTGGCTGCTTCAGAAGCAATGTACTGTAACCGAGTGAGAGCAAGAGAGAAAATTGGAGGGAAATATTGGAACATAAAACTTGATCTAATAGAAATGGAAACCATTATTTTATATTGTAATAACATTTTGCAAGATTACGTTTTTTTTCTGTATTTTTGATCAAATAAATGCAGCCTTGATGATTCATTTGCAAAAACCGATAACTCTATTTTTTTTCAGAAATCACGTTTTTTTTTATTGCGCATTCAAAGTAATATCAATCAAACTTCAGTTGGGTTGTTTTGATTAAGTAATAATAACAAAACAAAAAAAAAAGAATACAGCTAACTAACACAATAAAACACAAATAAACTCTATGGATATGATTACACACAATACAAAGAGCTTTTCCCTCACCATTGTAACGCGCTGCTTTTGCAAGGTTCCGTGAAAACGTTTCAGCTTTTATTTTCCTTTTTCGCCCTGAAGAAGATATCACAGGTTCATCAAGTTCATAGAAATTATCCATTCTCGATCACTTTTAGTCAGCTTTGACGAAACTCCTCTTAGCTAGCACGTATTTTCAAAGTGAAAGTAGCCTTGTCACCTGACCTGAATACAGCACGCTGATTCGCTAAAATTGACTTTTCGGCTTCTGTTCAAAAACAACAAGGGGCGCTTGTCAGCTTCTGCAGTAAAAAGTGAACTCGCGATGCCTTGAAAGTGGACAAAACCGACTTTTTTGACAAAACGTGTTTAGGGTTCAGATTGCGCTAGATGTGGAGAATAATGCACGGCAATCATTTTTTTTGAAAGTGGCGTTTATTGTTTTTTTGATAATGAACTCTTCATATATTAATTTGGTGCTCAAGTAACATTTCTTCTTATTATCAATGTTGAAAACACTTGCTTAATATTTGCTGCTTGATAAGAACAGTAATGTTTCGAAATAGCAATCTTTTGTAGTATTATAAATGTCTTCACGGTTACTTTTGATCAATTTAATGCATCCTTGCTGAATAAAAGTATTAATTTCTTAAAAAAAAAAAAAAAGAAATTACTGACCCTGAACGGTAGTGTATATATTTGTAATATATAAATGTGTGTAATTATATTACCTTTATCTACTACAATTCACAATTTTTGATATCTATCTCATGTTAGCTGACAGCATCTTTTAAATCTTAATTTGGGCCACATTTAAAGTTTTGAGTCGTAACCTCTCCCTCTCTGGACACATCTGTTTAAGCTCTGGCATTCTTGACAGCTCTTTCTGTCCCTCAGGACTTGTGTTACCATCGTTCTTCACATTAGGGGTCCCGCGCTGCGGTGCAGAACCTCTGGAGGAGCTATAAGTTGTAACCAGATGCCCCCTAAGACATCACACCAGCCCGTCTCGTTTTGAAGCACCCCATCCTGCAGTTTTATCTGTTGCCCCATGAGATGCAGTGACAGATGATACATTTTCAAACGGGTTGCAAATTCCACTGGCATGACGACATTGTGGTCTGTAGGTTTACTGCCGTTGCATCCTCAAAGCAAGACCGTCTGGCATAAGAGCAGCTCTTTAAAGACATCCCTTTGTTCCTTTTTGCCTTGTCTTTAACTTTTTCGTGCATGCTAAGACTGCAAAATGTCAATGACAGCTCTGTTAAAATTGCCCAAAAAGTGCCTATGGCGTTCGTTTAGGGGTTCATGCTGTACTGGATCAATTATTTATGAATCTTTTATTCCCGTCGGTAATCGCATTGGTTCCACTGTACAATGTGACCGGCTCCTTGAAAGTGCATTCTTGCCATCACGCCGAATGAGTGCGCGAAGCGAGACCACCAAGGTGATCCCTCCATTTAATAGATGCTTAAATTGAGAGCCTGTTTAACACTTCTTCCTTAACAATAGGGATGAGTCACCTCCACTTTCATTTCTGCCGTAAGCTTTGAATCCATTGGGGAGGGTGGCATGAAAAGACAGACTCTTAAGAAGTGGGCGATCTCTGATCAGATGGCACAGTGGCACACAGGCTGTTCAATGGCCTATTTCACAGTGTTCAGGATAAGAATGAATATTTAAATGTCAGTCCATGTTAAACTGTACAATATGGGATATTACGCTTCAGGCTCCATATGTACACAAGTGCTGAAGCTGTGGCATTGTTCTAGTAAATGTCAGCCACAAAACATGGTATTGTCACAGAAAATTTGATACCATAATTTGTTCACCATTTGGGTTGGATTTCATTTTCTTTTGCATATTGAAAATAGAGAAGCGTATTATAGATATTCCATCGTTTTTTGGCGTTAGCGGCAGCCAGGCTGTTTACGGCAAAGTCTACTGCAATTTGATGAAGACTGTGAAGGTTGCACATAATTTTTGACCTTGCACTTCTTTCATTCTGGGAAGAAACACTCATTACTAAGGATACACCGATATTACAGTTCTCTCCAAAAAGTCGACACTCAGTTTCATGATATTGCCAATATTACAATTCAGTACAAGTAAAAATAAATTGTTGATGTTAATATATAGCTTATTAATAATAATGTAACATTAAAAAAAAAAAAAAAAAAGAATAATTTTTTTTTTATTTAAATGATGTTCCTTTTTGCCTTGTCTTTAACTTTTTCGTGCATGCTAAGACTGCAAAATGTCAATGACAGCTCTGTTAAAATTGCCCAAAAAGTGCCTATGGCGTTCGTTTAGGGGTTCATGCTGTACTGGATCAATTATTTATGAATCTTTTATTCCCGTCGGTAATCGCATTGGTTCCACTGTACAATGTGACCGGCTCCTTGAAAGTGCATTCTTGCCATCACGCCGAATGAGTGCGCGAAGCGAGACCACCAAGGTGATCCCTCCATTTAATAGATGCTTAAATTGAGAGCCTGTTTAACACTTCTTCCTTAACAATAGGGATGAGTCACCTCCACTTTCATTTCTGCCGTAAGCTTTGAATCCATTGGGGAGGGTGGCATGAAAAGACAGACTCTTAAGAAGTGGGCGATCTCTGATCAGATGGCACAGTGGCACACAGGCTGTTCAATGGCCTATTTCACAGTGTTCAGGATAAGAATGAATATTTAAATGTCAGTCCATGTTAAACTGTACAATATGGGATATTACGCTTCAGGCTCCATATGTACACAAGTGCTGAAGCTGTGGCATTGTTCTAGTAAATGTCAGCCACAAAACATGGTATTGTCACAGAAAATTTGATACCATAATTTGTTCACCATTTGGGTTGGATTTCATTTTCTTTTGCATATTGAAAATAGAGAAGCGTATTATAGATATTCCATCGTTTTTTGGCGTTAGCGGCAGCCAGGCTGTTTACGGCAAAGTCTACTGCAATTTGATGAAGACTGTGAAGGTTGCACATAATTTTTGACCTTGCACTTCTTTCATTCTGGGAAGAAACACTCATTACTAAGGATACACCGATATTACAGTTCTCTCCAAAAAGTCGACACTCAGTTTCATGATATTGCCAATATTACAATTCAGTACAAGTAAAAATAAATTGTTGATGTTAATATATAGCTTATTAATAATAATGTAACATTAAAAAAAAAAAAAAAAAAGTATAAATTTTTTTTTAATTAAATGATGTGTAATATTTATTGTTTTCAAATTTGTATTATTTTATTTATTTTTTATATAAATTTTATATAAATGTATAATTTCAAATATATAATAAATGTAATTAAAGTTTAATGACTTTTCTCTCCCCAAGAAGCACATGAATAATGTGTACCGCTGCGGCCTGTTTATTGTGGCTTGATGAAAGTGCTTCACGGGTTAGGGGTTGCTCAAAGGTCTTGCAGATGCCAAATGAATGCTATGTCACGGCGATACGATTTCGCTGAGGTCTTCAGAATCACACAGTTTTTCTTTTGGAGGGGGTAATCTGCTCTACCGGTGTCAGTTTTGATATCCCTTGACCTTATTTAAAGTCAAAAGTTGTGGTCAGGCCAAAAAAATAATCCTCTGCATTTTTTCCTTTGGCTTGTATTGTGCAATAACTATTGCCTTTCACCTTCAGGCATGTTACATTTATACAGGGTTAGTCCTGCATTCTGATGAAGTGCTAGTCATAGTGGGATTTGTTGTTTTGAGCAATGGACAATTTGTGGTCCTTTTGGTCAGCCTTGGGCTACCTTTTATTTATTCAGACTTTCAAGCATTTGTGGGTTCATTGGTGCTCTTGTGGTTTGTCTTTTCTCGGGTCCTTTTGTTTGTGGTTTAGGCATTCACCCATGTGAGACTTGTTTGCATGTCTGTGAGGCTTCATTGACTTCATCTGTCACCAGCCACACAGGTAGAGTCAAAACCAGACGGGATCTTGACAAAGGAAAGACAACAAACCTTCCCCTGGGGATTCACTTCTAGAGGTGGAGCCGTACATCGTCGGCACGTTTGATCAAAGGGGTTTCACACAGCGTCGGCACCCTCGCACACGAGATGTCTCACCCAGCTCTCATCACTTTATCATCCTTTTGTTGATGTGTAAGAGTACACATCAACACAAGAGAAGAGCTTGCCAGGCGGTTTATGTTCATGTTAGCAGAGGTTACAGGTCTGGACATGGCGCTGCTATTGATAGTTTTCACGTGACGTCACACCCTTATAGGAACGCCCACCTGGAGGGCAAAACGAAGATTGCTCCACTAACCGCCAGTTATTTTTACGCAGTTTGCGTTAAGTAGTAATGTAGTAAAATGCAGATATTAAAAGGCAAAATTCAGTAAACACCTTATTGCTTTTGTATATTTTGTACAGGCAAGCAAATGAAGCCAGAATATAAACGCAATGTGCAAAGTTTCACGTTAAATGGTTTCCCATAGAAAACCATTAGAATGAAAACACTGAACCATTAAAAAGCAGATCATATGGGTTTTTGAAAAATATCTCTTTTGCAGTTTATAACGTAGCTATCCTTAAATGAAAACAATCTGCAAAGTTGTTGATCAAAAAAGTGCATGATAAATAAAGATACTGTCTCTCAAAAGAGATTCGATTCTGAATCGCCTTAACGAGTCGTCATATTTTCGAATCTTTTGCCTGTTTACCGGTATACGTCACTGGGTAACACATTTGCATAATCCCCGCCTGCCCGCGAAATACGAACTGTCCTGCAAAGTTCAGCTCCAACCCTAATCAAACACACCTGAAGCAACTAATTAAGATCTTCAGGATCACTTAAAAATTAAAGGCAGGTGTGTTTGATTAGAGTTGGAGCTAAAATTTGCAGGACAGTCGATCACCAGGAGCAGGGTTGGGCATCCCTGATGTAGACTGACGTTGTTCAGATTACTTAATTTAATAATAAATAATGTAGTGTAGCGCACAGACTTTATAATCATTGTGAAATTGCTGTTTATCTTGCTGCACCGGCAGTTATAGGGTTAATGCGGGAGAGACGAGCGAGTTAGTTAGGCTGGTGCGCCTGTGATACAGCTGTTCTGTGTTCTAAAAGTTAAGACAGAGTGTCTTTTGTCTGTCGTTCTTCAAACATTACAGTAGTCATATTTTGGTTTACAAACTGTATTGTTTCATCAGTTAGTCACGTTAGTACTCGGCTAACGTACCCACCATTATTGTTTTAAGTGTTTAACGTTACAGTTTAGCAGCTAAACTTTAGCTGTGGGCACGATTCGCTTGCATAAGTGTTTTTGTATTTTATGCCATTATTATAAGAACGGATTGGAGCACTATATTATTGTTTTATGTAAAGGTGCTTTGTCAATGGTAGCGCTCGCTAACTTGCTCAAGGACTAGTGATGTCCGGTTCGCGAACGAATCGTTTAATTTAACCGGTTCTTCTTAGTGAACCGGTTGAACCAGTTCATCAAATCGGACTGAATCATTTGAAACAATCCGCGTCTCCAGTAAGCATTAATCCACAAATTACTTAAGTTATTCACTTTTTTAACGTGGCTGACACTCCCTATCCCTGATGTAGACTGACGTTGTTCAGATTACTTAATTTAATAATAAATAATGTAGTGTAGCGCACAAACTTTATAATCATTGTGAAATTGCTGTTTGTTTTGCTGCACCGGCAGTTATAGGGTTAATGCGGGAGAGACGAGCGAGTTAGTTTGGCTGGTGCGCCTGTGATACAGCTATTTTGCGTTCTGATTAAAAGTTAAGACAGAGCGTCTTTTGTCTGTCGTTCTTCAAACAGTACAGTAGACATATTTTGATTTACAAACTGTATTGTTTCATCAGTTAGCCACGTTAACACTCGGCTAACGTATCCACCATTATTGTTTTAAGCGTTCACAGTTTAGCAGCTAAACTTTAGCTGTGGGCACGATTCGCTTGCACAAGTGTTTTTGTATTTTATGTCATTATTATAAAAACGTATTGGAGCACTATATTCTT
>NW_015542378.1:45586-47566 GCF_001515605.1 Sinocyclocheilus anshuiensis
ATATGGGTTTTTGAAAAATATCTCTTTTGCAGTTTATAACGTAGCTATCCTTAAATGAAAACAATCTGCAAAGTTGTTGATCAAAAAAGTGCATGATAAATAAAGATACTGTCTCTCAAAAGAGATTCGATTCTGAATCGCCTTAACGAGTCGTCATATTTTCGAATCTTTTGCCTGTTTACCGGTATACGTCACTGGGTAACACATTTGCATAATCCCCGCCTGCCCGCGAAATACGAACACTCCTCTGTGCCAATCACAACAGGCTTGGCCAGCTGACCAATCAGAGCAGAGTAGGCTTATGGAAGGGAGGGGTTTGCTCCGAACTTCCTTAGAACGAATCGCTTCGAAATCATTGGCAAATGACTCTTAATATTAAATGTATATTCTGAGAAAATTACAATGTTTTCTGACCTTAGATGCATTTAAACCTGTTGTAGCGGACTCCAACCCAATATTAGGACACTTTAAAATACCATATGACCTGCTCTTTAAGCGGATTGCAATCATATTCCGGCCTCATCTGCTTGCCTATGTAAACTATGCATCATTAATATAGAGAATATTACCGTTTTAGATATATTAAGGCACTTTAAGTGTTTTTACAACGTTTTGTCGCACTGTTTAATGATTGAAATATTGCCGTGGGTGCTTAATATGGATTGCAAATGGCCAAAACTTGCATTTTGTTCACATACCTTTGTTTTATTCTTTTGAGAGGTGATCTAAATGTTTGCGGCTGTGAAACAGATGGAAAATTGAGAGGCTTGTGCTGCAGTTCTATGGCTGTTTTGCCCTCCAGGTCTTCGAGCCGGTCACGTGACTGAAAGCTATGAATTGCACGGTCTTTGTTGACCAATTAATCAGTATTCAGTGGATTTCAGTAAATTCAGGGGCAATTCCCAAGTAAGGCAGTCTCTGCTGACTAGGAATACCACAAATGCGGAGGCAGATCTGGTTCCTTGGGCAATTCTGTCCATTAGGAACTTGTACTTCATACTAAGGAGAGGTTTGATCATCCTTGATCAACCAGAATATTGCGTTATGCTCTTTTGAGGTCAAAGTTCATGAATGCTGTGTGTTGTAATTACATTTTAAGGCTGGGATAAGCTACACAACTTCTGAACAGATTTTTAAAACTGTAGGCATCATACACTTGCTGACTTTGTAAATGGCTATAAAGGAAAAACTCTGAATCATACATTAAAGATTGAGGATCACACACTATCAGACTTTGAAGCTATTCTGAATACAACAAACTCAGTCTTGATGGAATTATATTCTGATACTTAAAACAATCCTTTCATACACTGTGATTTTCAATGAAATCTGCAGACTGGCTCTGACTGTCTCACACATTTTTGCTCACTCTGTGTTTTTTTTATTTTACAGTGGTGTAATTTTGGTGCAGTAGCACGAGATAGCTTGATTTCAAACTTTGAATTGAATAAAAAATGACAAGTAAGCAGTCAGTAATAAAATAAGAACAAATAAAGAAATTAATAATGATAGCACAAATAAAAAATAACGACAGGCCTTCGAATTAAATGAATTGCTTTTTAGTTTTTCAGGTAGGTCTAACAGTAGGGTTAAAATATTTAACTTTTTTTTTTTTTACCAACTCGACAGACGGCACCCCGGTTGGGAAACACTGTTCTAGACTGTAAATCGGGGCAAAAATCTGGGCAAAGGTTGTGTAGTGTATTGCAGTCCTTAGTTTAAAGATCGCATCAAGTAAGAAAATCATACAGCTACCAAAGCCCTCTACATCTCAGACTAAAGTCTTCATTCGCTGGTTCACAGGTTTTGGATGTTGAAAACCATTAGGGCCTTTCGCACCGCTTTAGTTTCAGAACTAAATGTACAATACTCAAGTACTGGGACGATTTTGCGCGAACTATTTCCCAGTACCATTTAAAGGGTTGAATTCGCACTGAGAGTGTGTACTAGGAACCGGTCGACAGCGACGTCATTTGTGCG
>NW_015542378.1:47863-56105 GCF_001515605.1 Sinocyclocheilus anshuiensis
TTGTGCTGGTTAGACCCTGCTCCGGAGTAGGAGCTAATTTGGTTCTCGAAAAAGGCAGTCCGGTACTAAAATCGCACCCAGTTCCGGTGGTGCGAAAACGCCAAAAAGTGCGTAGTTCCACAATTAGTTCTGGTACTATGAAAAGGTTCCCATGGTGCGAAAGGCCCTAATGAAAACCTGGAAAAAGAGCAGGTATTAGACATGTCCAAATTAGCTACTGCTATTTTTGTGATTTCCATTTGGTGCCAATGTTCTTGCTTGGGACAAAATTATTTTAAAAATTAGGTGTGCTGGTCCGAGCACATAAACAACACCCTAATTTAATGTAATTGTGGGCAGCAAAAAAATAGCAGGAAATTGAAATTAAGGGTAGTGACGTCTGTCATTTGAGGAATAATGTGTAATCTTAGCAGCTATTTCCTTGTTTACCTCACAGGAACATTTATATGATTCGATTATGCTAGAGTTCTTGGTGTGAGAGGTTTATCAATTAATAACATTTCTGCCCGTTTCAAAAGAGTTATCCAGTATTAGCTGGTTAAAACTAGATGTTTACTAAGTCTACTTTTCTTTGCTTCCAAGTGAAGGTAGCAACTAACAGCAATATGAACACTTTGTTTAGTACTGAGATGCATAACTAATTAACAAAAGCAGCCCTGTTAGCACCATACTCACAAGCTTGTGTTGAATGCTAATTTTAACTTGCAAGAGTTGGTTGTGTGCAGAGCACTGCCAATGCCAGAGTGTAGATTGCACCTCGCTCTGTTAGCAAAACCTGGGATTGATGTCAACAGAACAACTTTATATATTTTTTCTTCTATTTTGATAGGTACACAACACATTTCTTATAGAAGTTATTAAACGGCAACATGCTACAATTGACCTGCCAAAAGTAAATTGAACTTGTGCAATATTTGTCTTGCTTTATAATAATTCATCCACGTGTCACCATGGCATTAGTGTGCATAGCAGAATTGGGTTTGTTTGGTCTGGAAACCAGATTAGAAACAAATACCTTTAAGAGTATTACATTTGTTCATTGTTAATGGCTGCCTTTTATTGCACTTATTGTATAGCCAAGCGTTCTGGATCAGCACTTTGAAGAGCTGTTTTGTGATGAGCTATTTAAAATTATTCTGTTCTTGAAGTCCAAGGTGACAGCCAACTTACAGTTAGTCATAATTGCACACTTTGTTGTCAGTTACAGTTGCTGGTTTGTTGTTTGGCACACTCTTTTACAAAAGCAAGCTTTTTAACTAACAGTAGCTCTCAACATAAAGGAGTAGCAAAACCACTGAATTATCCTGCTTCGAACAGCACTTGAATCATTTTAAAGGCTGTGTGTCCATTTAACCCATTTTAAGAGTTTGCAAATGCACATTCTTAGGGTTTGAATTGATCAAAAGTAACCTGTATATGATTCAGTCTCCCTCATCAGCTTGATATCTGCTTTAAAAGCTCACTTTGCTTCTTTGTGCAGGTGGTTTGACATCTAGTGTTTTATCATGAAACCATGTCACTTTTGACTTGAGTGGTATAGTTGTTGATTACTGTCTGTGTAAGTGGCTTAAAAGGTGTGGTAGTGATTTTTCAGCGGAAGAGGCCATTGGTAGACTCTAAGTCAATGTCTGTTTTTCACATGCCACTCTAAACTACTAAAGGAAAATACCTTTTTAATAGAAATTAGGAAATATGTCCTATTCAATATACGCGTAGATAGCTATGTATTTACTGCTCAACATTCTCAATTTGAACATCTTAAAAGATATGTACTCATCAGCAATGTTCCCTCTATTTTTTTTTTCTTGCTGAGCAAAACTTTTCCCTATTGGGCGGACATTTCGGCTGCCTGAGCAAAAACATTCTTTAGTTTATACCAGACCTGTACATCGCACACACAAAAAAGTGTGTAACTTTTAACTTTAATGTGCTATTTATATTTGATTTGACCCTTGATTTAACTAAACGATGCACATTTTTTCGATGCAGCTTAGAAGTAGCATTGCTCATCAGTTATAAGAAAGTTATAGTGTTAAAATAGGTATTCCCATTTGTAAACATTTCTTTCTCAACTTTTTTTTTAAATATAATTCAAACAGGTTCTGTATTCTATGTGTACTGTGTATACACTCGACTGTTTTCATATCTAGAAATTTGAAAGGAAATCCCCTCTAGAAGATTCTCTCATCTCCTGCTTTCTTTTTTCAGCTCTTAGCTAAATTCTGCATGTGCTAATTCCTTTCTGTGATCTTTGCAGATGTGACTTTACGAAGCTTAAGGATTAAAGCATGATAGTGAGCAGGATTGACTTCATCTCACTGTGTTTGGTGGATGTTTTTTCCAGCTACATGTCAACTGCAGATGTATTTGCCCTCTTTAGTGTGATGCATTGGGTGTTGCATTTTCAGTTTCCTGTATTTTTCATTTGAAGTTAAGGCAGTGTTCTTGTATTTATCATATTTCTGCCTCTTTTTCACAGATGGCACTTAAGAACTTAACATCCATATTTTCCTTTTCATATTATATATCTAAGAATAAATTTGGCAACTTTTTTTTTTTTTTTTGAGTTTAATTCTTTGAAATCCTTCCACAGCTTTCTTCCTTCCAAAGAGGAGAGGCTTTAGAGTGTCGAGCCATTTCTTTTATTTGCTTGTTTTGAAGGGTTTTCTGTCTTTTATCTGTTGTTTCGCTTAATCCAGGGAACACAAAAGCACTAAACAGCCAGCTGTCATTGGTTTCAGGACACTGCTCTCATTACAGGCAGGTGATGAAAGCGATTTCTGTTTCTCCATCCATCTAGGGAATCGGCCATGCTGTGCTTTTTCTTCACATCTCCTGAATCTTCCCACTGGCATTTCTTCAACATGTTCCTCATTGATTTCATGACACTGGTGCACTCAGAAAAAAAAGCCTGTTTGATGAATATCAGATCATTACATCAGATTACAGGAAATGCAAGGACTACAAGGCTGGAATCAAAGTCCAGGTTTCTAGTTTGCATCGACTGGCTAACCATCGGAAGAGGAAGCAACTATATACAAAGTCTCTTTTGGGGCCTGTTCTGCAGCACACCAAACTGATTTTTTGAGGTTATGATGCCTGATCTGCTTATGATTTGCTGATTGGCCATATCCTGTTTGGGGTTGAGCTTTAGATGTTTATGGAGCATGAATTCCTGTCCCTTAACCAACAGACCTATTAATTGAGCCCCAAAATAAGCATCAAAGGTGGTTAACCTCAGAACGTGCGGGAGAGTTGAGCATTTCCGATTTGAATCCATTGTCATTGTACACGATGTCACAAAGCATCTGGCTGTTTTTCTATCATATGCCTAATTGACCATTGCTATTTTTTTCTTGGCTTTTTTATTCTTACTGTCCACTGTCCTATAGCTGGGTTTGTTTCCTTTCATCGTTCCATAGCGAAGCGTCTTTCTGTCGTCCCTGCTAATCTGCTTTTGCTCAGACAGGAGCCATTTTGCTTCTTTTAATGGCGACAGATGGTTGACGACTTACTCAGAGGACCTGACAGCAGAGCTAACAGCCTGACATTGCTTTCGACAAGCCTGACTAGGGGACGAGAAGAAGAGCAGAAAGGGTCTCGAAGGCCAAAGGCATGAAGCGAGAGCGGACAGAGGTTGACAAGAACTCTTTGCACATAGTCAAGCTCTTCAAAACCATTCTGCTTCCATCTGTTAGCTTGGATGGCACTGTTCTTCAGGCATGAATAATTCAAACGCTTCTCCAGTGGTTCCTTGATGGTTCCAGAATTGGTCAGAAGAGATGAGCGCCTTTTTTCTTTTCTTTTTCTTTTTTTTTAATACAAGGGTTAATCTGAGGCCCCCATTAAAACAAGACTTGCATCTTTAACTCAATCCATACCCCATCTGTCAGAAGCCTTCGGGCTAATAACAGGGTTGGTTTCCATGGATGCTGCTGCTCGGCACCCTGTCATATGGGTTTGAAAAACCACAATTAGTGTCTGCTTTGTAATTACCAACTTTAATGCTGGAGAGGATGGTGATCAAATCCAAGTATGTTGAGCTAGAGCCCTTCAGACAATCTTCTATGTCTAGACCTCCAGTTTCTTGGATATTTACTTGGTGCAGACCAGTTTTGACAGAATACATATGTTCTTCTCTCATTATTTGGTCTTCAACATGTTCTTGTCTTCTTGCAATGTCTACATGCATTAAATCAGCTGTCAAACTATCCCAACAAATTATAGTGCAACCAGTCAATTCAGTGTGCTGGATATCTTGGATAGTTTTTATAACTTTATAAAAGTTTATATAAATATTGGCTTGTTGGTACCCTTATTGATTGACTGAGCCTTAATTCACTTTGAACATTTGAAATCATTGTTTTTAGTTTTTTAGCTTAGTTTTTAATTTCTACTTGGTTTTTAGACTAATTAGGATGGAATTTCAATATCAGCCACTTATTGGTTTTTACTATAATTTTAATATCTGTGCACCCTCATTGGATACCTTCGCTAGTGATTCTTTTAGAAGTATAAAACTCTAGTTCAGCTCTAATCAATAGATGTTCTTGCTTGTCAACTTCATCTACCCTTCCTGGTGTCCTGTCCAAGGCTTGCAGGCAGTGTAGGGATTTGAAAAGGCGTCCTAATTATAGAATGCAAACACTGTTTGCGGTCTTGGTGTTAACGGCAGCCTGTGATTTCACAGAAAGGTAGATGCAGTTGAAGTAGAAAAAACAGATCTTGTGACCCGTGTCCAGACATGTCTAAGCGCTTACCGCAAACTGCTGATAAAGAAAAAAAAGAATAAAACAGGCAGATTAGACATTGAAAAGGGTTTCTATTGGTGAAATAGCACTAGGAATGTGTGTAAGCTTTGCGTGTTATGCCTGAATATGTGTCTCACACAAAAACACTTCTTCTTGAAATCTGACATGCTTGCTTCATGGGTCATCTAGATGGAGAGGGTGCTGACATGAACGTTTTGATAAGAAAACCACTTCTTTAAGATGTCCATTTGTGAGGTGGCTTAATGATGAATGTTTAGCCTTATGTCACATCTTTGTCCACTTATTTTGAGGTGGAATGTTGAAAGTTCAAGCAAACTGTGTCCATCTGAAGTGAGCCAACGTCTCGGGACGTAAACTTAGACATCCATTGGCAAAAATGTTTAGAGGAAAAGTGCATTTTCACCACAAGATGTTGATGGCGACAAATTCAGCATGATGGAATTGGGATGGTAGGGAATGGAGTTCAACCTCAATGAAGACATAAACTGTATGTAAACACTTCGTATGCGAGCATTTTAGGGCCGTGCATTTGCAAGATCGCTTTTCTCATGAGGCTTGTGCTGTCACACACAGCTCGAGGCACCAGATATAATCCAAACACACATGCATTCTTGCATAAACACATGCTTACTTGACGTCCTCGCAGATGCTGATATTAAATGACTCCGTTGCACAAACAGTTGATGGGCTTAATGGTAATCTGGAAATGTCAATGTTTAATCTTAACCAATGTATCACAGGTAAAGCAGACGTATGGCTAACCCGTCCTATCAAAGCGAAACAAGGCCTTTTGGCGCATTGAGTACATTTACGTCCTCAGCAAAAATAATTGTATGACTCAAATGTGTCTTTGTTTAGTTTGCCAGAGACTTAAACTGAATTTTGATTATCGGGTTCATGATTAATGAGGGTTCTTAGTAGAAATCTCTGTTCATAAACATGCCTACGCATGGCTGTTACTTTAGAGAAGTTTCTTAATTTAACATTGTGAATGAAGTATGTGGTGTAACTCTCAAATCTTGCACAAATCACCAAAAGTTTTAGACCAGTTATTATTTTGATTGTTCCATATGTGCCAGATCTTTTGAAGAAAGGCTTGTTTTGGCTTGCTTGAAAACGACTTGATTAACTTATAATTGCCTAATTTTTTTTCAGGGAGGTCTTGTTGTTTTTCTTGTAACACAAAATACATGACCGATAATGAAACTGTTAATTTTCAATCCATCACAGTGTTTTATTTCACTGCAACCAGTATTGTCAGCCATTTAGGCTCTTTCTGTGTAACTTGAAGCCCCGTCGCAATAGGAAGCGCTGTGGTGTGGGATCGTGACAGCAAACAAAAGGCTCACCTTAGTGATGATGTAGGTTATGTGAACTGACATCAGGCCAAAGATGATGAACTAGCTCGTCTTTCCCACAAGAGGTTCTCGGCTTCTCGAACCACCGGCTTAGCCTCCGTCTCCAACTCCCAACCGACCTAGACAGCGCTCATCCATCTTATGTCATTGCCATGAAATACCTTTTAATGTTGTCATAATAACTGGAACAAACGTTGCAAAAACATCTGCAAATGGTAGTGCTGGAACCAAACCAAGATACTTTGGAAAAAGAAGGGCTACAGTGGAGATCATGGCGCCTTTGTCTTTTCCTGGGTGTGTGTGGCTAACAAGACCAAAATGCAAGTCTTTATAGTTTGGTTAAACTGATGATGCACAGATTTCCGTATGCTATTTTATCCTTTCTTCTTCAGGACAGCATCCCTAAGCATTCCCAGCCTCCCTATCTTCTCTGGTGCCCGCTGGCAAAATAACTAAATACATTGATTTGCACTGAGGCACCGTTAGTGTAGAGCAGAACATTCGTAATTGGCTGATTAGCATGTGGACAGTTTAGCACTCAACTCTGCTTTGCACGGGCCATTAATCAAGCCTGTCGCTCTGCCAGCTGACTTACTGCCAGAATCCTTGCATTGCTCCAAGCTGGAGAGGCTAGATGATCACAGCTCGGATACCAGGCTGGGATAGAAGGACCTGCATCCTGGCTCTTGTGTGGAGAAAGCAGGGAGTTGGGATATTAAATAGTGCTCAGAATGAACCTAGACCTAGATTTCTCAACTGGCGGAGTGTACAGTCAAAGAAACAACCTCAGCAACAAAAAATGTAATTCTAAATGTTTTTCTGATGCAAAATTTTTATTTTTAAAGATGTACGTGAAAGCTGTTGACACTTCTGTCAGATGCAGTTTAAGTAAAGCGTGCCTGAGAAAAACGTGCTGTCCCGATTCACTATCTGCGGTCAGATGAGATGTTGTCAGGCTTAATGTCAGTGTCATTATTCTATCATTATTTTCGTAATTTCTTACAAAATAAAAAGTCTCTCACCTCAGATAAAGAACTATCCTGTCGTGTCAGACATAACAAAGTGGGTCGCGGCTTGATGACCATTTGAGAACCAGTTGAGAACCACTGACCTAGACTTAAACAGACTCTGAAGTATCTGAATCTAGATGTAACTCCATTCAATCAGGATACATGCATCAGCAACTTTTTGGTTCAAACCTAATTTTGAAGTCATTTTTAAATTAAAATAGGTCATATTTACTTTATTAATACATTTCTTATGTAGCGTCTGGACCAATCAAAAACACAATTTTTCATTTGATTTAACAAATCAGTTATTCATTAGATTAACAAGTCGTCACGGACCCCTCACCCAATAGACTGGGCGCCAGGATGTCTGCGAATGACCACAGGCCATTGGTTACCATGGCAACCCCGACACCTTTGCTAAGACCAGAGCCATTAAGACCTGATGGAATGTGAGTAGGGAAAATCACTGCATGTTCCATAGCAAGAGGCACAATGCACAGTAGAAATGGACTTTTCTACTAATTAATCCATAGGAAAACCTTTCTTTGAATGAACACACATAGCCTTCAGGTCATCGTGTATGTTGTCTTTGAGATTTTATACTGTTTTATGCAGGCTTGTGATGGAAACACTCATTCCTGTCATCCTACATATATGTAACCCTACCATGTTTAGTATCTATGAATTAGTCTTCTGATGATCTAAACGAGAGTGTATATTATATGTTGGTACATAGGCAATATATTAGTGTCCTGAGAATCTTTAGTAATTTCGATTCAAGTTCCATATGCAAATTACCATGCTTCCACACAAAGAGTCATAAAACTCCCCAGTATTTCCAAACTCCCACTTGGGATTTCCGTCTTTCTCATTGGACAAGACCCTTTTGAGAGGCGTGAATCTTCCGAGACCTTAAAAAGGCCTCACACCAGGGACCCGCCCAGAGTCGGTGGTTTGGTTGAATTCTGAGAAGATGAAAATGTGAGCTACAACGCTCCCGGACACCCTAAGTTTTGTGACAGGCCTTCGGCCTTGACTTTTCCATTCACCAAAATTCTCTGACTCAAACTGGTTCTTTTTCATCAACCAACTTCAGCAAAGA
>NW_015542378.1:60348-63114 GCF_001515605.1 Sinocyclocheilus anshuiensis
TTGAGAGGCGGGGATCTTCTCCGACCTTAAAGGCATCACACCATGTGACCCGCCCAGAGTCGGTGGTTTGTTTGAATTCTGAGAAGATGTGAGCTACAATGCTCCAGGACATCTCTAAGTACGTGCCAGGCTTCGGCCTTGACTTTTCCATTCATCAAGATTCTCTGACGCAAACTGGTTCTTTTTCATCAACCAACTTCAGCAAAGATCAACTTGAACCTTCAGATTGCATCAAACCTCTCTTTCAGACAGATGAGACGTGCAAGTATTCAAACTTAGTCTTATTAATTGATACATTAGGTATCATTTGCACCTTTTTACAAAGGTGTGTTTGAACTAAGAATCTGATGTTCCCTTCAGGCTGTAAATCTGCTGAATATGCAAATGGTTCCATAACTTCATTCCTTATTCTCTTTACTGCGTTAAGCTTTAACCCTTTCCTATACAAACTATATGCGTGTGTGTGTGTGTGTGTGTGTATGTTAGACCAGTTTAAGTGTTTATGTAGTATGTTGGACTAGTTTTAAGTGTTTATGTGGTTAATAAAGTCTTACTTGTATCACACTTGACGTTGTTCATTGTTTGCTCATAACTGGAGTCACTTAATCATGCCGATTTATGCTACAAGCTCTGTGTAGAGTTGAACAGTAAGAAAGTTATTTCCTTTAACCAGGAAATTAACGTTCTTAGAATTGACAGACAATTGGCCCTGAGAGGTCAGCTAAATATCTACAGCGGATCTAAATATTTATAATTAATTATAACTAGTTATGATTAATTATTCATATTTCCCCAAGAGCTGATTCGCTACACTTATTCTGATGATTTATCTGTGCACACTATTCCAAAAAAGGGGGATGCACAATATATCAGCACCATATCTGGCGATTTTTTGGATATTGAATTTACATGCTTGTTTCCCCTACTTTTACATTTATATTAACTTTTAACCTCACCTAGCACTCTTTAATAACACTAATAATTTACTAACACTGGTGAATGTAATTTTTTTTGCAGATATCAAACTGAAAATCTGTCCTTATAATTTAAATTAGAATTCTGACGTCTTGTGTACTGAAGTTGTGTACTGAAGCCATTGTTCACAATTTTGCAGTGAAGGCATTCTTTTCCTTGCTTCAGATAAATTAAAAAATATGCCAAATAGCTGCTTGACAATTAAAAAGATTGAGTTGACGCCAAAGTCTGTACTGCTGAGATTTCTAAGACACCAAAGCATCGTGAACATCCCTGTCTATAGGATTCATTAGTTTACATCGTTTCTTCAGATGTGTCAGGAAGGTAAGATGCAACCAAGTCTGTACAGCAGAAATAATTGTCAAATAATTGTAATCACAAATCTTAGTACAGAAGAATTCAGAGGTCCTTTCTTATGGAGATTGTTTATTTGCCCACCAACTTTTGTTCTCTTTCACTGATTTTCACAAAACGGAAATATGCTTTATAATTTTAATTCAGTAGAGCGTGATCCAGTTGTGCACTTTTAAAGCATAACTGTAGTGCAGGATTTTTCGAATAATTGCTACATGGTGAGCACAGTGGTCTGGCAAACAGCTTATGCAGGTCTGCAGCGCAGGGTCCCAGCAAAACTCATGTAGCTCAGGTTGAACTTGAACCACAGTGATTCAGCGGCCGCTGTCACTAAAGAGGAATTTCTCTTTCATAAGTGCTTGAGATGATTCGCAGCTGATGGTTTCTGCTGCTGTTCTTTTGAAATGTGGCAGGTAATTTTGTTAAATCGATGGAGTATTACCTCTTCAACTCCTGAACTCTGGTTCTGCACCTGGACTTTGACAGCATGAGGAATTATCACTGAATGCATGTACTTACAATGTGCACAGCGCTGATTGAGAATTTGGATTGTACTTTTTGTTTGCAGAGGTGGAAGAAAAAAGTTGCTGAGTAGGTGTTTGAGCAGGTGGTGTTTGCTTTTACCCATTTCTACTGATCAACACCGATGTCTTTCTCATATACAGCAGCTGTGTTGTAAATGTCTGTTTACACAGACTCATGCATGTGCGCTTCTCTCGGTGAGAATATTTGGGCTGAATTTTCTGTTTGTTTGCATGTTTATGTAAGTGTGTTTGTCTTCAGTAAACACTGTCAATGTTACAGTAAGTTTCTCATCAGCATTAGTTAGTAGAGGTCAACCGATGTATCGGTTTTGCAGATTAATCGGCACCGATAGTTGATTGCTGGAACTATCGGTTATCGACAAAAATCCATGCCGATAGTTTTCCGGGTTGCGTCCATTGCTGGAGCGGCTGAGAAGGGTCTGCTGTCATTACACTGTGCGAGAGCGGCCTCTAGTGGTTGAAATCACTGACAGCACGTGCTATTTGTTTAGACACGTGATACTGCACGCTGAACAGAGCGGGAAACTTCAGACGCGGATTTAAATGCAGCCGACAGAAAATCCTGCCGTGCCACAGAGCGCCATTCACATAGGTTTCCTTTAAATTACATTATATTGGTCCCGAATCGTTGTTAATGTACATAATGAATTGTGTATTGTGCATTTTCAGCAAAACGTTTGTCTTTCTGTGGCTCTAATAAAGTCTGTGTGCTTCATTTATAGAGCCATAATATAGGTCGCGCTTTCTCTTTCCGTTTGCTCCGTTTTTTAAACACCAAACTTCAAACTCATCCATGCCAAATTGTTAATTCTTGAAGTAAACTTGTGTCCGTTTGGTGATTAAATAAACTGCTTTAGACCGCTGCTCGAGTTGAACGCGACGCGTCCAGAGT
>NW_015542378.1:63380-79150 GCF_001515605.1 Sinocyclocheilus anshuiensis
CATTAAGATTAATGAAAGCTGTGTAAGTATTGACGTGACATGTGGCCAAGTATGGTGACCCATACTCGGAATTAGTGATCTGCACTCAAAGTGCAGAGCACCCATCCAAAGTGCACACACACACAGCAGTGAACACACACACACCGTGAACACACACCCAGAGCAGTGGGCAGCCATTTTTGCTGCAGCACCCGGGGAGCAGTTGGGGGTTCGGTGCCTTGCTCAAGGGCACCTCAGTTGTGGTATTGAAGGTGGGAGAGAGCGCTCTACATTCACTCCCCCCACCTACAATCCCTGCCGGTACGAGACTCGATCCCGCAACCTTTGGGTTACGAGTCCGACTCTCTAACCATTAGGCCACGACTTCCCTTAGTTTTAAAATTGATTAAATTGTTCGACATATTATGTATTATTAGACATATTATAAATATTATTATTATTATATTATTAGACATATTAGACATATTATAAATTGTTGATTAAATTGTATTGTTCCTTGTTAGAGTGTGTTAATTTCAACATTTACTATTACTATTATTATTATTATTTTTACTACTACTACTAGTATGGTTCAGTAGTTTTTGTTAATAAAGCACTATTTTAGTTTTTGTTCAGTATCAATTTTAAAACTATCGGTTAATTAATCGGTATCGGCCCGTGTGGTCCAACCTAGCTATCGGTATCGGCAAAATCCACTATCGGTCGACCTCTATTAGTTAGTATGGTCTCATTGGCTTGCTGTGCCTGTCACTCTGTCCCGTCACACTGCTGCAGTCAATATACTGTATTGAGTCAATACTGTAAATAATACTATAATAATTGTTTACTTGAATGTCCTGTCTCTCGAAGGTTTGTTTTCTTGAAAAATTGAATGACTGGTCCGAGATTTTGAGCAGCAGAATTTGGCAGCCTCTGCCTTGTTCAGGCTTCTGATCACATAGTCAGAAATAATGTCCTGGACTTCATTTGATGGGAGTTCTCTGCCCTCTATCTTTCTCCCTCTAATGCCCACTTCTATGACCTCTCTGATGGACCTCTTGGCCAAAGAGTCATTGATTGGCTGCTCTCCCTGGCATACTATCTGCTCTATGCTGACACTGCAAATGTTCTCTCACACATTTTTAAAATTTTTAATCATTTATTCTTTACATTTCACATATATTTTTTTTTTAATAAATGTAATTAGTTTATTTTTCTTTTTTTTTTTTTTTAACATATTTAATACTTTTATAAAGGATGCATTAAAAAAAGTTCAAATTGATCAAAATGTTATAAAATAAATTATGTCATTTTAAATTTTCTATTCACTTGAAAAAAATATTAAGCAGAACAGCAGTTTTCAACATTGATAATAATAAGAAATGTTTTTTTGTGGACCAAGTCAGCATATTAGAATGTTTTCTGAAGAATCACGGGACACTGAATACCAAAGTAATCACTGCTGAAAATTCAGCTTTGCCATCACAGGAACAAATTATATTTTAAAGCATGTTTAACTGGAAAACAGTTACACTTTCATTATATTAGTGTTTTTACTTTTTTGTTTGTTTTTTCTGTTTAGCCTCATTGAGCATAAGAGACTTGTTTTAAAAGCATCACAAATTCTTACCAACCCCAAACCTTTGAACGGTAGTGTGTGTCTGTGTGTGTGTGTATAGTGTGTGCTTTTGAAACTGAAAAGCAGATCTAACCATGTAGTCTTTTTTTTCTGTCTTCAATATGACAACAATATGGAGCCTTTTCATTTTTTTAATTGTTAACACATTCTGATGAGCGCAGATTCACAGAAGAAACAAATAATCTGATTATAACAGCATTTTAGATATGGAGGTTTGACAGCCTGTAATCTCATGCACTTACTTGTTAATTTACACTTTCACATTGTTTCCTTTTTTTCAAAGCGTGATCTTCACCAGCAATAAACGCAGAAGAAGAAGTGGCAGGGGTCTCTGGGTGTTGATATGAAGCAGATGATGTAAAAAAAGTGTATAAAGATAGACTGTGAAATAAGACAATGCCCAAGAACTAACTGGTTCTGACAGGCACCAAAAACATCTTGAGAACACTCAAAACCTCATTGGCTTTCTTAGTGTGGCGCAGAATACAGTTCTGTCAGTCTGCATACTCATGTTCTTGCTCCAAATCTAGTTTTCAGCCCCAGACCACATTTATATTTACTATTGGGACTTTTAATGTAAACTTTGTCCTTTTGCAGGTTAACAAGGCTTTTGAAATCTCACAGGTCTAAAATGTGCAGTCGTAGCCAAGATCGTAGCTAACGGGTGTGTTAGCATCCGGCTAATACGTCAGAGACTATTCGAGCACCAGAAATTCACTCCGGTTCTCTCCCTTTGACGCGCTTCCTGACCCAGGAAATAGAATTAACACCTCGGCCCTAAAACTGCAGGGGCCTCAGCTACAGTCACATCTGTGCCCTGCCCCGTCCGGGATCTTGAGTGCAATAACACTGACGGCCGAGAGAATAAATTTGAGACTCAGCAGACCCTCCACTCAACTTTATACAACATACTTTGGGCTTCAACTTCCTCTGCACTGTATCAGTCTACTTTATCATTTTGGATGACATTGGTCCGAGTCTGAAAATGCTGCCAAAAATAGCTGAAACAAAATGAAAAAGCATCAATCTCCCATGACAGCTTTTAGACACATTTGTCACCGTGTTCATTTTTTACCTCCTTGAGATGTTTTATTGACCTGTCCGTTTGTTGTACATTAGTCTAAAGATGAGGTTCTTTTGTTTTCTGTCCTTATCCTTGTGTAAAAATGCATGCTGGGAAGTATCATGTAATTGATGGATGTTATCATTTGTTGCAAATAGCACTAGCAGGGTTCTTTAAACTCGAGAGGACTCTTAGACAGGCCAAACAGACACGCACCGTCACAGATGATATGCATCCCCCCCCGCCCCCGTCCTTCGCAGTGGTACGGTCCCATTCTCCGAGGTATCTAACAAAATATAAATGTAGTCCGTGTGAAATGTATTACCTACCACAAGAGCATTTTTAAGCGTGGACTCTTTTCCGATGTCAAATGGACAGTAAATTAAGAGAGGAAAAGAGAAATTAATTATCTGTTTATTAGTTATTTTATGGAGGTCATATTTTAGGAGAAATGGATCCTGAAATTCTTCAGCTGAAAAGTGAGCTATCTGTTTTCTTCATTAGGTGCATGTGCTGTCTCTCACAGAATGAATAACCGGTTCCTGGCTTTAAACGCCCCATGTGTTTGTGTTTTAGTCTCACATTGTAGATTCCCCAGCAGAGTTGGGGAAGACTCCCCAGCAGAAAGCCATAAAACACAAAGACATTTTTTTTTACCTTAATCGTCCCCGTTGCACCTAAGTAACCTCTGTCATTCTGTCTTTAACACATTCATTCATATTGATCCATTTAAGGGTTTGAATTTCATGCATTTGTTGGCTATCTTGAGCAGATGTTTCTGAGAAAATCGCTGAGAAACTAGACTTTGATGTTTTTTGCATGCTACGAAGAAAAAAGTGAAAATAATTATTAGCTGCGCTGATACCTGCGCTGATTAGCACAATTGTTATTTTTGCAGTGCTTCATTAAGTTAATTTAAACCATTCCGTATCAAAAGCTGTATTTTTTTTTTTTTGAAAGAAATTATTTATTTTATTCAGCAAGGATGCATTAATTTAATCAAATTTTGTCAAAATATTTCTATTTCAAATAAATGCTCTTTTTTTATTTTTTCTATTAATCAAATAATCATTCAAAATGTGTATCACAAATTCATTGACAATAAGAAATGTTTCTTTAGCTCCACATTAGCATACTTACTGACCCCAAACTTTTGAACTGTAGTGTACATTGTGTGTGTGCGTGTGTTTTCTCGGCTAAAGCTTAAAAGTGTAATATTATGTAATACTTGAGTCAAAATGTATAAAATATGTATATGTATGTCAGAATGTATTATTTTGATTAATTTCTTTAGTGTGTTATGATTCATAACTGTGAGATTATATTTTACTCAGCTTTTTTTTTCATTTTGTCTTCTATATCAGACTGCGATGTGTTGCATAATTTATATTTTGAGGTCATTGTGTTATAGAAATAATCAAGTGTGTGTTGCCGTAATGCCACAGTACCTTTCACTATATCACAAAAATATTCATGTGAAAAATATGACTAAAAATGTTGTTTCTGTCTGTTAGAATTAAAGAATGTTTGCTTTCAGACAGGAAAGGTTCTGGATTAGAAAAGAGAGGCATATGCACATTTTTCATTGTTTGACCCTTTCTTTTGCTGTTAATGTACCTTGTGTATTAATTTCCATCATTTATTTATCCCCACAGTACTTTGAGGTGCCCTTTGACTCAAACATGAATCGTACCAAAAACAGACCTCTGGTCCGAGGACAGATCAGGTAAGTGCCTTCAAAACCTGTTTCTCTCTCTTGGGCTGTTTTAACCTAGTGAGCATCCAACCTAGACTGCATTTTTGGATATCTTATTTAGATTCAGACATACCTGTATATCTTGTATGCTTGTCCAAAAATGTTGTCTTGGTAGGCCACTCACTTGGTTTTGAAACACATCCTAGATATCTGTGTAAAGAGCCATTGGAATAAAATGGTTTCCTTAGTCTCATTGCGTATGTCATTTACTCTCTACATTGTTCTCAAGTAGCCCGGTGTTTGTGTATAGCTGAGCCTGCCGGTATCAGAAACTATATGTCATTGTCTAATATCTGTAGTGCTGGCCAGCTGCTCGCGCACCTGTCCAGCGTAACCTGATCCACGTGTGTGTAGGTGTGCCTCTCTCTGTTATTCCCGTCTCACTCCACTGCTGACAAAGGATGGGTCAGGATGGTCATCCGCCAACAGACTAGATGATTAGACAAGTTGACTAATTTGTGTTTTAGCTTTGGGTGCTTTAAAGTGAAGGCATTTATAGTTGCAACTTATAAAAGAGGGTGTAAGCATGCCAATGCTATTAGACTAGCATGCTAAATTCTTTCATATTAGGCTAAAAGAGCAGGAATATAACAATGATTTTTCTAGGCCAACCCGGAAGTTAGGATCACCTTGGTTCTATGACAAAATCCAAAGGATTTTTCCACCGGCTTTTGGATTATTATAGACTGTAAACTCTGTGACCAACAAAAGTTTATGATTCTTACTCGATTTGTTCATTGTAATGATAATCTTCACAACTGAGTGCAACTTTTATGAATTTCATAACGATGTTATGACCATTAAGCACAAAAATATATCATCAGCACTAGGCTTGCCGCGATAGACGGTGCTGACGGTGATACCGCAACCGTTAAGCCGCAACACCGGTTACGTCACTTGCCCACCGTGGCACTGACCCCCACCGTCGTTTTGATTTTTTATAGTAATAAAAATCATTTAGTTCAGTAAAAGAACAGACACTACAATTAAAAACTGAACGCGACTGCTCAATGCAGCGTGCCGAACGACAGTCGCATCACAGATCAGATTTCATTTCTCCAGTGAGGAGAGTGAGTCGAGCCGACTGACAAGAAGAGTGAGGTGAGGTGAGACAGACTAGACCATGGTGGATGATTTAGTTTCGAAACGAGATGCTAAAGCGCCTTTTTGACAATATTTTGGATTTCGAAAAGCCTGTTGACTTTTGCCATTTATCTAATGTGATTTTGGAAGTTTTTTTAAAGTTCTATGTTTTATATATAGGCTAAAGTGAGTTTGACGTTTTGTTGTTGCATTCAAGCAATTGACGCGAACTGCCGCTAATTAGAAAGTGAAAGTAAAATGCGCATAGCGCTTTTAAGCTATTTAAAAGCAAAGGAAAGCGAGGAAAAGAGGGGAAATTCAAACAAACTAAAAACGTACAATTGCTTTACGCCGAATTTGCCGCTATTTGAAAGTGAAATTAAAATGCGTACGCAGCTTTTACAAGCTATTTAAAAGTAAAGGAAAGCGAGGAAAAGAGGGAACGCCTCCGCCCCCACGGTGATACCGGTATTACCGGTGTTGTCACACGGCGATTAACCGGTGGGAAATTTTTCTCACCGTCACAACCCTAATCAGCACTCTATGGGTAATGTTGCAGACTGGACCCAAACCTGCATCACCCACGTAAGCACCATATCGCACATAGTGCAACATCTGGAACGCCTACACTATGGCTCTGACTAAAATAGTTGATTTAAGAAGCATTCTATATCCATCTCCGGCATTTTTACATACTGTACGTTTTTGAGTGCGATACCACACCTAACACCACCACACATTTGACAGCCATTACTTCTTGCTAATTAGGTGTGTTAGTGGAATTTAACAGAACAGGACCCCTGCCCTCTCTCACTCCCTCGAGGGTCACTTTCCAACAACAAAAGGGGCAGATCTGTTGACGTGAGGGTATAAGAAATGACTCAAGCAGTCACAGTAATCCAAACAGCCCAAACCAAACAACCCGGGCTTATCCCGCTGTTGTGTGTGTATCTCAAACACACACTCACAAACCAAGACATCATGAGCGACGATGATCCAGAGTACATAAGAGCGTATGTTTCGTAATGTCAACCCATTCCGGCTCATTCCACACCCTAGTGTCCTTTTATTTTGAATTGCAAAAAAATAATATTATGGAACCATCATGGTCAAGGCCAACTGTTCAGTTTCAAATTTGTATATGCATAGTAAATGTTGAAAGTAAATGTTAAATTTTATATCCCATATATCTACAAAATGAATTGGACTTACCAAGATTTGATTGGATCTTAAACAGCCTTGTTGTTTCTGAGGCAGATTATATTGTTTTGATGAGTAATAAAATATATTTGTATAAATGTATTAATCATGTTAAATAATACATTACTTCATATATTTATATATTTTATATTTTTTTAAAATATTTAATAAATTGATTAACATGCAACAATAAACAACAGTGAGCACAAAAATAAATGATTAAAAATCATATTCAAAAATGTTTTTCATATTGTAAGTAAAAAAAAAGTTCCCACCCCCTGCAATTATTAGTTATGATAGTGACAGTCTGAGTGGTGAAAGGAAAGATAAGAAATTGAATGGAAATGCATGCACACATTTTTTAAAGCTGTCCTTGTGTGATCTGTGTTTGCTGGCCGTTGTCATGTCATGCGTTATCTTCGTTTGGAAAATGTATAGCTGTGCAATTAACTCCCTTTCAAACACACAACATTCCTCACAGCCTAAATCCCGTCTTGTTTTCTAAAACCGTTTTGGAGCAGAAGATAAAGAGGTGAGCAGATAAATGGTGCTCCGTTTCAAACTTCTGGAAGCATCCCCCAGAGCTGCTTAATTACTGTGCGATTGAACCTCGCAGTAGCACGGCGCTAATTCAGCCGCGCTGTAGGAGGTCTGTGCAGGTGGATTAAAGAGCAGCGTTTATATGAAAGCAGACTAATGTTTTCAGCAGCTATGATATGCACTCCTTTTCTGTCACTCCAACAACTAAATTGCTTTCCTGAATGTTTACCATACGTCACCGATCTAGACTGACTGTCAATGACAGGAGGAATTCATCAGCATCATAACTACATATCTTCACCTGACACCATTGCAGACACTCTAGACCCCGTACACAAATGCACAGCATGCTAACAGTAGAGTCACCTACCAAAACGTGTCATTACACACATTAGATGTGTCCTAGCGCAACCTGTTTATGTCTGCATATGCACTCGTGTGTCTGTCAGTATGTTATTACGCTGGCTTGAGATGACACGGTCCTCTTTGATCTTTGCGTGTGCGACTGTCACATTCTTATGATGAAAGGCTGAAGGCAGAGATGAGCATGAGAGATAGAAAAGCAGAATCTCACAGCTCTGAAACCTTTGATTTTGTACATTAGTTGTTGTTGTTTTTTTTTCCATGTTTATTAATTCAATGGCTTTTTTATTTGTCATTTATGTGTATGTAGTTTGGGGTTTGTGAGATTTTTGAAAGAAGAAATCTTTCTGTAAAAAGTACTGTACAAAGAGTAATATTGTGAAGTATTACAATTTAAAATATATTAATATATTTTAATATATTGCTTCTATATATTTTTTTTATATTTTGTGGACATTTTAAATAGTTAGTTTTTTTTTTCAGGATTATTTGATGTATAGAACATTCAAAAGAACAACATTTATTTGAAATAAAGACTTTTTTTTACAACATTTATTTGAAATAAAGAGTAGTTCACGCAAAAGTCAAATGCTTGCACAAAATATTTCCACAAAATGAAAATGGATAGTGATTCTTACTGTGAAGCAACAAAATAGAAAAAAAAAACTAATAGTAAATCTGATGTGCTGCTTCGTTCAATAATGATTCAATCATATATTTATGGTACTTTAACGGTGCTTTTTGTGCAAATTACTCCCTATTTTTACTGAAATCCTTCGTTTCTGTTATACAGAATAAAGGAAATGACATTTGGGAATATCTTGAGTGTTAGTGAATAATGACAGTTTAAGTAAACCATTCTGTGTAGCCAATTTATTTCCCACTGAGAGTCATCGTTGACATGATGATTTAGGCTTCGTATGAGATTCCATTCGGATTCCACGAGACCATGACGTCAGATATATTTGATTGATCAACTCAGTGTACTTGTTTTAAGTGACCCATCAGATAAACAAAACCTTTGTAACGCTAGATAAATTTAATAATGAATGAACTTGAAATATCTCGTTTTTTGTGGTGCATTAGAATAGCACACTTATACATGTAGTGTAGGAAATGCCAGTGGCTTTGCTGCTAACGTTAGTCAGCCTTATCCCTCAAACAACTCATCTCACCCGTTAACTTATGGAACTCATATAAGACTCTAAACTCCTCCACCACATAAAACAGCCATAACAATGATAATAACATTACAATGGAATCTCCTGCTGTTGGGCGGAAAATTTGCCCTCTTTTCCTCTCCGCTTTGGTGTCTTTTCCAATACCCCTCTAATTTATGGAGCAGTTAGCTGTGAATTTGAACCAGACGCCTCTGCAGGATTGCAACTGACTGCTTTTAATAAACCTTAGAGGAAGTGGTTGTCCAATGGAGCACAGAGAATAGCGTCTGTGGCCAGGAGAGCTTTAATCTGTAGCAGAGACCCACAAGCCTTTGTTTTGATGTGACTTACAGAACCGCACTAAAGCTTATCTCAGAAACTGATGTTATGTATGTGCTTCATTCCTGCTTCTCTCTCATTCTCGGTCTTTTTATGCATCACAATGTGTTTTGTCACAATGGAATTTCTTGGTTTGATTTATAAACACTTCGCATTAGCTGTTGGTTTTTAGATTTGTAAACCAACGTTATGAATGTGTTCTGGGCCAGTGCTTGCTGGATTGTTTTAAAGGGGTCGTCATACATGAAGAATCAATCCATTTATTGGTCTTTTGAAATAAGAGTTCAGTGTACTCTGAAAATTATATTAAAACTTGCTGACATTCACACTTACAGTCGACATGATTTGCTGTCCACAAGCCATTTTACTTTGTAATCTGCCATATTTTCAAGTGAAACAGATATTCAACAAGAATGAGAAATAATTTTGCCAATAATTTGCCTTTATATTTGGTCATGAAAAATAAATTATGACAACACAAAAACCTTCAGCAACACTTTAAGTGGACCTCCAGGGAAAATAAATAACATGTATGATCCCGTTAAACCCCACATAGGAATCATGTTTTTGTTGTTCTGAATTTGTCCTCCATCTCTCAGCCCTCTGCATGCTGTGTCATTCGCCCTGGCGTGTGGGATCCCAGGTGTGACCCTGTTGACCCTGGGTGTAAATCCCCTGACTGGCTTCCTGGGCGCCCTGAACATCTTCCTGTACACGTGCTGCTACACTCCCCTGAAACGCCTCAGCATCACCAACACCTGGGTGGGTGCCGTGGTGGGCGCCATCCCACCTGTAATGGGCTGGACAGCAGCCACCGGCTCTCTCGATCCAGGTACAAAGTCCTCTTATATGCACACACTAATGACTACAGTTCCCACTGGAATGACTTTGATAAAGCATATATACTCCTGTTCAAATAATTCACGCAAAAATTAAATAATTTACTCACCCTCATGTTGTTCTAAACCTATATAGTTTTCATTCTCCTGTGGAACATAAAACGAGACATTTTCAAGAATGTTCATGTTGCTCTTTTTCCATACATTTATACTATACAGTAATCAGTGACTGTTGAGCTTAAAAGGACGGGGGGAAAAAACACGCCATAAAACTGGTATGACTTCTGTGCTATATTTAAATTCTTTTGAAACCAATTTGATCGATTTTCAAGTTTTTTTATGTTTCTGAAAGAAGGCTCTTAAAGGGTTAGTTCACCCAAAAATGAAAATTGGCTTGTGTTTTACTCACCCTCGAAGCATCCTAGGTGTATATGACTTTCTTCTTTCATAAAGCGTGCACATTCATAATAAAACGTGCCTCACATGGCTCCGGGGGGTGAATAAAGACCTTCTGTAGTGAATCCATTCGTTTTTGTAAGAAAAATATCCATATTTAAAACGTAATAAACACTTTTCTCTCACTTCCGATATCTTTCATACGCGGAAGCCGTGCCGGTGGAAGGCGTATGACGTATGCGCAGCGTGCACTCCTCTAAGATATGCTAGTCTCGCGAGTTTGTTTATAGGAGCAAAGGAAGCAAAGTTTCCTTAGTTTAGCAAAGGAAAACCAGTCTCCTCTTGGCTTATATCGAAATCCTCCGACATTTTTCTTTGCAAATCTTCGGTTTATGCTTCTAATTCGTGACCGGCGTTTTGTTTTGTTGTCTCTCCGCATTCGTCACTAATCACGCAACGCCGACGCGCTATGACATCCGCCGGAATGGCTTCAGCGAATGACAGTTGGCGGAAGTGATATAAAAGTATTTATTACGTTTGAAATATGGATATTTTTCTTACAAAAACGCATGGATTCACTACAGAAGGCCTTTATTCACCCCCCGAAGCCATGTGAAGCACGTTTTATTATGAATGCGTGCGCTTTATTTGACGACTTGTGGACTGTTCAACTGCAACACCCGCTGACTGCAATGATAGAGCTTGGAATAGCCAGGACAATTTTTAATATAACACCGACTGGATTCGTCTGAAAGAAGAATATACACCTAGGATGCTTCGAGGGTGAGTAAAACACAAGCCAATTTTCATTTTTGGGTGAACTAACCATTTAAGATCACCAAGTCTGGATTTATTTGTTTAAAAATACAGTAAAAAAATAATATTGTGAAATATTATTAGTTTAAAATAACTATTTTTCATTTGAATATATTTAAAAATGTAATTTGTTCCTGTGATACAAAGCTGCATTTTCAGCAGCCATTACTCCAGTCTTGGGTGTCACATGATCCTTCAGAAATCATTCTAAAATGTTGATTTGGTGCTCAAGAAGCATTTCTTACTTGTACTGCTTAATATTTTTGGTGAAACTGTGATATAATTTTTGTCAGTATTCTTTGATGAACAGAAAGTTCAAAAGAACAGCATTTTTATTTTTTGTGACATTATAAATGTCTTTACTGTCACTTTTGATCAATTGAGTGTGTCCTTGTTGAATGAAAGTATTACTTTTTTTCCAAAATAAAAATCATGACCCCAAACATTTGAACAGCATTAGATGTTTGCATATATTAAAATATGCTTCTTGCCTGTTTTGTAACAAATTGTTAAAAATTTGGAACTGCATTTTTGTCCATCCTTTGCTTTTAACTATAAGGAGTAGAATAGCATTAACTTTTCTCATATGAACAACTCATAAACGTTTGGAAAGATATTAAAAGATGACAGATTTGTCATTTCTTTTGTGAATGATTCCTTTAAGCTCCACATTCATCAATTCATCAATTCTCTAGAGCTGTTAACTTCTCCTTATAGCACCATATATGGAAATGTGGGCATGGATGACAATGCCTGTGTTATTATAAGATAATCATGTGATATCTTCTCTGTTGCCAAAGAGCTAAATGTGAGTGTTTCAACAGGAATTTCCTATCAGGCTCACACTGATATGTGTCCTTGGTCTTAAAAGCCCTCCCTTGTGATTATTCCAGGGCTATCACAGTTTATCCCACAGTTCAGAGAAGTGAAACTTGATGTGCATGTTCCATATGGCACTTCTGACTTTTACAGACTCTTCTCCCAGACCCGATGTCCCTGTCCACTTATGACTGTTGTAGTTACATAAACTCCCAGCATCCTGTGTTTTTTCCAAGGACATCTTTCGTCTAAGATCAAGTGTTTGTGGAAGACAGCAGGGGGCCTTTGGCCTGTTTTGCAAACTATTAAAAGTTTGCTGTTACGGCAACCATGAGATCTGTTTTCACCGGAGCAAAAGACTGAATTGTTTGTGTGCATATTTACATGTTTTTCCCCAGAGCATTGAGAACTCCATCTGTCTTTTATAGTAGTAGTTTCAGTGCCCTTTTCAAGCATGTTTATTAGCATGTGCAAACCTAAATATTGTTACGACCCTCTAGGGTGAGGTCACAACATGAAGTGGATCGAAACAACTAGGATTTCATTCAATATTTTATTTATTTATTATTTCAGTTTATTTAGTAGAGCTTTCTATCTGAGAAACTGCATCTTTAATATATATTGTGGAAGTGCTAAAGAGGGGTCAATTTTCAAGTTAATAAAGTTAAGAAAAATCTTGATGCCTAGTTGGCCTTATTAATCAACTGGAGAACTTGCCAACAATCCTGAATGTATGTTGTAAGTGTGTAACTGTAATTTATTTTTCCAATTAATTTATTAAATTATTTGCTTGCTTATTTATTTATTTATTTATTGTAATTACTTCACTTAGTGACACCAAATGGAATAAAATGTATTTTAAAGGCCCCGATATACTTCAAACGAAATCGAAGAACGAACTGAAATGACGTCATTTTGAACAAAATCAGTTTGAAACGGCTCACCAAAGCAAACTTTTTGGGGGAGTTCGTTTTGGCTCCTAAACACCTTTGAGCTACCAATGGTCCGTGGCGATTACGCAGTCGGTGGGTGTGTTCTGGAACTCCGCCTTCTTTGACGTGCGTTTTTTTTTTTTTTTTCCCAGTTCGTTTCTCATTCTACGGAGGTCAGACAGGAGAACACATCTCCGTGACTATCTTGCGGGCTGTGCACGATCCAATCTTGAATGTTTCAGCCGCACTTTGTTGCGTGGCCCCACAAGCTAGTACTCGGGAGTGTCAAGGCCAGTCTCTCCGTAGTGGAAATCTGTCTCCTGTGCGTTTTTGCATGTTTCACATATGGCGATACCCTTTTCAAGAGATCGTCAAACCACGCGGTGAACATTCTGAAGTATGAAAAATGCAATTCCTCATCTGTGCTCTGCATTTGCTGAATAAAAAGGGCAAACTCGCCATCATCTTTCTGTTTTCGTTAAGTGGACGCACATAACATCTAAGTCGCTTTTTCTCGTTCTTTTTCTTTGCCATTGAATAGATCAATGCTACTGCCAGATGTTTACGAAACTGTTCTTCTCTCACAGCCGCCATCGTTGTGTTTAGGGGGTACACGCGGGCGGCGTGACACATGTTTACAACCTCGCCTCCAGCAGCGTGGGGGTGTTGGAATGTTCAAAAACAGTATACCGTCGCTTAGCCTTTTCAAACTTCTTTTTGCCCTCAAACGAAGAACGAAAAAGAACTTTGTTTTAAGTATATCGGGGCCTTAACAACGACATAATTACATTAAGTACATATTACCACTCAACCACACACTGATCTTATATTAGTAGACCCTGCTGTCAACTGGACTGTTTTCTCAAAGCAAGTTCAAGAACACACAATGCATAAAAAGATGACCAGAGGTTTGAGGTCTCTGTCATGCTGCCCTGTGCTGTGTTTCCCAGAGGATTTAGCTACAAGTGTGTTTTCTAAGATCACACACACAAAGGCAGCGCTGCGCGTAATGCTCCGCTACCCCTGCACGGGCCACTGTTTGTGCGGTGTCACCTTTCCACTCTTCAAGCTTCTGAATGCAGGAGAATGGTGTTTGCTTCCTCCACAGCAGGATGTGAAGGAACTTCAGTGATCGAACAGTGTTTCAAGTGTTCTGTCGTTGTTACTCTCCACACTCTCATTTCCTGCTTGCACACATCTACTTCCTATGGTGTTTAAATGATCAGGGAGATCTTGTTTGTGTATTCACTTCTTTTCCTCTCTCCATCTCTCCAGGAGCACTCTTACTGGGAGGTTTCCTGTTCTCCTGGCAGTTTCCTCACTTTAATGCACTGAGCTGGAATCTAAGAGAGGACTATTCGCGCGGCGGTTACAGAATGATGTCCGTCACCCATCCCGGCCTTTGTAAACGCGTGGCCCTCCGCCACAGCGTAGGCCTGATTGGCCTCTCAGCCTTGGGCCCCGTGCTGGACGTCACCACCTGGACGTTCCCCTTAGTCTCCCTGCCGATTAACCTTTACATCAGCTACCTGGCTTTCAGATTCTATCGCAGTGGCGACAGGCAGAATGCCCGCAAGCTGTTTTTTTGTAGTCTTTGGCACCTGCCCATGCTGCTGCTGCTGGCCCTCACCTGCAAGAAGAGACACGTGCCGCAGAACGAGGCAGCTGTTGCTCCCAGCACGCCTTCTCTGGCTCTGTAGAGCAAACTCAATCCCCTGCCATATTCATACTGGCTAGACAATTGCTGTCAGCCCTAAAATTAATTGTCTTGGAGCTAGAAAGACACCAAAAGTTGTGTACCTTGGAGAGGGAAGCCATAACCTCTTACCACTGTTGTAAAAGTTTCCATCAGGGAAAAAAAAAAGAATGAAAAAATCCCTGAATTCGCTCAGGTAACTTGTACACAAATTAATGCTCTGTGTATGTAAATACATAATATATTTATTTGACGCAGCCCCCCCCCCCATTGTCTGTAAACTCATAGACTGCTTCTATAGACTGATTTGTATCTATGTGGATCATTTAAAATAAGACAAGAAAACGTTTTGCCTAGATGCGATATAGTCCAGATAATGGAGTACGGTTTGTTTTAATGCACCTTGCAAGTAATTTCCAAGTTTGGTCTCATCTAATTACTTGCTAAATGTCATTTTCAAAGTTTTCACTTTCTGAGTCACTTTCACTTTCATTTCGGCAATAAATGATTCAGTAAAGAAATCGCTGAGTCTCACTGCTGGCCCAGAAGTCTTTATTCTGCATGAAACGCCATCCTTCTGAGTCTGAGTTGAGATGTTGAAAGGCTGATCGTTTTGGAGAGCTCTCGGGTATTAGCTCCATCAAAAACACTTACTAGTCAAATTAAAATCATTTCAACTCTCCAGAACAGAATTACTGTTTATTCATTGAATGTAACAGTACTGAATATCACTGATTGCAGCCATGCTTTGTTCGTTACTGTTACTGATTCAGCGCCTTCACAGTTTACCCATCTGACCATACTGTACCAATGACTTGTGTAAGACACAAAAAGAATGAAAGTTATTCTTATTAAAATGTGTTGTGATCAAGCTTATGTTTGAGTTTTGATTTAAAATCTTTGAAATGTCACAATGTATCTTCAATGCTGCCAGTAGAAACAAATTTGCCTTCATTTTCTTCATTTCATTATTTAAATATGCTAATTTGGTGCTTAAGAAACATTTCTTATCAATGTGGAAGTTGATACCTTAAACTGCTATTTATTTATTTATTTATTATTTTGGGGATTTTTTGATGAATAGAAAGTTTAAAATAGCACATATATGCTATTTTAGCATATTGGCAATTTAGCTATTAGCAATAGTATA
>NW_015542378.1:79227-100681 GCF_001515605.1 Sinocyclocheilus anshuiensis
TCACCTTTGATCGACATATATCCTTGCTGAATAAAAGTGTTAATTTATTTCAAAAATGACCCCAACCCCATATATTTATAATACTATATATAGCATAATGTATTTGTGTGTGTGTCTGTAGTATTTTCTATATCAGTAAATAGTAATATTTTAATATTTGTATCGTAAATTTGTGTGGTAGGTAGTTTACCATGCAGTGGTCGAGTTGCATCAGACATATCCCACTGCATCTCCAGACAGGACTGGAAACATGTCTGGCTGCTCTGGACACATTCGGCTAAGATATCAGCTCATATAATCTCTTAAGTATCGACCTCTGCACCTGTCCGGCTACAACACTCGATACCACTCCGCTGTTTCCTTCCCAGTTGTCCTCTATGGTTCCACTTCTCTCAGCACCTCCATTAGATGCCCACATATACTGTATGCTGAGATTTAGTAAGGGCGGCAGGGCGAGGCATTCCTCCCCTCGTAAAGATCTGCTCTGGATGCAGCCAGTGCCTTTCACATCAGAGAGGCAGTGAATGGGATGGAGGGGGAGAAAAAGAGAGCGAAACAGCTGTTCCCAGCATGTCAATAGATTAAATAGCAGTTCCAGCCCTCCTGGGGTCCGTGGACTCTCCCACCATGATTTTACAGCTTCCACTCTATAGGGTTTTTGTGGTGGACACTCTGTGTGGGACGAAGTGCACAGACCTTCCAGTACACAAGCATCGGAAGGGACATCCTGCACACTTTTATAGGGTATTGCTGTAGTTATATCCATCTGCTTATAAGTACTGCATGTGTAAATTGTTTAATTTTCCTGTTTAAGTGCTTTTTTCGCTCTTTTATCAGGTCAGGCTTGACGAATGCATCATAAATGGAGTAATCCTCTTCTCAGGAAAAATACTGTTTTACTCCGAGTGTCATGGAGCGAGTTTCTCACAGTGCGTGCATTCATTATGAGCTGTGAACCCTGAGGAGGTGAGCACATTTCCCATGATGATCTCTGGCTCTCTGTGGTTTTTCTCATCCAGCTTGGATTCTCATTACAGTTTTAACAGCCTCCCAGTCCTTCATTTGTTACAACAGCAACAGGTGGATTTCTCCTCTCTTTTCATTTACAGGCAACAAAATGCTTTGAAATCTTACACTGAAATGCAGGATGATTTCAAGCAAATGCTTACTTGGTTTAGTTTATAAAGGAAACAGATTACAATTAAGAATAGATCTTTCTGAACTCTTTACACTGAGTGACAGCTATAAACAGTATTTTTCTAAAATGCTCTTTAACTGCCGTTTAAGCATGTTAGGCAGAATGACATACATTTTTTGGCAGATGTTGGGCAGCAGTGTATCAAGTATTCCTGGCACGAACTGTGCATGGAAAACAGCATAGTCAAAAGCTTGTGAAACTGATTTATACCTACTCGCCACTTGCTTGAAATGGGGTGGACGAATGTTTCTTGGGCAAAGTATTCCTTAAACTTCTTTAAACTCACACAGATATATTTGCCTTAAGTGAGTCACTAATTTTTGAACCCACACAGTGACATCAATCTCAGAAATGTGGTCTAGTTCATACGTTATAGTGGTGAAAGGTGACAGAAGAGTCTAAGGTCTAGAGTCAATAATGTGGGGTGGAATTCTGAACATCCTTCAGTATGTGTTGGAGGGAACTTAGGCATTTTGTGATTGTTTCATCTGATCTACATTTATACACATTTAGGCAGAAACGTTTATCCAAAATGGCTTGCAATACATTCAGGTTAGGTATTTTGTAGGTAGTTCTGCCCATGACCTTGGCAACATGCGCTACTGTTTAAGCTGCATGAATTTTTGGAGACATAAGATCAAACATAAAAACTAGAATTCTGTCTGTTTTTCCATTTCGTATTTTGTTGGCACTTACATTCGTGGTAAATCACTATTCAGAAAAGATCCAGATATTATTTATTTTTCTGACCCTCTTCTTTTCACTAAGTAGATATTGACAATTGTATGTTTTTTTCTTTTCTAATTCTAAATTAATTATTGTCCACGCAGGACCTACATCATTAATTAGACTTTGCTTGATTCAAAAAGATGTTTCAGACTCAAACCAATTTTTTTATATTGGCTCAAATTGCAGAAGTGTGTATTTGTTACACTTTTTAAAAACTTTAATGAACAATGCTAAAATTATTATACTATTTATAATGCTTAAAATATAATTACGCATTTGTGTTTTTTCCTCTCTCTCTCTCTATAGTTTGTCATGAAAGTGAAGTGTAAAGTGCAAGCTTCCCAAAGTCACAGCCTGTAAAATCTGAAAATATCTGGACATTTTTTAAACTGTAATGTCGGGGCACGAGGAAGTCTATAGTATTTTTATAGGCTAAATATAAATGTTTCTATCGATGTTCGAAATAATTAATCAGCTAGAAATGTTATACAATGTCTTTATCCAGTAATTATGAGCAACTGAGAAAAAGTAATGGACATTCATTGGTCAGAGGGTGTGTGACCGCGGAAAGTGCTGTGTTCTACACTCCTCTTCACTTTTTAGGCAGTGTAAATAATAAGCTGCATGTTTATAAACCTAGTTTATTACGAGCTGAAACGCCGCTTGTTATGTTATTCAAAACGACACAAAACCGGCCACAAATGCGTCGGCAGCGTGACTGCAAAATATATACTGCAGCGGATGTAAACTTTATTTTATTGAACCTCTTAAATTGATAAATATTTACAAAATAGAAAGACAATGTAAATACCTCATAGATTAGAGAAATAATATGATAATAAAGTAATTTTATAGTTTAATGAAGTTATATCCCGTTTATTCTATGTGATTTAAAATTATTTCATCACAAAAACGCGATGGATCGCGAGACTGAACAAGATTGAAAAACTATAGATTTTATATAGAGTTTTTTTTATTGAAAGCATTCTTTAGAATTTAGACATTTGGGAAAATATCGTGTCACCCCTTTTTTTTTTATTTGCGTTAGTTGACGTGTGTGTGCAGATGAAGATTTATCGTAACTAATACACTTCTGACGCAGATTAATGCGATTAAATAAATGCTAGCAGATTTTCTTATTGCATTACACTTATTACATTCTTTGGCTATTTCAGACTTCTGAATAGATAAATTAACGTATATATTTGAAAGTTAAAAAAAAACAAACCAAAACATGTTTTATCTACACTGCATATTTTACGTTTGCTGAAGATAGAAGAATAATTGCTTTTTTAAATTATTTAGTTTATTAAAATTTGAGTAAATAAGAAGTAAATGTAAGAAGTATAAATATATTTGTATGAAATATATATGCTAGATTTAATAAATAAACATACTAGGCTAATAGTTTGTATGAGAACTTTGCTGGACTTCCCAAATCCTGATTCCTTTCTAAACAGTTCAGTTGCGTACAATTTGTAACACTTTGGAAACTCCCAAAAACTGGAATAAAAGGATTCCGGTCTAACGTTTCTCTATCCAATAAGAGCGTTTAATCGGCTCTGCGACCAAGCGTCTTGTCTAAAATCCCCTCCTATATTGCGTTTTTAAACAACTCCGCCTTTATTCAACTGAGTGCTCAGCGGTAGGCTGGCCCTGCTGTCAATCAAACGCATCAGCGCTCTATAAGGTCTACTCTCTCGAAAGCGCTCGCTCAGACACTGGAGGATGCGGCCGGGAGCAGCTTCTGCGGCTGGGAATCAAGTGCACTGGTCGTTCTCATTAGTTTTCTCGCCTCCTCCCGCAGATATGACCGAGAACATCCCACTAAAATCGCATTCCTAGATGTCCCGTCCACGTTGGGTTAGTTTATTTCACGTCTGAGGATTATATTGTGGACTCCAATGGCTTTTAAAGACTTCTGAGGGGGGATTCCTAAAGCTCTTCCTGGACCTGGACAGAACTGTACCTACCTGTCAATATGTCCAGCTGGAGTGTGATGGTCTGCACTCACAGGGCTTATGGAATATAGCCTGTTCTGTCACCATTTTTACGCACTCTCCGTCAGTCCCGTGAAGAAGAAACTCGGGCTCCTCTTCATCATGCTGCTCCTCTGGGTCTACATGCTGTACTCCTGCGTGGGCTACTGTGCCAGTATGCCACCAAGTTTAGTTGCGGACAATAATAATAACCGAGCGAAGGAGACGGATTTCCTCGGGAAATATGCTGAGGCAGAAAGTGGCCGGCCGGACCTGATGATGTCCAAGCTCCTGTCCAGACCGCAGAGCTCGTGGACGGACGTAGAGTCAGATTATGATGAGCCTACGTTCCGGAGAGCTCCCAGAGATTTCAGTAAAGATGAAGTCGATTTGGACCGAGATGAGGAGTGGGACGACGGGCGGAGAGTTTACCCGCTGTCAAGTTTCTCCAACGGCTCGGGCAGTAAGAAGCTGCCTCAGGCGATCATCATCGGCGTGAAAAAGGGCGGAACGCGCGCGCTGCTGGAGTTTCTGCGCGTGCATCCAGATATTCGCGCGGTCGGTGCGGAGCCGCACTTCTTCGACCGTAACTATGACAACGGACTGGACTGGTACAGGTAAGAACGTTACTAATAACTACGCTCACTTATACGACACATACTTCCATTCACTTATATTGTTCTTCAGTGAAGTAAATACTAAATAGGCTACACTTTGATCACAAACCTACCCTTTCCAAAATAGCTTTTTTATTACTATTTATTATTTAATGAATTTTATTTCATTATTATTTATTTGTTTGATTTGTCAAATATTATTTATTTGTTTGATCCTCAGATTTAGTTTTTAACAATGTGTTGGCATTTTCAGCTCAAGTCTCGTACGAGCAGAACGAGACATGAGCTGTTAATTTAATCCTGACTAAAATCGAACTTGAGTTTAATTGCTACATTTAGGTAATATGATTGACTAACCTATTAATAACTTAGTTGTCCTTTTACGACCACTTTGAGTTTAATTACTAAAGAGGGACATTTAGAGTTGAAACTCTGAACACTTGTACAATTGTAAATTAGGCTATTGTTTCGTTTAAGGATAGAATCCTACAACTTGTTTAACCTTCCTATAAAATAAGAAATCATCCGATAGATTCAAAGTGAGAAAAACGGAGAATATAGGCTATATGCACGGCTTTTGAATTCCTAGCCTTTTGTCCCTTCAATTCATGATATATCTCAGCTTTAATAGTTTGGCTGCTGCGTATTTCTTATTAAATAAGCAACGTGAACCAAATAAACACTATTATTTTTTCAACTTTGTCCTCCCTCATTCATTGGCCCTTTTTGTTGTATCTGTCATTCATTATGTAATTTTACCCTTTGGCTCGATCTCAAACCATCCTAGGCAATCAAATGTAATTATTATTATGTAAATGGCATGTTCTGTATGGTTTGCATTCAGCCATCTATAAACGCATAGTTGCAGTAGCGGTAGTTTTCAGATTCCAGTTTAAACATTTACTTTGGTTCCGCTGTTTCTGCTACTGTGGAACTGTTAGACTCGCAGTTTAATGTTGAACACGGACATTTACATACACATTAATTCTGACGGATACTATTCAAATAAACACAATAGGTCGGTAATGATACATTTTTTTTGTGATTGTAATATCTTGAGAGATGACTCGTACCCGACCGCAGATTACGCAGTGGTCTCTGTTGGACACACTGATCATTGCAGGTTAACGGACTTCTGCTTTTGCGTTCACTTTTATAACTTTTAAAACATAAATGCTGATTTTTTTTTTTGCCCAAGACCTCGGTCTTACTCTACAATTATGTAAATATAGCTAATGTACTATAAACCTTTAAAATTGGAAAGTGAAGTTCAGTCGGTTGATGCCTTAACTAAATCAAAGTACTTTGCATTGCCATTTGAACATTTTTTTTTTTTTAAATAAATAGATAAATAAATAAACCCTTAAACCGGGTATAAATGACAGAACTGTCGATTTGAAAAGTTGGATAATGATGAGAGAATTTTAATAGTGTGACTGACCTTAATTTTCGGTGAGCAAGTGTTTGTATCTGAATCAAGAGAAATTAATGGAAAATAAAAAGCATACATCAAAGTAATTTGACATAATGGAATCAATGAAATTAGTAGCTTGTGAACGATAGTAGACTTGTTTATAATGTGTTTTATGTAGGTTTAGCTCAGTGCAGCTGTATTTTTTTTTTTTTTTTTTTGTGCTGTCCAAACCGTAAAATGTAATGTTAAACTTTTCGGCTTGCATTTGAAATATAATTTCTATTTATAGTTACGCATAGCTGTTTCTTTTGAGCGTGCTTTGGACAGTTTTAATTGGCCCATTTCGTTGTATCTACTAAAGTGGCAGAACACATTATTAGAGCTCGTAAATTCATTACACTCGCTGTTAGAACTCGGGCCATTTGTTTTAAATCAACTTTCGGAGTAGATTTAGGATTTTTTTAGTTACTTTTTGGCCTGTGTTGCAGTTATTTAAATGTGATGACATTTTGATTAACTATTTGTTAACATCATTAATGTTCTACTGTAAAGTGTAATGAAATAAATGTATAGCTTGTATAAAATGAAACTGAAGAAAGAAATGGGGATTTATTGCCCCAGAGTCTGTCTCTGCTTACCCCAGACACAGAGCGGAGAGAAACACTCAATAAGTTGATAAAACAGTCCTGGACTGCACGCCTGTCTCTCTAAACGGATTTTCAAAGGTTTGAGGGGTTGAAAGCCCAGTGCTTTTAAATATATGCAACGTTTCAGGGCCCCTATAACAAAAATCAGGACGGGTGCAAGAATGGTCGTTGTAGTGAATGCTCGGTAGTCCAGCTTAATGAAAAGGGAATTATGTTCATGCATGTTGAGAGGAAAAAATATTTATTTGATTAATTATTTAAATGCCAGGGCCTCACTTCAGTCTAATGCAAATTCAGGCTGATCCAGCAAAATCAGTCAAGATTGTCCCAAAATTGTTCAGATTCTTTAAACATGTTGTTCATTTGCTGTATTCAATTTATTGATGGATTATGCTATCTTTTAAACCATGTATAAAAAGAAAATAAAGTGGTCAGAAGTGTTCAACTTTGATTATTTCTATTACATTTTTTACCATGTCGAAACAAATTATTTTTTGCCAAAAAGAGATTCAGGGCAGCTGTCGCTTTTCTTTTTTTTTAAGAATTTTTTTTTTTCTTTCTGGAAAACGTTTTATTTGAAGTTTTATTAAAAACGTATTTGGTCAGTGGATGTGGGATTTTCTTCAAAAATGCTTTTTTATCCAATTGTTTTCCTTCTAAATAAAAACAATGCTTCAAATTCAGAGCAGAGTCTTTACCAAGTTACATAGTTGATTGAAAGTAACTTCACAAAAGCCTCTGTCGAGTAAACACAACTGATAAATTACAAGGGAGTTGAAGGGTATAATGCTTGTTTTCCACTCTTACGAGAAAGTTTTCTGTCTCAAGTGTTACAGGATTCACATGCCATTGCAGCTGGTTTGAGTTGGACATTCAATGCCAAAGTGAAATTCTATATCTGGCCACTGCTGTTTGGGCTGAAGATACGGGGCACAAACAAATGCAGACTTATGTGTTTACTGTTTTCTTTTTTGCTCTCACTTTTTTTCTGTCTCTGATGTCTCCGTGTGACCTGATCTAAAACAGTGTGGGAGATTGTGTGCAGACAGACAGAGCGCTTGAGGTGAACTCTCTGTGCTGACAGGACCTTTGAGTCCATTCTTGTCTTTTTAAAGAAGTGATATGGCCAAAGTGTTTATTTTTTTTAAATTGTCTCTCTCACAAGACTAAACAGGACTCTGATTCTGAGTTTTAGAGTGTCTCATACTCAGCAAAGTGATTTGCTGTGTAATGGAAAAGAGAGTTCATAGTGCAGAAATGCATTTTTAAAATAATGCAGCACACGGAAAGTTTGCAAGTCATTTTTAATAAGGTGTTTTTACTGTGGATTAACTCTGTTTATCAGAAAGTTGTGATTGACCTTTATATACCTTTCTGTGCTACAGAGAGCTAGCGAAAAAGACATGGCAGATGAGCTTTTGTTCCTCAGTACTGGTTAGACCTGTTCAGTCTGTTTTAGAGACTGTAAGTCTGGTGTATGATTCATAGACATTCAAGCATTATCTGCAGGCACTTCACATTTTGTTATGATCTTCTCCCAAAAATGTCTGGTCAATGTAGAGTTTGTAACAACTGCCAGTTTATTTGTAAGAGATATTACAGTATGAATAGCTAAAGTCGTAGTGGATTGAATTGAGTAATAACTTTGGCAATTGTCCTTTCGCAGTTTTCGGTTTCAACTACTTTTCTGATTTGTGAGACCTTGCAAAATCTCTGCTGGTTTTACTGCTTTTTTGCGGAGACTGCGATTTAATAAGCAGTTGAGTTGGCTTCTCAGAAATCCCACCGACCCACCCAGACAGACAGGGTCCCAGCTGGAACAGCGAATGTTGTGGGGTTTGACTTACTATTACATAATTTTCAAATCTACCAGAGCAGTTTTTGTAGTCGATGACTCCTTGTTTGTTAGTCAACCATACAGTAAACACACACTCTTCATACAACTGGTAACTTTTAGTCTGTGTATCTTTTTCCAGTGAGTGTTTGAAAGTCAGGTATGTAGTAGCACAATGCAGTTATTTTGTGTGCAATCCCCGAGTCCATCCTGAGATTAAGGGTGTGTATTCTGAATAGCAGCTATTAAGCAACACGGTCTGTAACTGCTGACCAACAAAAGGACAAGTGGAGCACTGTTCCATAAAAGGGAAATGCTCTGCAGAAAATCCCGTTCCGCTGTCGGACCAGGGAACGCTCTCGGAAGCATGTCACTTGAAAGTTCTGAAGTGCTTGGAGGGCTGCGACCCCTTGCCACCTTGTCCAGATGCGCACTTCCATCCGTGGAATGGCTAGTTCTGGATGGATGCCTCTGCTTTTGTACCCACACTCCATGGGGTGTTCACGCCACCATGTAGGTGACCCATACGGACGCTGTGGCCAGTGACCCCCTCCTTCCTGATTGTACAATGCAGGGGCCACCATGTCTAAGTGGTACCGGGTGAGATCAAACTAAGGTTTGGCTGTGCCTACAGGGTATTTTGTAAACAGTGAGCTGTAGTTGACTGCTTGGACTGGGTATCGATACAGATATTTATTCACAGGGTCACAATATGATTAGATTCTGATTCATTTGGACATAATTCAATTGTCTTATATTGACTATTTAACTTGCATATGAAAAAAGTTTTAACTAATGTTAACTAATTTATTTAAAAATTAAACAGGGAAGCTTCTAATTTGGTACATTACAAAAATATCTATTTAAAAATGAACAACAGAGCATAGTATATTATATTATATTGCTTTATTATTTTAGTATATTTTATTTAAATATTTAATCACTGAGAGTAATAACTTGATTTGATGACGTCTCTGATGGATTCAGTGAGTTATTTTAGTGAAGGAGTCAGTTGTTTGTGAATCGGACTACACTGTTTACTTTTTTTTTTTAATATATATATATTGCATGCAGCCCATGAGAACAACTCTATAGAAAATGTATTTTCTTGCCACACTGACATAAATTAAAAGATCATTCTAAGGATTTAGACCAGGGCTGTCCAAACTCGGTCCTGGAGGGCCGGTGTCCTGCAGAGTTTAGCTCCAACTTGCCTCAACACACCTGACTGGAAGTTTCTATGCCTAGTAAGAGCTTGATTAGCTGGTTCAGGTGTGTTTAATTAGGGTTGGAGCTAAACTCTGCAGGACGCCGGCCCTCCAGGACCGAGTTTGGACAGCCCTGATTTAGACTGTTCAAACGAAGATTGTGCTTATTGGAAAGTCTATTTTTACCATACTATGTCAATTTTGTTGTTGCAGTAAGTGTGCAGTATGATGGTTGGTGACTTCTGTTGAAGAAATGTACACCCCCACACTCACACAGATAAGCAGAAAGTAATGACTCAAGCCAGCTTAGACCCTGTGGGACTACATGTATTGATTAGTTTACGCTGTGGCGGGCACTGTGTGGTGTTGGGTTAAAGATCTTTGTGGCTCGGGTTGTCTATGAATCAGCTGAGCAACATTTCCTCTGTAAAGACCATCTGCACTGCAGGTGAGACCCGACCAAGCCCTCATCCTGCCTGAACACACACGGTTATTAGATTCCAAAATTGATGGGAATTAAATGCAAATATGTTGTGTGTGTGTGTGTGTGTGTCTGTGTATATAGTCACTTTGGTAATTGCTGTAATTTGAAACTATAAACTGATCCCAGGTCAGGATTAAGGAGCAGCATCCATGAAAGCTGTTCGGTCTCATAGTAGAATAGACTTCCTCCTCTCAGCTGGATCTGAACCTTGACCGGTCATCCGTTCAGCAGTCAGCAGGTTGACATCCTCTATTGAGAGCCTGAGCAGAGCTGACTGAGGACATTCAAAGGACTGCCTCCAAATGATGCTTTAGTGTTGGCAAAACTGCTCAGCATCCTTTAGACCAAAGGCTTATTCTGCTTTTGTGTTCGGCCTCAGCTCCGTTTCTGCTTTCTCTTCTCGTTGAACTCATCTCTCACACTTCTGAGAAGTGAACCACTTTGATATTTCTGTCCAAATTACCTTCTCTTTCATCTCCTCTTTGTATTTCCGCTAAACCTCACATTTTGTGTTAAATATGATGGTGTGTGATTGTTGAAGAGCACACACAAAGCCCCTCTTGTACATGTCTTCTCTCCTTGTACCCCATATTAGAGTTGGGCCCCTCATCAAGCTCTAGTCTTCCCGTCAGAGGCGGGGTTGTTGTAGGCCTCAGTGCCCACATAAGGCCACCCCCTACTGGGCACATTGGTCAGAGAGAGAGAGTGGGCCCCTACTTGAGCTGGCATGGCTTTACCAGTAGGGTAGACCAAGCAGGGAGGGTCTTAGTCTGGAGAAAGGGGCTTTCATTCGCCAAATTACCACCGGCTAATTGTGAAAGGGATGGCCTATGGAGAGGTGGACAGTAGAGGCCCACTGTGGTGGTCTGCTATTGAGAAACTACAGTCTCCTCCAGAGAAAAGCAAAATAACATGGCCGTCCTTAGCAGGAACCTCCTGCTGGAGGATCAAATAAAGGCAGACAGGAACTCGATGTCAAACGCTCATGTTTCTAATCCTCCTACTGAAATATTGTCTCTTATACACGCATTCAAACACCCAACATACGCAAACAATGACAAATAGAGGATAAGGGCTTGTTTATAACTGTTCAACTTTTTTCTTCCTATTGGAAATGATTTACATATACTTTCTCTGGTTGATTGGACAGCTGAAAACAAGAGAAATATGCTAGATAAAACCCTTCCCCTTCCACCTTTTATTTGATTTGAGTGGCCTGTTGTTTACGGACCCTCCCTCTGAGCTTGCCGTGAATTGGACCCTTTTTAAAAGAGGTGATAATTTGGATGTCGAATGTCAGAATAATGCTAGCCCTCTTTTTTCAACAAGCTCATTCATTGTAGCTAAATAAACAGCATTTACAGGAGCCTGGGGGCTACAGCACGTGGCTGCCAGTATGGTCCGGTAATTGTTGGCCCATGTCTCCTGCCAGGTCTGTCTCCTCCCAAGTGTGTGATCATCAGAGCTCATTTTCTGAAAGTTTGACGCCCTGAGGAGGATTATTAGCACAAGGAGTGAGAAAGAAGTGACTGTAAAAAGACTGTAGAAATAAACTTAAAGTGATGCTATATAACTGATGACCGTAGATGATTTTTTTTAAAGGCACTGTTTGTGTGTATGTGTCTTTCTGTCTGAAGAAAGTGAAAAGCAGAGGATCAGGGAGAAGTAGAGACCCCCTGAGGTTTCTATTAACCTCAGCGAGAAAAGAGCAGACAATTGAAGGAACACACACACACACACACACACACACACACACTCTGCTGATGTACCCAGAGGAGCACCACATGAGGTGAGCTCCAGGGCAACAAACCAGTGTCACCCTGTAGCCCAGGAACTGTCACCACTTTTGTCCTCGCACTTTCTCTTTTTAGCTTTTTGCATTGTTTTCTTTCTCTCTCGCTCTTCTAGGAAAATAACCAGCTATTAGAAAATAAGTAAAAACGTGACACGTCTGTATGTCATAATTTTTATAGTGAGAATTACTTTTCTACATTGTTAGTAATGAACAGATGTACTCTTGTCACTCTCTACTTCATAGAGTCTCTGGATATTATATTATATTATATTGTTGTTGTTTTTTTCGTTTTAGAATGCAATTGCCCCTTTTTTACTTATTGGTCATAACATAAGTATAATTATACATATCAGTCAGAAATTTAATATCAGTGCATCCTTAATTGCATCACTATTCCATAGTACTGTATGAATATTCATCAGCAACCAATAGTCATATTGAAGTCATATCATGTTTTTTTTTTTTTTTTAACAAACCAAGCTAGCGAGTTATTCGTTTGCTGCTTTTTCTTGGTTTCATAGCCCATTTCTCAAATGTCTCTTCAAATCCACATTATGTGGTTGAATGGCTTGTCCTCTTGGCACCAAGATTTTAAATCTTGTTTCTTGTGGGACCGTAAGGCCTTCTGGAACGCGGACAGCAGAGAGAAAGGAAAGCAGAAACAGTTGTCATCGTATTCACAATACATCAACATGCCTGCTGAAATAGCAACCCCTGAAATCAAATTACACCTGTGACATCCGCACCTGGCTGATTACTTTCAGCAGAAGCGTTTGATAGTGATCTCTTTGTGTTTCACGCCAGTTATATTGTCTTCAACTGGCACTGAGATACCAAAGCGGACTGTAACTAGGCTATCGTCCAAAAAACGTTCGCGGAGTTGCCTTAGCAGAGAGCTGTATGCTCTTTTTAGTAATCTTGTCTTATACGTGCAGTTTCATTGTCAGCTCTGGTGCTATCACCACATAATTTAGCTAGTTGTGGGTTAGCAATGAAGAATGCTAGTCTGGAGGAATTTGTAAACCATTAACCCTCAGCGTCAAAGTAACGCAGCTGTGCCGTAAGCCTCTGATGTAACCGGTTGATAGACTTGGAGGAAATTCCCAGCTCTTTAAAGCTCACCTGTCTTCAAAAGCTCCTCAGCTGGAGCAGATTGTGTGCCAAGCAAAACAGGATGTAATAGGTGCGTGCATGTGTGTTCTTGTGTTTGAGTGTGATGGCTTTGAAAAGTTAAAAAAGGATTGAAATCTTGGAAATCTCCATGCCAATTTTACAACAGTTTAGTGAGATATCCTACTGTCTGATGAGATTATCTTTTTAAAATGCCAGCAGGAGTTTTTTACTTTTCAGCATTGATCCTAGTGAGTCACTTGAAATGTTTAGATTTGTGTACATCAATTGTATGTATATTTGAATTGTATGTTGAAAAAAAAATCTATTCATTTAGACTTCAGGCAAATCTGCACACTCTTTGGCTTTGTAGCTTTGCTAATAGCCTTTATAGCTTAGTAAACAAGCTAAAACCTCATCAAGGCAAGTTACACTAAACACCGCTAACGGTCTAGAGATTTGTTGTGTCACTCAGTGGGAATGTAAATGAAGTGTGGGACTGAGTCCATTAACACCCTCTACTGACACCCAAAGTAAACAAGCTTATCACTGCGGATTAGCAAGAGCAAGATAAACACTGGGGTACTGGCTTGATCACAGCTAATAACTAATGTAAATTAAATGGGAAGGCTATTGTTTGTGGAGTTACTGCGAGAGTACAGGGGGCAGTCAGTACTGAATACAGGATATGTAATTATATGCATTAGGCAATTTGGATAGTAATGAAGTCTATTTTTAAATAGAGTTTAAATAGAGTTATCTTAAGTTCTGGGTTTGCTAAAATTGTATTTTATTTTCAGGATTTCCATTTGCCAAATAAAAGTTTGGAACTAACCTAGACACAGTAGGGTTTTGGTTAATATCAGCATAATAATTTATCGTTGTAAATATATTAAAGTAGTTTGCAATTATCATCCAGGACCAGCAATAATTATTTTGTTTTTAATTACATAATAATGGTAATGTATAGTGGGTATAGACAAGTATCACCCCCATTTAAAATAATCTTTTTTTTTTTTTGCTTTGCAGCCTGAAATGAAGAAAGTTAAAATTATAACACCAACACCAAGTGAAAGATATAACACCAACAAAATACAAAATAAAACAGAATTACTGAGTTGGAAAAATGATTGAAGGAAAAACTTGTCAGGCTAGAAGGAAAAATGGATGGGGCAAAATATGGTCAAATTCTTGAGGAAAATCTGCTGCCCTCTGCCAGAAAGTTGTCAATGGGGAGAAGGTTTACCTTCCAACATGACAATGACCCAAAGCACACAACAAAACTGACCACACAGTGGTTGAAGGAGAAAAAGGTGAATGTCCTTGCATGGCCTAGTCAGAGCCCAGACTTAAACCTAACTGAGAATCTGTGGAATGACTTGAAGACTGCAGTCCACAAATAGTCACCATCGAACTTAACTGAACTTGAGTAGTTCTGCAAAGAAGAGTGGGCAAATATTGCAAAGTCTAGATGTACAAAGTTAGTAGAGACAAATCCCAACAGACTGAAGGCTGTAATTAAAGCAAAAGGTGGTTCAACAAAGTACTGACACGAGAGGGGTGATCCTTTTTCCATCTAAGTGATTGTTGTTGTTGTTGTTGTTTTTCTGACATGTTGGTGTTACATCTATGACATGTTGGTGTTATATTGGTTATATCTTACATGTTGGATATTATATGTTGCACTGAGTAAATACAGCTGGATAAAACAAAAACTGTGTCCGTCTTCATTTCAGGCTGCAAAGCAACAAAATGTGATCATTTTAAAGGGGGGTGATTCTTTTCTCTACCCACTCTATACACATCACAGTTAGACAAACCCCTTTGGCAGCTTAAATGCCTACTGGATTAAATTTGACCCAGATTTCTTTTTTTTTTTTTTTTTTTACATTTTTGGGTCCACACCTTTATAGCAAACACTAAAAACAGCTTAAAGATGGTTCAAGGTTAGTTCTAGTATTTTTGTTGTTATTAGATGTTCTGAATTTATTTTACTTAAAATGTTTTCTTCATTTGTTTTTTATCAATACATATTCATTTACAAAATAATGATTTACGCTATTTTTGTCCTAAACCTCACTATATTGCGGTATACTAAAATACTTTTCTAAGTGATTAGGCTTGTGATTTTTGCCTAAAAGACATTAAAAAGGGAAAAAACTGACTTGCATTAATTAAAGGAGCAACCTGAGCATTATCTAGAGACTAAAATATCATAAAGGCTTGGGTTTCGACTCTTTTGACTTGGGCCAGGTAAGCAGAGACAAATTCATCCTACTCACTTTTTTAGGTATGACTCTAATATCGCAGAAACACCTCTCCAATAAAGTCAAAGTTCCCAGTCCTACAAATGGCTCTTCAGCACATGCTACAGCTTTGTAAAATGCATACCTGAGTGAGAGAAAAGTGCACTTTACTACCCCGTCTCATCCCTCCATCTTTTATTCAGAGCTGACGGCAGCCTCTGCTTGTGCAGCCTTGTCACTAACACAGTAATTCTACTCAGCTGGCATGACCGTAGGGCCGTAACTCAATGTGCGGCCCGGACAGCAGAAAACACACCCCACTCTTGTTTTAAAGAGATTTTGGTAGGTGTTGAATGGCAGCAAATAAAGCTGAAACAGAGTCTGGGCAGACTGCAACATACAGAGCCTGAGGTCTCAGTGATTTATGCGTGTTCTGACCTTCTCATAGGCTGCTGTGCTTTCGAATTAGTTTGAGAGCGAGAGAGAGAGAAAGAAAAGAAGAAAGAAAATGGGCCTGAAATTATGGTTGGCACAAGTCAAGGCTAGACCTCAGTATGACTGCTGAGTAGATAGTGTAGCCTACCCTCTCTCACGATACTCACTTTATGTCCAATGTCTTTATATATACAACACTACAGGGAGACCTAAATATATTTTTCATCCCTTGACACCCTAAAGCAGACCAGTCTTCATTCCAAAACCAAAGCCCCCTGGTTTGAGAGAGAAAATATACAGATTAAACAACTCAATGTTTCTCTTTAGTGTTGAGGGACCAACCGTTCACAGTTTCATGCAGATGTTTTTAGCCTCAAAGACACAGATAAAGTAGTTTTCAGAAAGTCTTAAAACTGGCTGCTAGCTCAGGCATAATAATTTAATGAGAAACTAGATCAGCATTAAGGTATAACCCTCTTTAGAGATGACTCTAAAGGAAGAGTGTGTCTATTCTTGGAGAAAGGCAGGTCAGATGTGTCTGCAATCCTCCCCGTTCTTTCATTATTTATCCATCAGAGCAGTCACTCCACGTGAGAGAGGCTTTCTCCGTCCGTCGGATGCAGATCTAGTGACACGATCCGTCAGCGAGAATGTCAGAAACTGAAGCTAAGACACACCAACACCTTAGACGGGCCCGATGGAGACGGTCGTTTACACCTCTTTATGTTCACGTCAGGGTTACATGGCAAAGATCAGAGGCTGAGGAGAAACCTGAGGAAGATCTAGACATGGAACGAGAAAGGTTAGGCAAGGAAAAGGTAAAGGTAAAGTATAGCCGTCAGAAGCTGGGGTATTCATAAAACACTCATGGCTGTGCAATCTACAGTCTCGTGGCTTCAGCTTTGCAGGTTAAGAAGAGATCTCTGGCAATTCTCATGTAGGAAACCAACTGTCAGGAGGCTCTAAGTGGCTGCGTACCTCTCCAAATACAGTGGTAACTTAACGCTGTTACACACATGCTCATCCTGGCTCTTTCGCTCTGTATTTTTCTCTTTCTTTTCTCTCCTCGCCACCCCATTACCATTCTCCTGGTGCTTGTGCTATAAAATCCAGCTTTGCTCCACAGATTTACGGCTGCAGTTTTGCTCTGCGGTTAAATATAATGTCAAGGCTCCAGACTCCACGGGGTGTATTTCAAAACTACAGCCTCGCTCAGGTCGCTATGACAACAGAGCAGAAAATATTGTCTGTATGGAGTGGCCTGGGAGGTGCCTGGATTTACCAGATGTAGCCACACAGCCTCTGTTGAAGACAATCTCCCGGCAGGCTCTCTAGACACGCTAAAGAAGTGATCCTGCTCTCACAGTTGTTCCAGTAGTCGCTTGATGTTAAAGGGATAGTTCACCCAAAAATTAAAATTACCCCATGATTTACTCACCATCAAGCAATCCTTGGTGAATATGACTTTCTTCTTTCAGACGAATACAATCGGAGTTATATTTAAAAATGTCCTGGCTCTTCCAAGCTTTATAATGGCAGTGAATAGGCAATATTCAATAGTCCAATAGATGTCCAATAAACTGCATCCATCTAACATAAAAAGTGCCCCACACAGCTCCGGGGGGAAGTGAATCGATGTGCTTTTTGTAAGAAAAATATCCATATTTAAAACTTTATAAACCTTAATCTCTAGCTTCCGCTAACTGCATACATGCGTTCACAAGAGAGTTTTTAAATATAACTCTGATTGTATTCATCTGAAAGAAGAAAGTCATATACACCTAAAATGGCTTGAGGGTAAGTAAATCATGGGGTAATTTTCATTTTTGGGTGAACTATACCTTTAAGCTTCAAGCTTCAAACTAGTGCCTCAGAACTTTAAGAAGGTCAAAAACACAATTTAGTCATAAAATGATTCAGCCCAAAGAGAGACAGTCGCTTATCAGCTCACTCTCATCATGAAGTGGCAGCGGACTTTCTCCTGAACAAGCCCTCTGTTTCTTTTCTAGTATTAGCCATCATCTGTTCATGCTTGAATGTCAGTTCTGTTTTTTTTCCATCCTCCACTTCATACACCGGTAGTCTGGGGTTAGAACACTGTAATCAATAGTCTGATTATGAAACAGAGGCTGAAGTGTGTGAACCACTAGTTGCAGATGTATGTGTATATATATATATATATATATATATATATATGTGTAAGCTTTGGGACAAAATGAGAGGGAATTAATAATGATAAAATAATAATTTTTGAGTGAACTAACCCTTAATGATTGACACATTTTGACTCTTGTGCACAGGCAAACTCTCACACTACCATTCTGGCACAAGGACTGCTGGAACTGCTTTGCGGCTCGGGAGTTTTATCTTTCTAGTGTACCAAGCCCAAGCAGCTAAGCTGTTAAACTCATTGGCAATTAATTTAAGTTTATTTGACTGCTGAGACTTTATTACACTGCAGCTTACTCAAACAGCTCTTCAACTTGCCGCTACTGCAGCAGCGGTAAGTTCTTATGCTTAGGACATGTCTATCAAAGACACACGCACAGGTGTTTCAAAGTTGTGTCTGTTTTGACTTGCTTTGCAGAACCAAAGTGCAGGTATGTCTGTGTTTCTCTAATCCCTCCAAGACTTGAAAGCACTAGATATAAAACATGCTTCTAGTCCCAATCAGTTTGCGTATACAAAAGAAAAAATGCACAGCAAAAGAAGAAAAAGCTGAGCAGAATATAACCATAACAATGGTTGAAAGACAGATATACTATAATCCTTGTCACTTGAAAGCAATGAGATCATAGATAAAGCAAGCTTAGGGGCTTTTTGGGGGGCTACTGTGTCTACTTTAAGAAAAACAGGCTCTTCTTAACAAACCAAATTCGACAGAAGACAAAAACATTGTTATAAAAACTCTCTTCTGTGTCTTTTGTTCTCTCTTGTGCTTACGTCTGTCATTTTCTCCCTTTGTTGATTTATCTCTACTGGATAAAAAGCCTTTCAACATGCCCCTCAGGGTCATTCTGATCCTATATTGGAGTAAAAAAAGCGAACTTTCTGACTTACCGTTCTCTCCAGCTTAAACAAGACCCACTAAGCGCACTTCCAAAGTTGATCCAGAGCAGATATGACCATTAGGTCATGGGCAGAATTGTACTAGGAATGAATTACGACAGAAAACCCAAGAGGCGGGAGCAATCTTTGACCTTGCCTCATCATTTGAGAGGAGTGACCCTTTTTATCAGTAGAATCATTTCAAGCACTCATATCCACTTTCTAATCCCCATTTTAATAATTAATATGCAGCGTATCTTTACCTGCTCCAGTGTAGTGTGCGCCATGTGCCGGAGAGGCACTTGAGGCACACGTTCAGCTCAAGAGCTCTCCACAGCCTCACCTCGCCCAGCCATGAGAGAGCTAAAGAAGTGCTTTCCACTTATCCTTCAGTGGTCACCCTTCCCCCTTTCCTCTATGGCCTCTCCACGGCCCTTGCTCTTTCAGATCATTGAAGGACAATGCTCGGTTTTCAAAGAAAAGAGGGGAAAATAGAGGGCCCCGGTGTCAAAGCTTTGCCTGTTTGCTGACGGAATGTCTAAAAAGAAGCACCCTAATAAATCAAAACAGGCAAGAAAGGCTATTGTTCTTCCGAGAGCTTGCCTGCTTGTCTTTCTCAACCCCTTTCCTCCCTCCCTCCCTTTTCTTTTGCCCTCTGCCAAAGTAAAAGAAGTGAGGTGAGAGGATCGTTGGAGGCTTTTAAGTTTTTTTTGTGTCTTGCAACTTTTTCTTCTCCCGCTTTTCTTGGTCCAGACCTGGACTTGTTTTAACCTCCCTCCCCCTGTCCCCAATAGCATTAATATCGGCAGCTGTTCTATCTATCTATCTATCTATCTATCTATCTATCCTTATTTTTTTAGAAATTGTATTCCTTTATATACAGGGATACATATGTGTGTGCTTTATATTTGTGACATTTTTGTGTGTTTCTTTCCTCCCTAGCACAGTAGGTGTGGGTGGTTCATTTAACTGCAAAAGCCTGCATTATCTCTCACCTCATTAGCACCACACATGCACACATACAGCTGGTTTGCTCCTATTGTGCAATAATTAGTAAATAAACGTATTTTTTTCTAAAACCACACACTAGGAGGCTACATATTAGTAAGCCAACACATTTGTATTTCCTCTAAACTAGAAATAAACAGTTAAACCGTGCAGATGAGGGTGCGAGAGTGCGTCATTGCATAAAAAGGCACTAACATAATCTGTTTTCATTTCACAGAGATTAATGAGGTTTTTTTTTCCTCTTGTGTTCTTTTCCTCAAACTCTCACTCCAGTGTTCTGACAGAGCAGTAATCAAACTGATATTATCATAATTGGATCTGTGGCCAGCTCTTTAGAGAAGCCATGTAACCACACAAATCTGCCAACAGTTTTCCATCAAATAAATCAACACGTTACCTCCTGCAGCCTTAGGCTGTTCTTGCATTCTGAATCCAGCGCTGCCTGATTTTCAATTGCAAAATGGGGATTTGTTTTTCACACAGTTTCAGCTGTGTGATCTTGAAAAATCCTTTAGTGCAGAGAGTTGGTGCTTTGCAACTGCTGTACAGGAGAAAAAAAACAAAAAACACGGCAGAATGCAGCAAAAATCTAGGTCTACAGGAGCACCTGGTACATACACATATAGTTTTGAAATTTATGTCCACATTGAAACTCTCTCTGTGGGTTTTGTTTATGATAACACCTCTCTCTGCTCTGGTGCTGAGGGGCTCTCACCTCTGACTAGTGGTAAAAATAGTCAGGCTTTTACTGAAGGCTGTTTGGAGAGATAGAATAAACTGTGATCCACTGAAGTGTGTGTGATATCCTTCAACACATAGTTTGCAGACTCTTGAATTGCTCGTAGCCTCGTTTCCACAGGGTGTAAACACACAAAGCAGGATTACACCAGACGCTGACAGTGCACTTTACAATGCGGCAGTAAATTAGCCCTGGTGCTAACAACAAGGCTCGATACTCCAGAGACAACAGACCAACACGAGCTTTATCTGTGTGCACACTGATACACCAAGGAGGCTCATGATGGGTCTGTTGATATGTGAGCATGGCTGAAATTCACACTGTTATCTTATCTCCATCCCTTAAATTTGGTGTTCTGATATTTTCTTTGGTTGATTTCTCATTACATATCATCTTTTATGCCTTGATATTTTCAGTCAGCGAAAGCTAAACTTTCTTCAGATGTGTTTCCGCACATTTTAACATGTCATAGTTTCTAAGCACGTGTGCCAGTGAAATGGGATCCATACCCCCATGTGTCCATTAAATTCCTCTGTTATCACCTCTTCCACTATAATCCACTCTTCCTGATTGGACGGGGTTGTGAAACCCAAGCCTGTTTGGCGTTAACATGCATGTTCACTTTTCATTTAAAAAATGTCCCTTGATTGCGATCCTGCACGTACCCTATCCATTTCACCCTGTAACTGCCTTAAAAGCAGCTCGCTGTCTTTAAACAAGGCTGAAGAACTTTCATGTGGAGTGCACATATGTTTTGAAGGCCTTTGCTAAGTGTGGTCATTTGTGTTAGCCTCTTTGAAGTATAAATCATTGTTTAGATCTGGGTGGTCAGTAGTATAAGACCATCGTTGAGGTCATACATTGGAACAATACTGGAATCCAATTCAGAAGCATATATATATATATATATATATATATATATATATATATATATACACACAATATATATATATAAAAATAAAT
>NW_015542378.1:100950-101665 GCF_001515605.1 Sinocyclocheilus anshuiensis
TCTCTCTCCCAGGGACCTGATGCCTAAAACCCTGGAGGGCCAGATCACCATGGAGAAAACACCAAGCTACCCAAGCTACTTCGAGGCTCCGGCCCGGATCTACGCCATGTCCCGCGACACCAAGCTGATCGTGGTGGTCCGGGACCCCGTCACACGAGCCATCTCTGACTACACGCAGACACTGTCCAAGAAGCCTGACATTCCTACTTTTGAGAGCCTGACGTTCAAAAACAGGACTACAGGGTTGATCGACACCTCGTGGAGCGCCATTCAGATCGGCATCTACGCCAAACACCTGGACAACTGGCTGCAGTTCTTCCCCATGAGCCAGATCCTGTTCGTGAGCGGAGAGCGGCTGATCAGTGACCCGGCCGGAGAGCTGGGCCGCGTGCAGGACTTTTTGGGGCTCAAGAGGATCATCACAGACAAACACTTCTACTTCAACCAGACCAAGGGCTTCCCTTGTCTCAAAAAGGCAGAGGGCAGCAGCAAGCCCCATTGCCTGGGTAAAACCAAAGGGCGGATCCATCCAAACATTGACCCTGAGGTCGTGCAGCGACTTAGAGACTTCTACAGACCTTTCAACATGAAGTTCTACCAGATGACTGGACATAACTTTGGTTGGGATTAACCGTGAATGGAGGACTTGTTGTTTTCTTTCTTTTTCTGTGTATTTGAAATGGCAAAAAGACATTGAGATGATTGCTATATATAT
>NW_015542378.1:108385-112895 GCF_001515605.1 Sinocyclocheilus anshuiensis
ATCCCCTCTTCCACTATAATCCACTCTTCCTGATTGGACGGGGTTGTGAAACCCAAGCCTGTTTGGCGTTAACATGCATGTTCACTTTTCATTTAAAAAATGTCCCTTGATTGCGGTCCTGCACGTACCCTATCCATTTCACCCTGTAACTGCCTTAAAAGCAGCTCGCTGTCTTTAAACAAGGCTGAAGAACTTTCATGTGGAGTGCACATATGTTTTGAAGGCCTTTGCTAAGTGTGGTCATTTGTGTTAGCCTCTTTGAAGTATAAATCATTGTTTAGATCTGGGTGGTCAGTAGTATAAGACCATCGTTGAGGTCATACATTGGAACAATACTGGAATCCAATTCAGAAGCATATATATATATATATATATATATATATATATATATATATACACACAGTATATGGATATTAAAATAAATAAATATACACATTTTTCAACATTAATGCTTGAATATTGGGCCTTCTAAAACAAACTCTGCATTAATAGACATAAATAACAGCAATTATATTACTTATAATACTTTTATAGTAATAATATACTCAATAGTCAATACTCAATATTCACGATGCATATTAGTAGTAGTTCTCAATATTCATAATGCATATATGTTTTTATGTAGTAGTCTGTATCAACATTGTCTTAAAAATGCAATATTGGTTGATCTAAGCATGATTTTAGGAAAGGAACAAATAACACCTCTCCAAAGCTTCTGAAAGATTTTGTATTACATTAGAAAGCCCTTACTATTAAGAAGTAGCCATGCCATTTAACATGGTTTGTGCATCTGAGATGTTTGAATGCATGTTTTGTTTAGCAACCGATGCTAATCACATTTGACCCAGAATCATGGCCTTGAATCGGCTCATTGATTGAGGAGCGCCACATGCTCCATCTGTTTGATTGTGTTTGTTTTCATTAGACCTCCATCTTATCCTCCTTTCTTTTCTCTCTCCCTCTTTCCATAGGGACCTGATGCCTAAAACCCTGGAGGGCCAGATCACCATGGAGAAAACACCAAGCTACTTTGTGACCCGCGAGGCTCCGGCCCGGATCTACGCCATGTCCCGCAACACCAAGCTGATCGTGGTGGTCCGGGACCCCGTCACACGAGCCATCTCTGACTACACGCAGACACTGTCCAAGAAGCTTGACATTCCTACTTTTGAGAGCCTGACGTTCAAAAACAGGACTACAGGGTTGATCGACACCTCGTGGAGCGCCATTCAGATCGGCATCTACGCCAAACACCTGGACAACTGGCTGCAGTTCTTCCCCATGAGCCAGATCCTGTTCGTGAGCGGAGAGCGGCTGATCAGTGACCCGGCCGGAGAGCTGGGCCGCGTGCAGGACTTTTTGGGGCTCAAGAGGATCATCACAGACAAACACTTCTACTTCAACCAGACCAAGGGCTTCCCTTGTCTCAAAAAGGCAGAGGGCAGCAGCAAGCCCCATTGCCTGGGTAAAACCAAAGGGCGGACCCATCCAAACATTGACCCTCAGGTCGTGCAGAGACTTAGAGACTTCTACAGGCCTTTCAACATGAAGTTCTACCAGATGACTGGGCATAACTTTGGTTGGGATTAAACGTGAATGGAGGACTTGTTGTTTTCTTTCTTTTTCTGTGTATTTGAAATGGCAAAAAGACATTGAGATGATTGCTATATATATATATGTAAAATGTACAGAAATCTATTTTATAATAATTTATTTTTAATTTCTAAGCAATTCATTAACTAAGCTGCCTAACCATATTGTACATAATGTCCAGCCCAACTCTAGTCTCACCACCGACATTCCACCTTTTTGATTTGCTTTGCGTATTTCCATTCACAATTAATTTAATGGTGCTTCCGAATTCGAAAATGGTTTGACAAACAAAAACAAAAAAAAACAGTTTGTTACAGGTATTGTGCATTTACAAACCAACAGCGTCATTTGTGATTCATTCAGTTCTGAATGTCCAGTGATGTGTATCTTTGTGAATGAACTATATTTCACTCTCTGACCACATTTCATGTTTCATTACACTCCATATTGGCCTGAGTCCTACTATGTTCGGCTGATAAGCAAGAGCTGATCTGATCTGTCCCTTTACTCGATAACATGACTATCAGTACCCCTAATTGCTACTTACAGTGTCACTCATGTTTAGAGTCAGCCGCTGGCCTTTCACTCACAGGTTCCTGTAATGAATGACCAATCCGTCGATGGCTAAATCGTATCTCAGACAACAGCAAAGCAGCATGTCGACATTATGCTAATCGCGTAACACATCTGAACTGATCGATTGGCTTCCTCCAGCCTCAGAAACGGCCTGCTGTCCTGTCTGAAAGGTCCAAAGGTCAAGATAGCTTTGAAAGGAACTGGATTTGTTTAAAAAGCAAGAGCCAAATGATGACATATAAGCCTCCTAGATGCCAGGCCCCTATCTTTATGAAGCTTTACTCAAATGTGACTCATACTAGAATATAAAATCCCTAACGTGAAGAGTAGCGTTTCTCGTTCATCCCATCAAAATGCATTTTACGCCACATCTCAGTTCACCTCTTCTTGCCAAATTTGAACAAGCTTGCATTGAGATGCCTCATTGTTCATCTTTTTCTTATGCAAGCCTTCATGTGCTTTTGTTTGTCTTTCTACTTGAAAGCGCAGAGAAACAGTCGGTCGCTCTTTATCTGTGAAATTCATCCCGTGACCACTGAGATGGTGGCTGTCTCGAAGGCAAGATGAATGACTGGGCTCCGTGCAGCTCTGGTTACTGTTCACTCAGAGCACCTGATTCAGGAACAACTCACAATGTTGGGTTCAGGTGTAGAGTTTGAAGGGTGCATGGAGCCAACATGTCACTTTTTACACCAACATCAGGCTGAGATGCTGTTCCTGAACCAGCGGGTGAGGTCACAGGGAGGTTTTAAGGCAGAATATTGCATTACAAATGTACTGGAACTTTGCCTTTTTCACCCCTATTTAATATACTGGAAAATGAAATGCAGAGGGAAGTGTTTGTCTAATTGTTTGTTTTTGGATGGATGCATTTGAAAAGAGCAACAAAAAAACAAAACAAAAAAAGTGTTCTGTATCAGCTCACTGATTTTTGTTTTGCTTTACAACATGCTGTGCCTCAAACCAGTCCTGTGCTATGCTAAGCCAACTTCCTTTCATTTAGAGAGGAGACTGTAATATTTATCAGCTGTGAGGACAGCCATGCGATTCTTGTTGGCCTTCTAGTCTGAATTAAGGGACATTTTATTCAATTCAAGTAATCAAATGTTCCGAGGAGGCAAAAGAGAAACAATGTGAACTGTAGTAATCAAATCATCAAAGCTTGTTTCTTGCATTCACATTACGTTTAAATGCAAATCAAGTGAAATAATGTCAAGTAAATTGTCATCAAATGCTTGCCCATGGGGCCTCCTGTGATTTTTACCAGTGCAATTGAGTTTTTTGGTTCAGAAACAACTGTCCCAGGATGTCGAAGAGGAGTTTTATTGCTCAGGCATTTTCTGGGTATAGTTCGTCCCTCACTGATTACATGTGAGCTGCATATGAATTCTGATATGTCAAAAGTTGGTATGAGCAAAGTTTCATATCTTTGCTCATGGTCAGGCAGTGTGTGCTGATGCATCTGTTTAATGGTTGAGTTTTATTCAACCTCATAGAGATATCCAGATGTTAGAAATGATTGTCTTACTCTGAGTATAACACAAATGCATAGACTAGAAATGATCCGTATGTACAAATGATGAGGAAGACATGTAAACCAAGTATTTTGTGGTATCAAAAATTAATTTTAAAACATGAAAGAGAAAAATGGAACAGATGTTTCTAGATAATGAAATACTGAACATTCATACGTTTGCTTTGTATGAAGAATAAAATAAAATATATATTTTACCAAACTACTTGACTCTGTCTTGATCACAAGTAATGTGTCTTCTTGCATTAAAAGACATGAGAGATAGAAAAAATATTGACTAAATTGTATATGCAAATGTGCTTCTGAAATTTTATTTTGGGTCATTCTGAAAAAGAAAAATGAATCAGTTCAGTTATTTAATTTACACCTTGACATAATAAAATAAAGACATTGTATGACCAGTGACAAATCCTTGGTGAGAATCATTGATAGCACTGATAAAACAAAATCAAAGGGGCAAACATTCAAATTACTGTGATTAGCTTTTTACTAAATTGTTAGACAATTTAATAATGCTTAACCTCAACAAAATAATAAAAACTAAATGTCATAGAAATGGTATAAGGTTGAAAGGTTTTTCTACTGTGGCCAAGAGAGCTCAACATGCTGCAACTGAAAAAAAAACACATGCAAATATAAAAACACCTGCAAATTAAGAAAACATCGTCATCAATTTGACAACACACGCTGCAAATTCTCACAACACAACCAAATACAGTAACGTGCTGCAAATACAAAACAAACAAACAAAAACAGAAACAACGCTGCAAATATGCACAGACCACATCGGAAATGTTTAAGGGAAGA
>NW_015542378.1:113002-155322 GCF_001515605.1 Sinocyclocheilus anshuiensis
CAGGTGTTTTTTTTTTTTTTTTAATTTGCAGAGCGTTGAGCTCTCTCGGCCACCGTGTTTTTCAGGCATTTTCAGTTTTTATTTATTTAATTTATTTATTTTTTTGTCCAAACGTAGCTGAAACATTTCATATTATATAATAAATCTATAGGCTACAAGTATGTCTTTTACATGTAGTTTCTTTTTTTTTTTTTTTTGCATCACGTTCAATACAGACAACTACTGTAATTTACGTTCACAACTCAGGTAAGACATGATTTCTTTTGCTGTGACGCTGAAGACAGTAACGCAGAACGCCATTTGTAACGCTTTTGTATATTTGCTATTTAATGGCTTGCTTTGGGATTCATTTTAAGGTTTGACTAATTTATCGCTTAAATGTTGCAGCAAAAATATTATACGTGTCTATTTAAAGACAAATTTAGATTATTGATAGTGTTGTTACATGCTCAGTGAGCTGTATCTTATTCCTCAGCAATAATAGTTTTGTTGTAGTCAAGACTTTGCAGTACGTTTTCTGTGTTTCTAAGGTAGCTGTAGTTTGTTACAACATTATGTAAATACCGATCTGACATGATACAAACACCTCTTAATAAGAGCAAGAAGCTCAGGAAGTTGTTTTTGCCAGACTGTAGCACTTGAAATGTCCACTGTATGTCTTTGTAGTTTATTTTCAAACGGTTCAGAGAAGATTTTGGCCAGCATCTAGATCAGCAGCTAGCACAGCTTCTTTCTCCATAGAGGAGACAGTCAGTGGATAGCCCACCCACTGACCCTCTAATGAAAGGAGATCTCTGTCCATGTACCTGTGGTGAGATCCGCCAGCACACTGCTGTGTTTATTGCTGGTCAGGGCCACCAGGCTATCAAACAAGACTGTGGTTCTTCTTTTTCGGGCAGTGCAGTCCCTGGGAACAGGTGATTTGCACCTGGGTTAAAATGTGTGGTGGAGCAGCATCTGCCATGGACACTAAACCCTTACAAAGCCCTATATGGGTCACCTGAGGATGAATGAGGGATCTTTTGTGTTCTGCTCGTTGCACAGGTTGCCACAGATACTTTATTTTCAAAAAAAAGTTTGACCTGGAAATGTGTGTGCCATATAGGCAGATTGAAAAGTTCAAAAATAGGAAACCTTGTTGTATTAATATTACTGGCCAGCTCTTGGGATCAATAGTTGTTTCCATCCAAGTTGAAAACGTACTTTGAGTTAATCAGAATTTATTTTTTCAAGAACACAACAAAGCTATCATGTTCAGACAGTTTAGGGAGCTCATAGTAACCAATAATTTCAGCAAATTATTCAGACACATGACTTTTGAGCAAAATCACATGACTTCTCTGATGCATTTATAAAGTACATTTGTTTTCCTGCATATTCCTGTGTTTGTACTGAATACAATATCCACCTCATGTAAGCATATATTTATTTCATATGCATTCTGGGAATCTTATTAGTGTCTTGATGATTCCATTCCATTCCCATTTTTTCCCCCAAATGCAATATCGCACAAAATGTGCTGCTATCATAAAAGGTCAACATGTTTTTGCTGTATTGTATATTTCCTGGGCAATAACAGTGTCAATTTTCAGTTTTTTTGTATTTTGTAGTATCTGAGATGATAAAGGTAAAAGTAATGAATCAAAGAAAGTTTTTTTTTTTGTTGATATCTCAAAAATGGAATAAAAATCTAAATGCTAGCATGAAAATTTTAAATAAATTTAAAGACAGTTATTAAAATTTTATTGTCTTAAGATTATTTACAGACCTTTTTTTACTGTTTTATCAGATACCACTCCCTTTCTGTAGTGACCATTGCCACCATCATCTGTGTTTCCAGCTCTTTTTTCCACTCTAAGGGCTGGCTGACATTCTGTATGGTTGACATGAACTGAAAACACAGCTGGCCCTGGGGACCCCCTATGGGACTGAGGTGTTACCAGATCTTAGAGATCCTTGGCTAGAATAGAGCAAAGCCGAGCCTTGGGTGACTCCTCTGCCCACCACGGAGCAAAGCATTCTAGGGAACGGAGACGAGGGCTAGAGCCATATGCTGTACTGTAAACAACAGTGAGTCTGTGGCCCACACGGCAACACTTCCATGTTGTTTGTGTGCAACTACGACAATTGTTATTTAATCCCAAAACCACTGGTCTACGTATTGTTTCGGTAATTGCTAGTTGGAAGGATTTAAAAGATTTAACTCAAATCATTCCTGCTAGAACTTGTCACGTATAATTGACATACCCTGATAGAGAAAGCTGAAAATGACGCCATGAGGGAACAGACTTGGCCTTACGTCTCAGCTTTTCATTTTTCTGCGTCGTGCCATAATTGTTTTCCTTTCATCAAGATAACAGTCAACACCGGCGTGTCTGAGACTGGATAATTGTTCACCACAAGTCGAAGTGTAGACTTCATTCCAGTTAGTCTGTTTACACCATTCCGACTTTACTGGCCTCCATCCAAAACCTCATTCTGTTGGCATGACCCATACCGATAAATGATGAACCTGATTAGGTGGTTCACAGGTGAATGACATGTCTCTTCCTTAAAGACACGAGGGCTCAGAGCCAGGACACCTTCAGAGGAAGTGTTTATGCTGCTGCTGTTAAGCTCTGGGCACTGAATGGTATCCAGTAATTGCTACTTTACTCCTAACCGATGACTGCTGTCATCACAGCCGCCGCAGGGATGTTGTGGGTATGGCTGCTTTTGTTTTTGAGGTTTGGATGGGTGCAGACACCTGGCCCTTTCTTGACACGCAAAGCCCCCATGCCCCAGTTATAATCCCCACTTTTCCCTATGACTGTGAATGCTTTGTAACATTTTGATCTGACTGGATTTAAACAGCAAAACTGTTGTTAAAGGTCTATCATGGAGGAAAGCACGGCTGGCAGAGAAGAGGGGAGGAATCAATAATTCAAACTGCTCAGCCCCCTTGATACCACATTAATTCATGAACTACATGCTGCTGCTTTCCATTAAAGTGTGGTACATACATAGTGGACAGCAGAAACACTTGCGCTTTCATGACAACACACCCCCACATTTTATGTTTTAAAAGTGTCAAGTTATGGCTGGGAATGTAACTGACTTTATTTTTCTTTTGTTGCACATGTGTCAAGGATGGAGGAAAGAAAACTGGCAGTAAATTGTCAATGATGACAGCTCATGGGTCGTTCACACCAGAGATGTGTGCCAGTCAAAACTGGTTTGAAAATTCCTTTGGAATTCCAATTTAATTCCTAAATTTAAGTTGAATTTGAATTGAGGTAGCAAACTCATTTTGAATGTAAGGAAGTAGGCCTAATAATTAAAATTAATTGAAATGAAAAGGAATGCATTTAACAAATTTTTATTTAGGAAAGCAAAGTTGTTCAAGATTTTGAATATTAGCTTGGCTTATTTGACAGTTTTTGACACAAAAAAAAAGCATTTAGTTGTACAATTTGTAGGCCTTACAGACTGAGTGAATGATAGATATGGGGTGTTCCAACTGGGAAGTTCGTATTTACGAGTTGAGAAGTCGGAATTACAACATCATGTACGTTCAAATCATTTTGGTCGGAGCAAGAGAGCAATGTATTTTTTTAAATTGCTAATATATTATATTGTAATTGTACAGTAGTGTCATATGTTGTACATGCAATTTAGCTAGTTTTATTGTAAATACATTTAATTCCAATCATTTTACTATTAATGCAGATGCTGCATCCATGGCATCCTCTGTTTTCATACCTCCTTGTGGCTCAAATAAAATCCATAGATTCCCACTCAAAATTACGACTTTGTGGTGGCATTCATATGCATTCAAATTGTAAATATTATGTTTTTGACATGTTTTCTCCTCTGATTACATTCTTTTGAATTACAAATCAGTAAATTAATTCATTTTTTTCTCATTCAATTCCAATTCAGCTTCTTGTGAGGTATGGCCAGTTCAGTTCAAGAACATTTGGCTGCATTTGTATGTTTGTTTTTCCTTAATTTTTTTAAGGATATTGAAGAGCATTGTTTTAGACACTTAGCAGCAAATAACCAAGTTATCCTGGAGCATTTCTCGTGCTCTCTAAATGTCTGGAAAATGACACTACTGAATCACACTTAGGGAGTAAAGGAACTGACATACAACACCCTCACAGGTGTTTCCTTCAGTCTGGCTTTCTCAGTCTACACTAGGTCCTTGTGCCTACCAGATTAAATATTCCATCACTTACTTATATACAAATGCCAAGTGTTGATCATAGTCCATGTATATGTGGCTATTGAGGACCATTTGGCCAACAGACTGACAGGTAACACTGTAGGTTACCTGTACAGGATCTCACTATGGTTTAAGACGGGGTAACTATTGCAGGAAGCAGCATGCTGGATCATGCAGCTGTCTTTTATATGGTGATGTTTGTTTTAGTGCAAACATAGAAGAGGAAATGTAAATAAATGGTACGGTAGATGGAGACAGAAGGACAAAGAAAAAAGAGGGTTTGTAAAAAAGTTTAAGAGTGGCTGGATGGAGGTTTGCAGTTTTTTATAGAGAGTCGGATTGAATCTTATGGGTGCTGTTGATACTCATTGTTTGCAGCTTAGAAATAGAATGAGAGAACTTTGTTCTAATGTACTATTACTATTTACATTATACAGTATTTGAACTGTGCACAGTATGTGATTTTTCTATCTGCATTGAAGACATTTGCCAAAATGTGCAGTATTCTAGATAGCGTGAAGTATACTATATGTGACAGTGTGACGTGTGACGTGACGTGGCCAAGTATGGTGACCCATACTAGGAATTAGTGCTCTGCATTTAACCCATCCTAAGTGCACACACACAGCAGTGAACACACACACACCGTGAACACACACCCGGAGCAGCGGGCAGCCATTTATGCTGCAGCGCCCGGGGAGCAGTTGGGGGTTCGGTGCCTTGCTCAAGGGCATCTCAGTCGTGGTATTGAAGGCAACCTTTGGGTTACAAGTCCAACTCTCTAACCATTAGGCCACGACAGATATAGAACCTGTCCTACAATGCAATGTGCTTAACTAGCATACTTCCTGTTTTTGCTATATGTTTATAACAGACATAAGAGTGATATGCTAGTATGCTGTTCTGAATTCAGCCACTGTCTCTTTTCTTGACAAATTTTTTGATTGGACACAGTATGATGAGGCCATGTGACTATTTAGCATATTTGAAAAAAAAAAAAAAACTGTTAGTTTAGAATTTAGATATTTATCTGGTTGAATACTGCACAGTAAACTTAACAATAGTGTACAATATAAAATAATATGTACTAGCATACACTTGTTTCTGCAGAATATTGGCTAGTATGAATATTTTGCAAATTATCCATAATTTGTTTTGGAAATGAATACCTACATGACCTACTACTATAAAAAATATTGCTGCTATAGCATACATGTGTCTATAAACAGTGCGTGTTGTAATATTTTTTGCCTGTTTGCTTCCCTTTGCAAACCAATTACTCCAACCACAATTTTGTTTTAAAGAAAATTTGGGATGAATCAACATTATTTTTGTTACAAATGTTGTCAACTGAACCTGTGCTAAACCTAGAGCATTCCTGCAAGTCACAAAAAAGAAAATAAAAATTTGTATTTCCAAAATGATAATTTTGCCACTCACATAAGCTCATGTGACAACAATCAAGTATACTACAGAAACATTTATCATTGCATAGCACCTAACTACCTTTAAAAACACAGTAGTAAGCAGTATACAGTGTTAACGCTGCTGTATTCAGTTAGTAATAATCCAGTATTCCTTTCATAGCCGGAGAGAGTCTGTATGTGTGCATGGATGATTATCTTATTAGATTAAGACAGCATAATTAAGTACATGTAAAATACAAGTTTACATGTATGTCCTACTAGCGAACATCAATAGCAACGAGTGGCATGGCGTCATAACAAAAGACAACGATGAAGATGCGAAACGACCAGCTGTGCTCGTGTGTGTTTTGATTGCTTTTGGACCCCCCGTGGAAACACTTAAATGTGCTCAGACACACTGACTGACGTCCATCAATAATTCAGAAAGCAGGAACATTTTGGCTGTGTGTGTGTGTGTGTGTGTGTGTGTGCGCACAGCGATGGGACAATTGACTCGTGTCCCTGCAGGAAGTCTCTCTCGCACAGACGAATGGATGTCTAATTTGCTGTCTGATGAGACTCGAGTCATTCTTAAAGGCCGGAGGCTCAGCAAAGCCCTAATGAGCGGATCGAGCGGACTGTGTGCTTCACATTCGGCTGTGCGTTTAATGGTAAAACCGTTCATAGGTATTAGACAGTCTATCGAGCACATTATCGGCTGCTGATGCATTTCCGTCTGTGTGCATGTGATAGGTAAGAAAACCCTGCAGTTCCATTAGTTCATCGTCCATTATTGTTTTTTGTTTTCACTAGTTCTCATTCTCAGTAATGGTAATCACACTATCAGCATAAAGAAAATGTGAGTGGCCTATACCATTGCAAAACGAGTTGCCATCATGTTAGGGTGTTGTGGGTGATTCTTAGGTAAGAATCTTAATGATGATCTTAATAGTTGGTAAGGCATTGCTAAAGGTCAAATGACATATTGATACCATATAAGTTATTAGCTGATATTAGATTTTTTTAAGTTTCATTCATTCATTCGTTCATTCGTTCGTTCGTTCGTTCGTTCGTTCGTTCGTTCATTCGTTCATTCGTTCATTCGTTCATTCATTCATTCAGGACATATAATATTAAATAATATTTGTAATAATATTTACAGTTTTTACTATATTTTTGATGAAGTAAATGCAGCCTTTGTGAGCATAAAAGACTTAATTTCATAAACATTTAAAAATCATATCAACCTCAAACTTTTGAGCGGTAGTGTTTCTGTATTGGTCAATATTGGATATTTAATTGTGAAGAAGAAGAAAAAAAAACCTCCTTGAAATATGTTCAGAATGAGATGCGTTGTAAATGCATGTATAAATTCCTGTTTTTTTCTTTGTCCTGTTCAAATTACAGGGTTTAAAAAATGCTAACCATATTAGCTATAGCTAAGGAAACTACAAAAATAGTCATAAAACTATTCCCCTATTTTAATAGAATATAACATCTAATAATGAAATCTGAATAATAATAGAGTTTAGCATGCATTTTTGGTTCATGTTCATACCATAAATGCAAAAGAAATAATGGTTGTAAACTGCCATTTGCAGTCAATGGCTTTCCTTTATGTTCACTCTCATATGACTCTCTCAGTTCCTGCATTTTAATGCAGAACATCCCCCAATCCTTTGTAAGATAGAGACAAATGTGGTGTACAGTTCTTCATGTGATTGTGAGGCGATACATTTTTACTGCAATGATTTTCAGTTTCCTTTCATTTCCTTCCACTTATAACTATTACATCAATGCATAGTTGAGAGTCTGAATGCCTCTCACAGTTTTAAGGTCATTGCATTAGTGTAATACATTTATTCATATATTCTTGTGCCCACTGGGCTGGTCACCCCCCTTTAATAAGCTACTGACATCGGACTTCTGGGATTGCCAGACGGGAAGTTTCACTGCTGCAAATGGGGTCCAAAAACCTGTGTGTGTGATTGGGTATGTCTGGATACGTGTGTGTGTGTGTGTGTGTGTGTGTGTGTGTGTGTGTGTGTGTGTGTCCAAACGCTTCCCATCCTGGGACCAAGGCATGGCTATGTGCTATCAAAATGCCATTTCAGGACAGAATGAAGTCGATATATTACCTCCAACCATTTAACATCTGCATCTCCCACCTGGCCTGTATTGACCGAATCACCTAAAGCAATAAGGGGACATTTGCTGAAGTTTACAGGCCGGTTGAGATTGTGTATTCAGTCATGTGCAGGTTTGTGAATATTACAGAAATGACACGTCATTACTCAACCAAAACCAGTTCAGGCATGCATCATTATATACCTGCCATAACTATAGCACATGGCCAAAGTCACTTTAGATATGCATAAACATTTATGATAAGAGTCCATGCTGGCAGGTTTCCATTCATGCAAAAAAAAAAAAAAAAGGACATTTTTAATCTTCCTAGCATAAATACCCTGGCTAGATTTTAATAATATTAAGATACAAAAAGATTGGATGTTATTTAGAATGGAAATGTATAGAATGTATTAACTGACAGAATTCCAGATAATTTTTATCTGGCTGATGTAAGAAGTCCTGGATGTTGGTGCAGTATTGGATTTTTTTTAATTAAAAAAAAACATTTTTTTTTAAGTATTCTTTGACTAGAAAGTTCAAAAGATGAGATTTTTTTAATAATGTTTTTATACTTTACAGTCACTTTTAATCAATTCAATATGACCTTGCTGAATAAAAGTATTATTTTAGTTATTTATTTTAAATCTCATTGACCCAAAATTTTTGAATGTTAGTCTATCATGGTTTGCACAAAAAATATTAAACATCACAACTGTTTTCAACATTAGCAACAATAAAAAATGTTTGTTGAGCACCACATCAGTATATTAGAATGATTTCTGAAGGTTCTTCAGACCAGTACCATATATCAGACACAGCGGCACATTTGGTTGAATTTTATGTTGTAATTTCTCTGAAATTTCTTTTCAGAAAAAGTGAGACTTAAAGCAGTCATATGATGCATTTTCAAGTTTTCCTTTCTCTTTGGAGTGTTAAAAGCTGTTTTTGCATAGATAAGATCCCTAAAGTTGCAAAGACTAAAGTCTCAAACCCAAAAAGATATTCTTTATAAAAGTTAAAGGGGGATTGTTTCCTGAACCCGGGAGAGTTGTCGCTACAAAGTGGGGCAATTCCAACTTTGCAAGGACAGTCTGGCGCTTCTCACAGCCTGTAAGTACATTTTTATATTTAAAGAATTTGCCACTGACGATTCAAACACAAGAAACACATTGCATTACACCAAATGCACAAAATAATGTTCTTTTTAGCAACGTCATATGACCCCTTTAAGCAAGTGGCTGTTAAAGAGTTCATGAGGCTTGTGACATGGCAAGACGTAGACAAAGACCTGATGGATGATATGTAGAAGAGTGTGGAGAGGATCTGGGTGGCCTCAACCCTCATGTTGTGTGTCTCACTGAGGGATTAGTCTCTCCAGGAATCATGTGGTGTGTGTGTGTATGTATACCGACACCTGGAATCATACTGCAAACTATGATCAGACGCTAACGCAGGGAGTTAGTAAACACTATGCATCATTTAGCATCAGTTAGATGCTGCTTAATTCCTGTTAGTGACTGTGTTTACATACACAGATTTCATATGCACCACACAAACTATCAGACCATGCCTGTGCTCCTCTTAAAATCAGCATGAAACAGAAGTCGCGATAATCTTTTCTTCCCTATTGTGACATATCCAAGTAAAACGGCTTCTCGAATAAAAAAAAAATGTTGAGGCAGGACTTGGTTTTGTCAGTCAGGAATTGTTGGATCATTGTATCGTAATGATGTGCACAGATTAATCATTTATAATAAATGCTGCAGCATTCCATAAAACATATGAATAGTCAGTTTTGCTTTCATGACGACTATGTCACTGTAATTTAAAGGATGGTTCACCCAAAATAAAAAGTCCCCCTCAAGTTGTCCCAAACCTGCATGAGTTTCTTTCTTCTGCTGAACACAAAAGAAGATATTGTAATTATGTTGGTAACCAAACAGTTGATGGTAGCCATTGACTTCCATAGTATTTCTTTTTCAATACTATAGAAGTCAGTGGCTACCAACAATTGTTTGGTTACCAACATTCTTCAAAATATCTTCTTTTATGCTCAACAGAAGAAAGAAACTCATACAGGTTTGGGTGAGTAAATTATGACAGATTTTCCATATTTAGGTTGAACTATAACTTTATCACTTGAACACAGTGCACAATATATAAACTTCCATTTTCAGAAATTGCACACAATACAAAAATCTTTGTTACTTTAGCTAAAAAAAAAAAAACACGGAACAAGCAGAAAAAAATCCCTTTTTTAGCATGAAAATAGTCTGATACAAAGATCACGTTTTTGATCACAGAAATGTCATATTTTGAATCAAGCTCAATTAGATAACTTTTTTTTTTTCTAATTGGATGTTCCTTTTTCATGGAAGTCTACATTTTGACAGATTTGTGGCTAGTGTGTGGGGGATTCCCATCGTCATTGTTTTCCCTGTCAGTAACATTTCTCACGTGGAGTGTGTTAAATTGCTTGCTTAGTTTCTTTGTGGCTCACTCTCACATCATAACCTGAGGCGGTTTCCTAAACAGGTGAAGTGACAAGGCTGTGACAGTAGATGCACTAAATCGAGGCTCATAAAGCACATACCATTTTAAATAAGAAAACAGAGGCTTAATGGGTCTCTTCTCTCAAAAGAGGAGGTCACAAAGAGAGAGGGAGAGAGAGGTGAAGGTTGTTGGTTTTCTTCTGTGTTGCAGAGTGCAATATAAACCTGCATAAAATGTGGCCTATAAAAGCAGCCATAAGAAAAAATGCTTGACCATGCATAATTAACTCTGTCGGTAGGGTTCAGCAAAATGGACTCACAGGCTTCAGGGCTTCAGGGAAATGGTACGGGGGGAACAAACCACTCAAAAACACACTCAAAAACGTGTTCTTTACCCAGCTGGGTTCAAAGGAGAGAAATATGACTTTAAAAAAACTTGCTTTAACTTAAAAGCTCTCACATTTTAAATTGTATATAAATGAGATATGACATTTTTAATGAAAATGGCTTTGTACAGAAGTTAAAAAAGGGCTCTGTTCCAAAAACATTCTACACTGACCAATTTGTATGACTTTTCCAATTGTTTATAAAGTTTATAAAATGTTTTTTATAAATAATAAAATAGATATATTGATGATTCATTATTTTAGAGCTTAGCATAACTTTAAAATTTCTCATGATTTTTCCATGACTCTTTAAGATTTCATTAATTTCTGTGACTTTAAAGTCTTGAATCCCCTTTTGAAATTCCCTGATATTTCCAGGATTTCCTGGCTACTCGATTTGGATCAGAGCTATCCACTCAGATTTTCTCGATGGATGTGATTCTCTTGTTTAAGCCAAACGTCTGCAGTAATCAAGTCTTGGTTTTTCCGATTACGTCGGTTTGCTGTGGAGTGGGTGGGCTAATGATGAACAGAACTGATGATGAGGAAGATGTGAGGAAGGTAGATGAGGGTTTGTGTTGAAATTAGAAAGACTCATTGTGAGTTATCGGTTGATCTCCATTGCTTCTCTGTGCCATGATTCAGGAGTTTAAGGAGTGAAATTACAATAGCGGCAAATTGCAGGACTTCTCTTTTTTCCCACACAATATTTTCCACTGAGAAAACAGGAGAAACGCTAATTTTGCTATGCTAATATTGGCATTGCTCCAGTCTTGCTGTTTTGCTTTTTTGTTAAAGCAGTGTTGCTGTTGTAAAGTTATACAGTTACAGTTGTGTTGCTGGGTTTTAAAGCAGGTTTGATTTTGTTTCTTCCTTATCACTCTGTATTTACAGGATTTCACTGTCCACTCTGATCAAATGTGGTTGAATGGCTACACATAGATGTGTGCACACACTGTCAGAGCTGTGTGAGATCACTACCATCCTGCTTTTGTGGGGGTGGGTAGGGGTGTTAAATATTTATTTATGTTTTGTTTTGTTTTCCCCCCATAGGTTTTTAACAATCTAAAAGCTCTTTATTCCAAAGACACTACAAGCTAGTCAGTGTATTCAGCAGGTGTAATGTATTCTTAGTTGCTTCAGAAGTATTGCAAGTATTATGTACGACAATAAAACAGTGCATTGACATAAAAAAAGGAAATTTACTTTTGGTACTTAAGTAGTTTTAAAAGCAAGTTCCTCTGTACTTTTACTTAAGTAAAAATCTGTCTTTACAACTTTTACTTGTAATGGAGTAATATTTGACCAGCAGTATCTGTACTTTCACTCAAGTAATGGGGTTGAGTACTTTGTCCGCCACTGCTTGTATGGGTGTTTTTTGAGGAAAGGGAATGCATAGAGAGTGAAAATCGTGGTTTGGTTTTCAGAAAGACACTGAAAATGAGCTTTATAAGGAAAAAGCAGCTGGTTTGTCTGGGTTTGATTTAGCGTTTCGTATTAAAAGCAAAAATGAGCTGCACTTCTAAATTATAAAAATTATCTCCGTGTAAGTGCTCAGTTGGAGCCATTTTCAGTATGATAAATGATGTATTTATGATTTGTCAAGAGACGGTGGGGAGGGGGGATTTCTCTGATCTTGGGTTCAGGGAAATTAACAAAGAGCATGTTCTGTCTCTCTGTGAAAAAAGTAAAGAAGATTAAGACAAAGAAGATATATGACTGCTACAGGTGTGAACCCTTCCAGTAAACCTGAAGAATCTACTCTTTCATCCATAAGAAGTTTACTGAGCAACCCAAAACTACCATAGTGTTTCTCTCTCTCTCTCTCTCATTTGATGAGCTGGAGAACAGGAAGCAGATGTCTTCATGACAGAAAAAAAATCAGAACTGAATGATTCTGCTTAGCACAGCAGACTGGTGCCACATAACCATTTGGCTGGATCTTGATGATCTGATATGCTGCTCTGATAGACTAACACACGCTAAAGCTGCTCAGAGAAAAACACACTTCTACGCCTGAGGGAACCAGACACAGAAGCAGAACAAAACATCTTACAGTGCCGTTTCACAAAGAGACATGCACAGCGACGGATAGTGTAGTAGTTTCTTATGACTAGTGGAAAGCTTACATTCAGTTTCTGTCTTACTTGAATTTTCATATTAAACATTGCAATATTAATAGTATATTTTGGGTATTGAGTATAATTGTTTGTATTAAAGGAATAGTTCACCCAGAAATTAAAATTATGTCTTCATTTACTCACCTTTAAGTTGTTCCTGAGGCTCTTTCTTCTGTTGAACATATTGATGTTTTTAAGAATACAGGTAACCAAACAGTTGCTGGTCTCCATTGACTTCCTTAGTATTTTTTATCATGGAAGTCAGTGGGGACCAGCAACTGTTATCTTACCCGCATATCTTCTTTTATGTTCGACAGAAGAAAGAAACTCGGAATGAATAAACTTGGAGTAAATTAATAGAGAATTTTCATTTTTTGGGGGAACTATCCCTTTAAATTAATACATATAATATTAATATACTTCTACTACTACTAATGAATTATATGTAATTATATATTATTATATATTTATTATATATACCTTGTGAAACAGAATGCAGCATGTCTGATCAAGGGAAACTAAACAACCCCAGATGTGTTTCAGTGACCCGGTTGATTTGTCTCAGGGCTCAAGGCCTTGTCCATCATCAGCACAGACAGAAGTGTAAGGTGTGCAAGTGGGCGTGTGTTTCTGACAGAGAGAGTGAGAGGGGAATATGAAACCGTAAAGCTGAGAAAAGTGTACAGTGGAGATGTGAAAAGATGGAGAAAGATCCTCTCTCTTAACCATGAAAATTTCATGATGCTAAATCTAGACAGACTTTTAGTGTCGGCCAGGATTACAGCACAGCGCTGAGCACACATGAATAATTGAGCCCAGAGTCTCTGAATCTCTAAATATGTGGATGCAAAAGACACGCAGAAGATCAACACAAAGGAACAAAGACATGAAAATGAACGATTAAATACAGCAACTAAACAAACAATGCAATACTTGTTTATTCATTTAAAGGGATAGTTCACCCAAAAAGGACAATTCCGTTGTCGTTTACTCACCCTCATGTCTTTCGAAATTTTTGAATTTGACTTTTTACTGTCTAGGAGTTATTTATAGCAGAATGCCCAAGCTGCTCTTTTCCATGAAATGAAAGTCGACCATGACTTTCAAGTAAAATTTTTGAGGCAAGATGTTCATTTTCATTATTTGACAACAGTCAAATAGACCACTTTTCTGATACTTTAATGGTGCTTTTGTTCAAATCTTGACAGTCCCTGGTCACCATCCACTGTCATTGTATGGAAATAAGCAGCGTAAACTAATTTCGGGTGAACTAGCTCTTTAACGCTGTGGTTTATGTTTAACGCAAATAGCGAGAACGCTATTTTAAAGTTATGCTAAAACCTGTTTATATATATACACAATGATTTCTGTCTGATAAAACAGGCAAGCCATAATTAGACACCATAATCTCACAGACTTGGGTGGGCCAGTACTACTCACATTTTCTGTAAAAATCTAGTTTAAACTATAAAAAAATTGTTTAAACTACAATCTATATAATATTTACTATATTACTCTAAATTATGTCTTTCCTAGCCAATTTTGTATTTACTTAATTGAAGTGGACTGATTTGAGAGAGAAGTAAGCTGGATTCTTCTGGGAAGAGTGTTATAGAGTAGAAGAAACCGAGAAGAATTTAGCAAGAACTGATAAAGCTAAAGGAAAGACATCCAGATGGAGAACCGCAGCCTATATTTTGACAGTTTTGAAAAGAAGGACACCGGGTTACATTCTCTCAACGCCGGCAGACTGAAGCACCTTCTAACGGTGTAACAACGCAACAGGTGGCTAAATGAAATTACTCCAAATGACTTTAACAGCTAAGCTAATATTTAACATGCCACAAACATTACCTCAACCCTGGGCCACCTCGGTGAACAAGGTGAAACTCTCTCTCTCACACACACACACACACACACACACTCCTGCTGTCAGTAACGTGAGGGGTGTTGACCCAGCTATAGCTGTCATTTAAGGCTTAGAATTCCACTGGCCTTCCCAGCCCCCCTCAACTATTGGCCAGCGCTGTCCCGCGATCGGTCTGGACCCCAGCAGTGTGTGACAACAGGTGCAGAGACACCAGCTTTCTCTCTCTCCTCACACAGTCTTCTCTTCCATGTTTTTCAAAGACATTTTTTCCGTGTTTCAACTCCCACTGACCTTGGAGATAATGTTGTCTCTTCTGGAGTCCTGAGAAAAAGTCAGGGAGGATGGGATAGCAACAAACTGGCCATTTGTTTTATTAAATGATTGAATTTTCCACATTCATTATCTTGGTATAAAAATTAACTTTTTGTGAGTCTAGCACTAGGCATGCTAGATTGTGGTACTCCTGTATAATATGTAAGATAAGAGCTTGCATCAGTCCAGATTTGTTTTGTTTCTTAATCATTTCTAAATTCTATGTCTTCTATCCTCGAAAATGCCAAAAATAAACTTTTTTTTTTTTATTGAAGAAAATGTGAGTGGTGCAAATGCAAACTCACAGTCACAATGCTAAACTGCAAATTTAAATGAAAAATACTTCAAATTGATCTTGCTTTAAGGATTTTGCTATATAAATTACTGAATAAAAATACATAACATTTTATTTATATAAAATACTAATATTACGTACTCAATAAATATATTTTATTTCTTTTCCAGTACACATATCTAAAAATATTTAAAACAATATTTATATAGAATTGTTTTAAGAAGCAACACTGCATACGATATCAAGACTTGTTTTCATTGATTTGTATCTTAATAATAATTGTATTTTGTCATACTGCACTGGCAGCTTTACATTTGTTTTTAAATCAAGACAAATGACAAAATATTCAAGTATAATAATACAAACTATACTCATTTTAAAGATACATTCTCTGAAAACACTGTTGTATGCAGTGTTGCGTCTCAAGTAATTTTTAGGTATTTTAATTATAAAAAATATATATATATATACTTTTTTTTTACATGTTGCTAATTGGTTGCTAGTGAATTCTTGTTGCTTCCTTGCTATAGGGCGTTCTGTACGGTTGCACATTGGTGGAGCCAATATTGCCAATATGTTGTGTAGATTGCAACAGTAAAAGTTATGTTTGTCTTAATACGCACCACTAAAATGAACCTTTTGGGTCTAAAAGAAAAAAAAACATTAGATTATTGTACAATTTTAACAGTCCTTACAACAGTTCAAATAGTTTAGAATTATAATACAGACCCAGTCATGGCATGAGCACACATGTCTGACTGTTGTCCTCACCATCTGTTCATGTGATTTTACTCATTTCCAACTGATTGTGAAGGGAGCTAGTTTTTTTAGCGTGTTTTCTTTTCATCTCTCCTTTTGATTTATATGAGGCTTAATTTCACAGCCGTATGAAAGTCATTTGAGAGCTTTTGTTTTCAGGGCCCCTTAAGACGGAGGAGGCATTTATGACAAAACTTGGGCCTTCTCCCCAGCGATGGGTCAGATGGTTCTCATTTGTGATATGTGCTCGTGTTAGCAGGAGGGCGTGTTTTCCGCTGTGCTTATTTGCATGTAATTGACTTTTTTCCGTTTGTTGTACAACGCATGAAATTTGCTCTGTGATTTCTCAGATTGTTATATGTAATAATGTGACACTATGACAGGGGAAATCATGTTCTCTGTCTCATAAATGACCCACTCACATGGAAATCCATTATTCCATTAATGTAAACCGAATCACCATTCTAATCTAGTATGCTATGCTTGACGTCCACAATTACAAAGTACTGCACATCCAGGGACTGTAGTCTGCGGCCTACATAGCCAGCAACCTTCTAAGGCAGTATCTAAATGAAAATGTATTCCAATACAGTTTGCAGTTAGTATGTTTCCAAGCTAATAATAAGTATTAAAAATAAATTAGTAGACAAATATACTGGATAAAATAGTCAGTTTAGCCAAATTAGTAAACATGATGCCTTAAAAATGAAGTCTTGGTAGGCAGCTCACTAGATTTTGAAAGAGATTTATGTCATATCCACTGATCTATATAATAATATATAATCTATTATAGATCAGTGGTCATGTCAGTAAATCATAATGAAAAATGTAATGTTCATAATTTAAAATAAAATCTAATGAAATGTATTTAGGAACCAAGAGTTCTTAATTAAAGTTTAAATAAAAAAATTAAATAATTTCTATAATAATTAATAAATAATGGATACGCTGAAATTCTGTGCTGTCAATTTAACATTAATTTAATATATAATATAATAATGATGATATAATGTCTTTGAGGGATTTCTCAGGAAGTATCAATATTTGTGATTAATTCAAATATTTAATCTGCATATCATGCCATTCATTTGATGTTTAAAAAATGTAATCAATTGACACCTAAAAACATAAACTTAATTTGTTTATCCAGTGGGATCTTATTCGATTCCAACAGGATTCTTGTTTGATCCCATTCAAATTTGTTCCAAAATATAACAGAATTCCAATAGCATTCCCTTAGGGTCAGATTCAGTCTTTTATTAGGACATTTGTTCATTTCATTAGTAAATTTGTTCAGTATAAAAAGACATTTTCAAATGGAGTTGAGACAGGTGAGGCAGGTTGAATAAACATTGCGGAGACGTTTTTTAGTCTGTCTGTAGTTGCTCGCCGTCTCTGGAGTCCTGCCGGGCTTATTGGTGTTAACTGATCAATTCCCAACAGGAGCCCTGCTGTTTGAGAGATGCAGTCTGTTCTCTGCATGGTCTAACACAAACACTCTCACTCTCTTTACAGGCTCACTCACACTCGTACACTCAATCACCTACTTGCAAAAACTTGCAGACTCGTTACTTTGCACATGTTCTTGTTGCACGGCTTTACCAATAGCTGATATCAGTGCCCATCCTGACCTCAAGGGGCGGTGAGACCCATGCCCTGCATGCCCCATCAGGCCCCGAACAGCTTGCAGGGTAAATGACTGATCGATAGATTATTTATCATTTGCATATAAGACAAAAACAATGGCACAAGAAGAGGCGTGTGTGGAGAATGCTTGCATTTACATAATCATTCTTCAGAAGCTCAAAGGGTCTGAACGGCCTGTCAGCATCACACATGACAGCTTCTGTTTGGATGTATAGCACTATTGTATAAGAATCACCTTGACAATTTGGGTCATATGATACAAGCCATACATCTGGAGAACATGCATTGTTCATGTGGAGAACTGGTTTAATAATCAATATCCTCTTTCTCCAAACTGGCATCCCTCCAGAATGTGTTTTCCCTCTGGAAGTTAAATCCTTTGACTGGTAGGATGATTTTGTGATGTTTGCTGTTGAGATTCATTGAGATTGTTTACTGAAGTCATATTAGCCACATGCAGTTGGACAGAAGAAGTAGCGGAACTGATTAGATGACCAACTGTTGATCTGTTCTGGCCAGAAACCACAAGCTGCAGTCAATAATATATTAAAATCCCAAGCAGCCAAATCATGCCAAACCTCTGATCAGAAATATATATATATATATATATATATATATATTAGATGATTCTATTTTTTGTCTAGATTTAAGACTTAAAAGAGAAAATGTAATTGTTAATCAGACAAATTTTTGCATGTTTATAGGCGTGACGAGAATCATTAAATGTATTAATAATAGGTGTGTACACAAATATTCGAATATTCGGTCTGTAATTATTATTCAAAAAATAAAAACACTATTCGAATTTTATTATGTGTTGTTTTGCTGGCCGTAAATGCAGGGAATCCATAATAAATCCTAAGCACGCAAACTAAATGTCAGTTTTGTGTCTCTGGAACGTCCGTGTCGGCGCACATTCTTATTGTTATCAGACTGAGGAGCCAACTTTCACCCAAACATGTGAATATTATTGTTTTTCTCGACATTAACATGTGAAACAATAAAAACACTATAAACATAGGCCGACTCGAGTGTACTGTATGTACGCTCTGTACTGTAATCTGCTTTATTTTTGTCCGTTTGCTCTGGTTGAGCTTTCTTTGTTTACACACATTTTCAACTAAAAGACGTTGTTGTAGAACACTGTGTGTAATGCCTAATCACAAGCTTGCTCAGAAATGGTGACAAAAACTTGATTATTAAAAAAATAACACCTTTCTCATTAAACGTCATTTAAAAAAATGATTCAAATACAATACAACTTGAAGCATTTACTCTTAAGCTCAATTATGTATGCATTAATAGGGGTGTGTTTTATAGCAGCTCTTCCAAACAGATTTGTTTTGCAGTGTATTGCTTACATTTTCTAAAAACATTAAAATTACAGCAAAATAAACATGAACAAGCCTAACATTGAGCAACATATAGCAGGATAAGTGCACATGCCCTGAGGTAACTCCTTACAGTGGCTGTGATGACTGGAAAGAGAAGTGTCTCATCTAAAACACCATATGCTGAATATGTTTCCCACTTCATCAGTTCACAGCCCTGCCTGGGTGGCATGAACTCCGTGAAGAGCTCTCCAGAGAGAAACCGAGAGAGAAAGAGAGAGGACGGCTTGGTGCCACTCAGCTGACACTCTGGGAAAACTGCCTAATGGACAGAAGAGAGGAGGAGGAGAAGAGAGATGGACCAAAGTACCAAAGAATCTCAGACAGGAAAATATCTGGCTTATGAAAGTTAGTATTGATTCTGCTGATTTTTTATATATATATATATATTTATAATATATATATATAGATATATATAGATAGATAGATATATCAGTTATATATATATATATAAATATATATTTACATATATAAAATAAATAATAAAATAAAATAATTAACAACAATCATAAAGAATCTTGATTTTTGAGTTTTAATAAAGTCATTAAGATGAATCATGTTGCCTCCCTGTGTTTGCAGACCTGTTTGTTGTAGATGTTGACGGCGATCCTCTTGTATATTTTTTTTTTTATTACTTTTTATAATTGACTTTAGTTTAATGGACCAATTTGTTCAATAGAGAAAAAAGAGAAAAAAAAAAATCTTAGCTTGTTTGAAGAAGATTGCACATAATGTATTATTTTACAGTAGCAATAATTGTGGTAATGGTGGGTTACTATAGACTCAGTAATTTTAACAGTGTTGACCATTTTCATCCCCTCTTCATGTGCATACCCTTACACACTGAGCCAATATAAAAAGTGTAAATCATGAAGGCCAGCCCCGGCAGCTCTGCAATGAGAGCATGATGTTGTTCGGAGCGTGGGAGGGCCGTGACTTTGGGCTGTCAGGGGACTAATCCCGGTTAATTACAGAAGCTGCCCTGGCATCAGGGAACATAGTCAACCACTCCAGGGGTCACACAGCATCAGTCATGTCTCAGCCACACAAAGCTCTGCCTCCTCCAGAGGACCGAACAATGGCCTCTCAATGGCCTCAACACTGACCACCAGAGCAGAAAGAGGTCAGAGGTCAGCATCTCCTGAAGGACACTGGTCAGCAAAGTGCAGGCAGAAGGGGTTGGGGTATGTATAAGCATAATGAGAGTTTGGATTTTTTTTTTTTAAGAAATATGTAAGAGAAAAATCATTGACCAAAAGAAGATCATGTTATAATAACCCTTGTGCTGTGCTGAAAATCTCAGGAACCTAATTTGGTGTTCCTGGTCAGAAATGACTGGCCTTTAAATATTGCTTGTAAATCTCTCATTATGCTATATCTTTTTCTCAACTTATTTATTCAATTAGCACAGGTTTTGTATTTCTTTTTCTTAGCAATTTGTGGAGGCCGGTCATTTTTGACTGGGATCTCTACAAGTGTAACAATGTAGGTATCCCAAAACAGTATAAAAATATCATTTTTTCGGGGGAGGAGTTGATATTCCCTGCGTGAACAAAGTCAGTAAGTTTCAGTCCAATGCGATAAACTAGCGTTTTCAGGAAAAAAAAAAAAAAGTCCTCTCCGGGTCAAATTGAACACAACATGAAGGATAAGTAATCTCTTCAAATGTCTTCCATTTTTGTGTTTTTCTTGAGAAGGCATTTCAGTTTCTCAGTAGAAGTGATAGAAAGGCATGGACTCTGGGAAAGGCCAGAATATTTAGCCTGAGAAATGATGTTTTCGGAGCCAATATTTGGTTCTCAGCACTTTTCATTTATTTAATACGCCTGCAGGAACCAACAAACCATGTACTTACAACATCAGCTGAATTTGAGACATGCATTCTTTAAATTCATGTTTATTTAGATTTGGCTGAAAGTCTTTTTCTGAATATACACAGAGGTTAATTTTTCTCTCCTAGTGCTAAGATGATGGAAAAAACAAGTGTCATGAAGTGTCATGCTTTAATTCGAGTTCATCCCTCCATTCTTAGTGTCTTCCTCGGTAATGTCTTAAACAACTGCCTAATTTCTGTCTCATGGGTTGGTTTTCCCCCCTTCTCCGTTCTGGTCTCGGTTCGAAACAGCAGCACCAGCTGGTCTACGGTTTTTACTGAACCTATACTGTATTCGGGGAAGTCGTGGCCTAATGGTTAGAGAGTCGGACTTGTAACCCATCTTCCTCACTACTAAACTGTGTCCCAGAATCACTTCCTCAATCGAATCCACACATTGCATGGATGTTCTGTTCTAATAGTTATCCATGATTAATACTGCCATAAATGTCTGTATAATATGATATATTGAAATTTGCAGTGGTATAGCTAAAGCTTCCATGCCCAAGGCTTCTTTCCACTGTTCTTTATGTCTCAATTCTGGAATATCTCACATAACGAGGTTAGTTTTCATTGCAAACCCATTACAGAATGAATTCAATAGTATCATACTGCCTGGAATCAACAGCATGGCAGATGATTTTCCCCTTGTGTCAACTGTTAAATTTAGACCTAAAATTAAATAATTCACATGAAATCAATATATAATTATTATTCACACAATTTAAGGATATTGGGTTGATCTATACCAGTGGTTCTCAACTAGTGAGTTTTGACGCCCCTACCAAGCCCCTACCAAGTATTGAGTACATGTACAGTAAATGAACATACTTTCCAGAAGGCCAACAATTCACTAAAACATTTTTTTTTTATTGGTCTTATGAAGTATTCTAATTTGTTGAGATAGTGAATTGGTGAGTTTTTGTTAAATGTGAGCCAAAATCATCACAATTAAAAGAACCAAAGACTTAAACTACTTCAGTCTGTGTGCATTGAATTTATTTAATACACGAGTTTCAAAATTTGAGTTGAATTACTGAAATAAATTAACATTTCCACGACATTCTAATTTATTGAGATGCACCTGTATATATGTCACTGTTTCCATGAAAAATTTAAGCAGCTGTTTTCAGTAAGAAAAATCCAAAACAGTATATTAGAATGATTTCTGAAGGATAATGTGACACTGAAAACTGGAGTAATGACTGTTGAAAATTCAGCTCTGCCATCATAGGAATAAATTACATTTTAAAAAATATTCACATAGAAAAGAGTTATTTTAAATTGGAATAATAGTATATAGGATTTTCTTTTTATAACATTAACAGCTTTTTTCTGCTGTTTTGAAGAACTTGATGTCCAAAGTAAAACCTGAATCTGCAAACAAACCAGTTGAGAACCACTTATCTGAACATTTGGGCTATTGGATGTGTAATTCGATCAATGAAGCTGTCAACCCTTTGTATATTTACTATAATATCCGATTCTGTGCATTATGCTTTAAATTCAGATTGTTTGACGGAACTGACATTTTACCCAAATGCTTTAAATCTAATGTTGCTTTCATTACGTCTGTATCGACTCAATTCTTCGCTGTGCCGATACGCGCTTGCAAGTCCACTCCATCCTTTACATTAAATAAGTCTTGTCAACACAAAGATTTTTTTTCTGTGATTTCATGCTCACAGATGCTCAATATTGCTGAAGCTGGAGTGGAATCCCTGGAGTCCCTTTCATGTTTGAAAGAGCAGCACACAAAAGGCACACTCATCCTACTAGGATTTTCCATCTCTCCTACAGTTTTTTTCCCGGTATGAAGATTTTGCTAAAATCAACTTCCTGTAGTTAAGTTTTACAATGCTTTTTATTTATTTTACGCCAGATTGTAGCGCAAAACTGAACGTGTTCACAAATATATGCACGTTTAACACACAGAGCGTGTCTTCCCTGAATTTGTCAAACCCATAGCTTACACCCCGTCCGTGAATCCCATTTCTTTCTTTCCCCCTAATCTCCTGTACATTTGGCTGGAGAGTTTGGTAAATCGGTTTCAGTTGGCTAATACAAACCATACTGATGTCTCTCGATGCTTCAGGCCTTTTCAAATAAGATTAGTGGACTTCACATATGGTTGTTGATCCTCCGGATTTAAAGAGCAGTTAAAATACTTCCCTTTAATGTGTCTCCATATCCGGCTTGATAAGAACGTAATACCCGAAGACATTAAATACATGCCTTGTATTTAATGTCTTTGGGGCTTACAAGCTTTAGTGAACAGCAAAACACATGAGCGTAGACAATAATGATACAAAAGCCTCAACAGCATGGAAAAGGGCCACAGAATCATTCCCCCTCCCTTTTTTCATTCACAGAAGGACGAATAAGCAAATTGTTGCCTGGCTGTAGCCATGTCTTCATGTCTAATGGAATTTTGTACCAAAGTCCGTTTAAGGCACGTCAGCTCACTTGGTGACCATCTTTGTAACACCCTCGGGCAGCTCTTTTTATGTAAGCAGGAGTCAGGTACAGCTCTTATCTATTTAGATGGGGACAAAATGAAATGTCCAAATAGTTTTCAAGATTATGTTTCAATGATATATTCCAAATCAGCAGTAAAATTTGACATACATTTTGTCTCTTCACTGAAAGTGAAGTGACGTGTGGCCAAGTATGGTGACCCATACTCAGAATTTGTGCTCTGCATTTAACCCATCCAAGTGCACAAACACACCGTGAACACACACACACACCCAGAGCAGTGGGCATCCATATTGCTGTGGCGCCCGGGGAGCAGTTGGGGGTTCGGTACCTTGCTCAGGGGTCTCACCTCAGTCGTGGTATTGAGGGTGGAAGAGATTGCTGGTTATTCACTTCCCCCACTTACAATTCCTGCCGGACCTGAGACTCAAACCCCGCAACCTTCAGGTTACAAGTCAGATTCTCTAACCATTAGGCCACGACTGCCTGAATAAGACAAGAAATTGGTCCAGCTTGTGCATTCTCTAAAGTTAAAATTAATGGCTGAATGGCTTCTTTAAGGAGACTTGACTTACATTTCTACAGCAACCATATTGACCATTGCAGTTTCTCTCATTTTTGATAGTGCTATGTGATATTAACTCCTGTTCTGACTGGCCAAAATTTTCTTAAGAATCTGTCATTTAAAGTAGAAATTAAATGTGCATATTTTTGGCACTGGTAATGCAAACTCTGGATTCAATGGCTATCGGAGGGCTCTTTCTTTTCAATGCCGACAGTTTATGAAACTAGACTCTTCTCATTTGCACTGTAAAACTCATTTTTAAATCATTATTTGCGCATGTAATTCACAAAGTACATATTACACTTCTAATGTGACTTTAAAAAGTGCTTTAAAATATAAACAATACAAAGTCCAATACAAAGAACATGGAAATCAATAGAAATTTAGCAACTAAGTCAAGTTTCAATGTTCAATGTCAGTGTTTCTCCACAAATTTAATCCCACTCTGTGCTTTGGCATGTAGGACATGAGCAGGAAAGAGCCCATCTCTTGTCTCATATTTGTGTTCTCACACTATTCCAAAGCAATTGACACTGTTTGTAAATGGTCAGAAAACCTTGCCTGAGTTGCTAGATACTTGGGTTACACTTTATTTCGATAGTCCACTTTAGACATTCTATTAACTATAAGTAACTAACTACATGTCAAGTCAAGTCAAGTCAAGTCAAGTTTATTTGTACAGCGCTTTTCACGATACAAATCATTGCAAAGCAACTTTACAGCAAATTAAGTCTCTACAATATTTAGTGGTAGCTTATCAGTGGTGACTGTCAGTTAATGTACATATGGCAGAATTGTACAGAAAAATCAATTTAAGACGTAATAAAACAGACGATGAACACTATTAACAGCAATTATTATATGATGCAATCAAACTTATAGCAAAATGTGGTGTTAGGGTAGGTTTAGGGTTAGTAGAATAAGTTGACCAAGAAAGTGTTAGAAGATATTAAGCAAACAGTCTACTAATACTCTACTAACTGCTAGTTGACATGTACCTGTAGTTGCAAAGTTACTTACTGTTAATAGAATGTCTAAAGTGGACTATCGAAATAAAGTATTACCGATACTTGTGTAGCCAACTTGTGCCCATGATCCATGGTCACGGAAAGTAGGACAATCTGTTAGCCTTTATTATTTATTTATTTGTTTGGAAATATTGGTTTCTTAGTTTTTCCTCTTTTTAATTTCCCACAGTGAGGGTCAACTTTCAAGAAGCGGTTTCTTGTCAAGAGCAACCATGAAACAAGCAGGCAGAAACACAACGCAGGCATGAGACATTTCAGGCGAGAGAGCCACATCTGAGCCGAAAAGCTGGGAGGCTGATGACAAGAGAGCTGGTGTTGACAAGGAGCACTTCCTGGCCACAGACGATCAATTCCCCTATCAGAGGCGTTCTTCAGACAGAATAGGTTTGGAATGGTAAGACCGATATTCAGTAAATTACAATTACAGTAAATTACATTACATTACAAGACAAAAATACAGTACATACTCATGCAAACACTAAAATGGCAGATACAAAAATAAACACTTAAAACAAAGTGGCAATTTTGCACTTAAAAGTCTGGCATATTGATCTGGGTACAGAACGCAAACCCACAGATTTAGACATATCACCATATGAACATTCAAATTGAGAGTGAAGGGAAAGAGAGACTGGATACAGTCTAAAAGAATGAACAGACAATGATGGACAGATGGACAAAACATATGGAACCATACTTCCCCTCCTTTAGTCTCTAACACACGCACACCCAACCATCCACATCACACAACATCCACACATGGTTGTATTTTCACATGAGCATTGCCAAAAGAGCTGGTTCCTTCGGAAGGAAGTAAACCATCTTCTTTTGCTCGAGGCATGACTTTGATAGTTCCGAAATCCAACCACTTATGTTGTCTTGATATCTTTCAGCAAATACCAATTCACTCATCTGTTTCTCTACATGTGGCTGTGGTGGTCTGGTTTAGAAAACTGGCTCTTCGGATTTGAATGTGTGCCCCCGACGTTTCACCACATTCATTGAACTGGGCAAATTAAAATTGTGTAAATTGCATGCTGATATGCACAGAAAAGGATCTCTGGTTACGCACATGCATAAATTTGTTCTTACCTTTGTTGAAATGTTAATGAATCCACATTGGAGAGTGTATGCCTGCAGATAGTAATTAGCATAATACACACCCAAACCATCTCCATATGAAGAGTTTCTGCCGAACCTCATTCGTACAGGTGCAAATGTTTTTATTCTTGTTTTTTTATGCAAAACATTTTCAAATAATTATAAAATGTTGTGCATGTGTCAATATATATTTTAATAATAAATAGATTTATTTCTATAGATATTTATGTTCTATAAACATTTTATAAACACTTTCTTAAATTGAGTGTTTATTATGGTTTTAATTTTATTTTATAGTTAGAAAAAATCTTAAAGCTTCAACTTATTGATGAATCATGAATTGCACAAATATGTATGCGTGAATAGTAAATGAAAAGTGTGAAATGTTATATATACATCAAAAATTTCACACTTAAGACCCTGCGGCCTCATATGAGGACATTATATTTTTGTGAATTTCTCTGAGACTGCACATGCCACAGTTTTAAGTCTGGATGTCCTGTACAGAGCACATTCAGGGCATTTCAGAGATACTAAATATTTGGATGTTTCACCATGACACACAGTTTAAAAATTAGTCAGATTTAAAATTACACTTGTTTTTTCATTACATGTTGCCCCAAAAACACATTAATATGCAAATTAGATTTAGTTTATAGATACATTGTATATAATGAGAAAACCCGTTTATGGCCATTTTACACACATTTTGCAGAAAGAAAAATAGTATATTGAATCATTCTGTTATAACATAGTTGAGAATCATCTTTATACAAAGTTTGATAAAAAACAAATCTTGAAAACTAAAATGTATTGGTGATTTAAAAAATCAATTGTTTTTGCCTATTCATGTTCATTCATGTCTTTTTATTTTTTTAAAGAAATTGAGTCCCGATGTCCTCTACCGAGGACATAGCATAACTTATGAATGAAATATCTTTTTTTAATATATATATTTTTTACATTATTTTTAATGCTCTAAACAATGTAAAGACATGGAAAAAAATAACTTTTTTTATTTATGTTTTTTTTATGGTTTTTATTTTATATTCAGAAATATTTTCAGCAAATAAATATGTGTTTATGCATGGAATAGTGAATGACACCCACTGTTGCTAATTACCCTTCTGGACCTCTTCAAACCTCTCACAAACTGTCTCTTCCTGTCCTCCTTAGAGCAATTTCCCAGCTAGCCTCTGAAGTCCATGGCCTCTTGTCGTCTGTGCTCAATGTTATCTAATCTCAAGCAGTAGGGCTTCAAAATCCTTCAGAATGGGCCAACTTCAGATTACAGTCTGCCCTGTCTGTTGTCTAGATTTTCTTCCAAACTTCCACTTGGAGCCGTAAGTACCATTAGCCTCTCCACTGTCACCCCTCAATAAGACAGATAAGACTCACTGGGAGGATGACAGCAATGGATGCACAAGGATGGGCTCCGCATGTGTCAGTTTCCACCCTTATCCTTCCTGGGACATACTGGCTCTTGCTTGGCTATTTTTACCCTCTCTCCTCCAGTAACAGCCTAAACTAAGGGGTTGCTGTCGGTTTATTGGCATCCACACAAGGGTAACCACACCAATGGCCTCCTTCAAGGCGCGACTGAGCTTAATGCAGAGGCTGTCACTGAGTCCTATCTAAAGAGCTTTTAACAGTTCATAAAAAAGAAAGAAGTCTGTTTAGAAAACAAAGTTATTTTCCAGTAGCCATAGTTATCTCCATGTCTATAGTGTGAAAGCAGGGATTAATTTTAATATATATTGAATTTTTTTCTCAATATGATACTGTTCACACTTGTTCAGCCTTTGTGTTTTTGGGGTCTGAATTACCTAAAAGGCTATTCTCAAAATACTTACTTAACATAATTAAGTGTTTGGTTGACAATTCATGACTTTTCCAAATCTTCTGAGAACTGATTTTAAACAAATATTATATTGGAAAAATCACAGTCGCCATAAAAAAAGTGTTCGTTACTTCTGTTTGGGGTTCCCTGTATAAAAACATGATTAAATACAATTCATTTAAACATGCTTCTGTTTACTGTATTGTAGATTTACCGTATGTTGCTGGCATCAAACTGAAGCAACAATAAAATACCAGATAAAAGGAGCACAGTCTATTTTGTGAAGTTGATATTGTCCATCCTAAATGTATATTTTATTCTGTATCTGTGAATTCACAGTGAAAGGAAACGCAAGTGCCGAACAGCCACGGGATATGGGCAGGACCAGTCAATCATCATCAAAAGTGAGGGGCGGTACTAGGAATGTGGGGAACTTCCACACTTCCTCACAAATGAATTTAAAGTGAGTTCTTAAATGACATCAAACCAAACTGCAGTTTGGATTCATGTAAAATCTCTCTCATTCTCTCATGCTGTAATTGAGATCATGACAGCATTAAAGTTCCTAAAGTGACCCAAATGTTCATCAGCTCAATGCTTGAGAGGTTGCGGATTGGAAATGAGTTTGAACGTTCTTATGTGATTTTCTACACAAGGAAAAAGCAAAGCATGATGAATTTTTGAGGTTGGCTATCCACATTTTCATTTCATTTCATTTGGAGCGCCACAAACCCAAATATGGCACATTAGGAACGCACTGAACAAGACAAATATCCTGGTAACGAAACATCTGTAAAATTTTCAACAACCAATGAATCATACCTATAGTGCATCACGTTATTGGCTCATCTGCTGGGAATTTCCTACCTTCCAAGGAAATGGCACAGTGATTTAAATGAATGGAAAAGTATTCATCTGTACCTTCCTCTCTCTCTCTCTCTCTCTCTCTCTTTACCAGCATGCCTTTTATTTGTGAAGAAGCCAAAAAGTGTAGTTCACTTGCCAAGAGGAAGTTTAGGGCTGATTGCAACCATGATTAAAGTGTTTGTTTCAGACTGTGCTGAATAAATCCATTTTGCATGGTTTGCTAGTAAATAAATAAATAAAGATCAGTTCACAGGTTCCAAATTGAATAAAAAAATGTGGTAAATGTAAATATAAAGGGTGCCTGGAATCCATGTGTTTTTTTGTTTTGTAGGCTGTCTTAATTGCTCATTACTGCAGGATTGTTATTCGAGGCATAATTAAGACCTGCTTAATAATGCAGTCAATTGATTGATTAACTCATTCATGTTCTGTCAATAGAGCCAGCACACTGGTGTTTGAGAGAAAGAGAGAGAACAAGAGAAGGTCAAATAGCCTTTAACCAGCTGTGTCCCATCAATGTCCATCAGTCAGTCCAGTCTTGTGAAATGTACTTTTCTCTGGATTATACACTCGTTCTTCTCAGTTTTCAGTGATGAAACATTGAACGTCCAAACTAAATTCAGTTTCAAATATTGTGTATGTTTTTTAAAGAAATATTTCATCCAGAAATGAAAATTATGTCATTATTCACTTCCAAATGTAACTCAAATGAGTTTCTATCTTTGGTGTAACCCAAAAGGTGAATGTTTGAAGAATATTCCTTTCTAGTAATGAATGTAAATGAGACTGTTATTATGATCAAAAAAGTACTATAAAAGTGGTTCACTATATTTTCAGGTGTTTTTGAAACAGTCAGTTTTGGGATTGACTGAAATTTAAGTTGTTAGACCTCCTTGCTGTAAGTTTCTTTTGTGAACACATTATTCTTCTAAGTCAGATTTGTCTTCCAAATCAGAATTGTTTTACGTGATCCATTTGATAAAACTGATCTGAATAATTCAAACTCATTACCTGATTCATGTAAGTAAGTAAATTTCAGTGTGTTCGTCACATCGCTATCTTATGGTATCCGAAGACTACCATAGTCTGGTACCGCACTAGTCTGCTTTTATGATAATTTGATGCTTTTGCATCCTTTTTGAGGCATGAAAGCTCTAGCCCCCATTCATTGTAATTGCATGGAGAGCAACCATTATTCAAAATGTATCTGTTTGTATCACACATGCACAAAAAAAGAGAGAAAATAATATGGGTTTGGAATGACATGAGGTTAAATGAGCAAATGATGGCAGCATTTTCACTCTTGAGTGAACTATTTCTTTAACTGCTCAGGGGGGTAAATCTAAGAGATTTGTTTTTATGTGGAAGGGCTACACAGTGGGACTCTGAGAGTATCAATCAAGGCTGTCACTGACTCCTGCAGCCTCTCGCTTCAGTTACCACAGACACATCTGCACAAAATGCAGCGTGAAATTGTATGGCTCCTACCCCACAAGGGCCATCTGCCTCCCTATAGTCCTGATCCACCTCTAGCCCCTTGTCCTGAGCCATGAGCTCCGGTCACACCGTTGCTAGAGGTGTCCTACTTGTTGCATTTGTCCTTTCCAACCTCTGAACGTGCCTTCTAGAAAGCTCATACTATTACCTATATCTGTCATTTGTAACTTCAAAACAAATATATGTAGATTGGCATTGTTGACTTCCAAATACCTAGAGGATAATGTTATTGCTCTTTTATTTATTATGAAGCTAAATGGACTTCTCAATTTTTATGTATCCACACTGTTTTAGATATTTTCCTTAAAATTTCGCAGGAGGAATATTACACACATTTGGAAATCATTGGCATACTTCAATGAAACTTGCATTGGTTAAATTGTTTTGTCAGAGAACAATTGATTAGATATATTTGAGGTCATATTAAAATCTCTGAGATATGATTGCAAAATCTGAGTGCAATCTGAAATGTTGTTGCGTTCTCTTTTAGATGGTGTTTACAACACTGTTTTCAACAAAAAACTGAAAACTTTTTTCCGTGTTTTGGCCATTCATTTATACAACAGTTTTTTGGGGTCCTGAAAATGCTAACTTTTGAAAATGGATTTCAAAGTTCAAGTTTTTAAAAACAATACCATTATCATCTTCAAATTTCTTTTTATGAAAACGATGACATCGTGCACTTCTTTACAGAGAGACATCGCCAACTACTGACCTGGCATGCATAATACAGCAGTTTTTGCAGTTTTCACAGATCAATGTGAATGGGGATAATTTTGACAATGTTGTCATCTGTATGCAAAACTTTTCAAAAACACAAAGGAAATCCAATTCCGTTTTGTAGAACATGGTTATTGTGTAAACGTACCAGTAGTGCAGACACATGTAAGATTACTGGGGTCTTTTACTTAATTCTGAGAAACAGACGGTTCCATTTGATGTGTATATGTATATATGTACTTTTTTGTACTTTTTTTTTTTTTTTTGCTTATGACTTAAAACGTTTAATTTTTGGATGTACTTTCTACTTTTTCTTTGTACTTTCCTATTTCAACATTCTCTGAGTTGTATAGATAATGATATAACGATAACCTCCAGAACTCACATCAAAGAAGGTAGTCTAATTACCCCATCTCAGCAAAGCTTAAGAACACAAAATGGACCTGATTACTTTGCCGTGCAAGTCTCCAAAGTCATTGAATTGCATTATGCCGCCTGTTAATTTACAAATGCTGCACCCAAACTGCAATCACAGTCTGTGAGAATATAGCCATACCTTGGGGCCATTTTGAAAAAGATCAATACACCTGACATTAGATTAGCTTGGAAACACATAAGATGGTCGAATGGATAGCAGCTGACTGTGCAGTTTTAAAGCTCCTGATAGACTGAAGTAATGAAACAATGGACTGAAATCACAGTATCATCTTTAAGATGCTCACCAGTGTGACCTGGACTCACTAGCAGTCAGTTAGAGGTAATCAGACTTTTTGGATTCAAATTCCAATCAAACTACCTTTTTATGTAACTGACTTAGAGCTTTATGCAACCGGCCACTGCTCTCGAACTTCTGGCCAGAGATGCTGTATACTCAATACATGAGATATAAAATCAGCTCACTTTCTTGCACTTGCAAAAAATACACAGATCAACGAGAGAGTGCAAGAAAGAGAGAGAGGTGAAAGAGAGTTTGTACGAAACAATCTTCTTTTCATGTCAAATCTGATTGTAACATTCTTGACATTTCACACCACCTACATTCCCCATGGGACTCAGGAAAGGTAATCTAGTGTAGCTGAAGGCAGATTGAGAGACAGGCTAGCCTGCTACACATGGCATTCCCCATGGCTACGTGGATATCAGATTCCCTCACATATACTTCCAGAATGTTATGAGGATTTTCACTCAGTTTCCTTAATGGGCTTAGATGTTTTTATTCATAATTTCTTAAATTGTTTGAATTTGAGCAGGAAAGGGGGGTTCTCCAAGGGGCTCGCTCTGATTCTCAGTTAGCGAGAGAATGGGTTATTTTGACTGCCAGAGCCGGAGGCAAACACATAGGACACATTTTGATGTTTTGAACTTTGAAAAGACCTCCACCTTCCTCTTCTACGCTGTAAGTAATGATTAACAGTTCTGCTGTAATATTATGCCTTCCTAAGTGTTTATGTTGCATTAAAACTCTAAAGGTTGTTAGATTGTTAGCGATGATTAGCTAGAAATGCTATCGTGGAAACAAAAGACATAGTTCTTGTAAAAGTTCATTGTAAAAGTTCTTGATTTAACATCTGAAGTTTGTTATATCTGCATATTTTTTGTAGATATATGTTAACAGTGGAAAAGTAAAGCCCTTCGGGTTTCTTTGAAGATTTTATGAACCTTAGAACCAAAAAAGCTCTTTTATGGCATCAAATTTTATTTTATTTTAAGGGACTGTTTTCCTGTGTGATTTTATCTAGTAGTATGTGGAAAATGTTGAATGAACAAGCTTTATTATTTAATTTTTCTCAGGATTGCATTTGACTGTCATTCTCATGCCACTTTTATAATTATAGTTCATGCTATGCTTATCTGCTTAAAAACTTGTAAAATTAGATTTTTCAGGCAATACTCTGTTAGTCAGTGTGTCCTTGTATCTTACTTCTTTAACGCTATAATTATTCAGGTAGGGTAAGGATAGTCAAATCTAGCCTAAACCATGAAGTACTCACCCGCTCGCAGGTTGCAATCCTTCAGGAATGACGTAGAAGACTCCCTTGTGGTTGTTCTCGTTTTATGCTCAGTTTGTAGTTATAAGTAAAGTCTCACAGGAGGCAATCATAACAATAAAATCTCTTATTTTATAAGTTACAATACAAACTAGTTAATGCAAAAATAAAACAAAATTAGCTAAGCCACGTGTTCTATAATCAAACTCTAAACAGCAATATTGGAGATGCTGTTAAGCGCCCCTCGCTAGGGTATCAGGTGTCCTTCATGCTTAATGCAGGCAGCATCTGAAAAGTGTTTACTCCTCAGACATGTTATACTACTTTTTGGGTAATTCCAATTACATATCAATGTCTGTGACTCATGACGGATGTCCTTCGTCTGTCGCTTACTTTGCTGTCTACGTCTAGCACTCTTCCTCTTCTTCATCGTAGTCTTCGTCTGGCTCACCTCCGCTTGATGTTGAAACATGCTCTCTTCACCCGTGTACCCTCCTATTATTACATAGCATCAAACTCATAAGCCTAATTTCACAACTGTTGCTTATTTTATCCTAACAAAGCAAATGTTGCAAGTGCAAGCATCTTTATATCAAGGCATATGTGGTATTAACCTAAAAACTAGCAAATAAAATATTGAAACAGGTAAATAGCAATATCAATATCCATATACAAAACAGCTCACAGTCCAAGTGCATCTCATTCCTTTCAAATGAGGGGGGGACGGCATAAACACAGCAGGCATAAACAAAGAAAGATGAAATGATCCTGCTGAATGTCACTGGATAAATTCACATCTAAACGAAAAGTTCTACAATGAAAGATGAAGTGAAATGAAGCAGGGCATCGTGGCCTTCATCACATAATGGCATCTTCTCCCCCTTTCTTTCCTCCAGTTTTCCAGTGGCTGCACTGAACAAATGTGTGCTGCCTTTGGTAAGCACATCGTAAAAATGCAGAGGAATGCCAGTGGAAGAGTTTGGGTTTCCCCAATTTCTATGACTTGAAAACACCAAACCATAAAAATATCCAAGTACCTCCGGTGCTTTGAAAAGCAATACGAGAACTTCAGTTTAAATAGCCTGGCGTGCCTTAAGCTGTAGTAAACAAACAATAACAAAATTGTAATTGCAACCAAGCCAGAACATGGCATGAAATATGTTTGATGTATGTGCAGTCACTTTAAACCCAGAATTGGGTATTGGCATGCTAAAAGCAACAGTTTGTGGCCCAGAGAAGCAGAAATAATTTCCTATAAAACAAACTATTCAGCAGTGGCATGTAATTGACAAAACTAGATGTTTCTGTTGCAGTACAATACACACTCAAACCAGCCTGATCAAACAATTACGGTTGCATTTACAGTCTTATGCAAACAACTAGTGTCTTAAGGGATTAGTTCCATCAGAAAATAAAATTTAATTTACTCACCCTCATGTTGTTCCAAATTCGTGATTTTCCTTCTGTGAAAAAATTTGAATCATTTACTGATCAAATGGGGACTGGAGCTTTGAATTAGTGTGTTGAACTTGAGAACCGCATGGTTTTGTGAACTGAATGGACTGGTTCATCACAAAATACTCAGTTATTTTGTGAACCAGCTAAATAGAGTTAAGTTGGATGTCAATATTCAGACCTGATAGATTTCAATTGACAGACTTCAATGTCGCCCTCTTCCTCACTCAAAATTACCAGACAGATTTATAAAATTGTGTGCAAGTTCTTGTCTACAGTACTTTTATAACACTTTTATGGTGCATTTTGGAATCCCACATTTGGCTATATTTCTATATTCACTTCCATAATATTGAAAAGAGTGGCCATTATACGTTTAAAAGAATCATCACCTTTTGTGTTCCTCAGAAGAAATATAAGTAGATGGTTTCTGTTTTGGTCTATTAGCACTGTTCATTTTGTTTTAGAACAAATTAGTGTTATTCTATAAAAGTGTTGACAGATACATTTATCATTAATATAAGCAGACAGCCTCAAAACCATTAGAGAATTTTCCAGATGATAAACAATGGATGATTTGGGTCATGTGCATGTTTGTGTGTGTGTGTGTGTGTGTGGATGCAATTAAGCACATTTCTGTGAATGCGCTACCCTATATAGCGCATTAATGTGAATTGTGCTTGTTTTCAGTGGCCACACACAAGCATATACACTGCTAAGGGAATAGGAGAGCCTATTAAAATGAATTCATAATGCGTATCCTTAGGAAACTCTCAGCTATGATTAGCTGACTGAGTGTTTTGTGAAACTCACACTGTGGCCATGCCCTGAGGTGAGCTATCATTTAGAAGAGTTAATGAAGCTTTTCATACCTAATTAGCCTTCGGCAAGATGGGAATCATACAAGTAGAAAGTTTATTAATGCATGAAGCTGAAGGATTAAAGAAACTAAAAAGCAGACCGGTTGACGTAAATGGGCCTGTATTGAGTTTAGAGCAATGTTTGAACTGATTCGCTGTTCAATATTGTTTATTTACTGTATATTTATCTGGCTTTCACTAGGGTTCCTTTGAATGTTTTAAATGTATTGGATTATATTTAAGCGGAAGCGCAAGTATACTTGTCCAACAGATTGAGACATTCTACTTCCTGTTACTTCCTGTCACATTTTTCTGTTCCCTGTTGGTACTTTTAACTCGATATTTGTGTGATACTTGCGCCTCCTGGTCTATATATTATGATACCTATATGTGACCCATTTTCCACCAGGCAAAACCGTAAGATCGCTTAGGATCATTTAGAGTAAGGGATTTCGAAAAACCTCTAAAATTACATCTCCAGTGTCTAACTAAATGAATGTCGGGGTTCTGACACTTTGGTCTAGTTTATTCTTGGTTATGTGACAGAGCCCTGACACTTGTGTATCTTTTTGTTTTTGTGTGAGTGTGCGGTTCGGGTTCGCTCACGCCATGCGCTCTCTTGTCTATGTGTTGCATTTGTTGTGAATGCACGTTAAGTGTTCTTTTCCTCACCGTGCGCTCTTGTCTCGTGTCTTCGTTGGTCGTTGTGTTTCGAGTTCGTCGTCATTGTATTTGCCTTGCAGTTAAGTTTTCCCCAATAGGGTTGTTTTGCTTGTTTTTGTTTTTGAGTCCTTGACTCATCCTTACCTCTAAATATGACAATTAATGTTTTTGATATTTTACCCATGTTTGCTTTCACATGGACATAAATGACCTTGAGTGAGACTCGCACAGTAATCTGGAGAAGGTTCCAGACTCCTAAAGGCCTCCGGAGAAACTCCCACCCAATGCAAAGCCACCTGCCTGGCCTTCAGTGAGCCAGAGTGCCAGCAGAAGTCAGATAAGGTTGTCTCACTCTTTCTCTCTCCTCATGCCAGATTTCCAGCAGCAATGAGGCTTATCGGAAAGATAAAGGCAGCAGGAAACCGTGGCCTCAGGATGGAGAGTGTGGATGGAGTACATCATTTGTTCAGAGAGAACGAGAGGTAGAAATCAAGCTATTTCCTTCAGAGTTGACACCATAGAGCTAGATTTGGAGAGAAAAGGGATGGGAGTGAAACTTTACGTGAGTGGTTCTGTTTATGAGAGTCCTAAACATTGATTAATCACTCCTCATCTTTAAATAGAACTTCATATCCATTCCCTTGAAACTGCTTTCTGTCTAAAAGTGTCAGCCAACTTGCATAAAGTAATAATCTTGCTGTCTGGTAACATAAATCCATATGATTTACAGTGACGTTTCACCAAAAGTCATGGTGTGGTGCTCTTTTAGGTGTAAAGCAAGAAGTTTCATTCCCAAGAGATGTTTGATTGACATTTCTTCATATTAGTCCTTATCAAAAGGTCAACATCACCTTAACAAGCATTTCCTTCCTCCATTCAGAGAGAAAGACAAGTGCAGAAGAGGAGCACTGAGGAAAGAGAAAGGTGGAAGAATACACAAACGTGTGTGTGTGTGTATACACTAAAAAATGCTGGGTTGTTTCAACCCAACTTTGGGTCAAATATGGACTAACCCAGCTGTTGGGTTAAATTTTTTAATGAAATTTTTAACCCAAAAGTTGGGTTAGTCCATATTTGACCCAAAGTTGGGTTGAAACAACCCAGCATTTTTTAGAGTGTATATATATATTAATTGTTACTGCTATTATTATTACATACTTTATTAAATCTTTTTTTTTTTTGAAAACCTTTTTTTTTATTCTTTGGTGAATAGAAAGTTCAAAAGAATTATACATTTTCATTTAAAATTTTCATTAAACTTTTCAAGTTTTGCTATCCTTATGGGGATATACATCTTTTTATCCTATAAAATGGGCACAAACCACCAAAAATATTCCTGGTTTTAGCAGTCTAACACTGTGGTCTTAAGACTTCAAATCTAAACCACAATTTAATCTCTGCATCTCAATGGAATGATGTGATCTCGACCGACAGAGCTTTTCCTCCTTCTCTCCTCACCCCTTCACTTTACATTCATCTCTCTTGATTGGGTTAGAGCTCGAAGCCGGTGCTCCCCATGTAGCTTTTGCTCAGATTAGTATGAAAGCTATGCTTCAAAAAGATATAGATTGTATATGTAATGAGCTCTGAAGGCTTGACAATGTTTGTGTTTGTGCTATGAGGGCAATGTGGGTTTTAACAGGGCTCAGAACGGTGATAGAAAATGAGATGCTTGGTTTAAAAACACTCATGTGTGCGTGAGGAACGTCCTGCTCTCCCTTTTTGCACATTTTACAGAGGCAGTGTGGCCTGCTACCTATCAGCTTAATAAAGAAAATACAAGGACAATTTCCCTGTTCTTTGCCTCATTTGCACCAGGCTGTGCGCATCTGTGCAACCTCTGTCATATTCTTCTCTTAATATTGGCCATTTTTTCTCTCAAGGCCCATTAAAATCTGAAATTGGTTGTAAATAAAGTTCTAGATGTTGAAAAAGTTTTACTGATCGTTTGAGAAACTATGCCACAGCACTAAGTTATGTCATTACACACTAAATTTTTGTCATATTCCAAATGTACCATGATAAAAAAAGACTGGATTTTATTCATGCAAATCGGCTATCGTAACTGTCCAGTTGCTTCAGCTTGACACCGGTAACTCACAACAAATGACACAGAATACCATTACTCTTCTTTAAACCGATTTATTCTGCTGTCACATTCATCCATCTCCGATCTGTGACCAATGAGGGAGGATGTGGACAGACCCACCGTCTGTCTTGCTGTCTGTCTTTGACATTAGGCTGCTTTTATGAATGCCTGTTTGTGAGAGGGAAAAATCATAAATGGAATGATCTATAGGTAAAGGAACGGATGACCAGACAATGTCAAGGGCATGAGTCTCTTTTGAGTTATGCTCCCTCATGCGCATGTGACTAGGTGCTCATACACAATGGATCATTTCAGAACCTTATACTCTTTACACTAACGGTAAATTCTTGCCATTCCAGATACTCCCGAGGGGCTCGTTCGTCTGGGATGTTCGCTGATGGGATCCTCACACTTGCTGGACCGCTGCATCTTCTCCGGTTAGGAATTCTGTGCTGATTTTCATTCATTTTAGCCAGCTGATGGATATTGATATAGTCATCATTGCTCTTCTCTCTGTGTTGTCAACCTAAATGAGATGGAAAATGAGAACTAAAAGTGATCCGGAATTCTTAGGCATGATATATATATATATATATATATATATATATATACTGTACATAAATTACGATATCCTTCAGGGATTTTTTGGTAAGGACTTAAATCTGTCGAAGACTCTAGCCAAAAATTATATGATATTCAATTTCAAAGGACTAGTTACTCGTTTGTCATTTAGATGATCCTTTTATCTAAAGTAATTTATAATGCACTTTATATAGGTTCAGTTTCTTTTAAACATTCCCTTTGGTTTCCCAAAAAGATTGTTAATGGCCTATGAAATCAAAACTGAGGTTTTATTGATGAGAAATTTAGGCCATGAACTTGAATTTTGAGAACGTCTACATGTTAGTACTCTACTAAAAGTTGATTAACTTTTAGCAAATATACTTTTATACAACAAATTTCATTACATAAAATAGTTATTCATTCCTAATGAGTATTTTTGTCTAATTTTCCAGTTAAAATCCTTAAAACAAGACAAATTTACTTAAGAAGCAACACTCTATTGAGATATTAATACTTGTTTTCAGAGAGTGTGAGTGCATTTTCACTTGTTTTAAGTCTAAACAAGTTAAAAACAAATGAGACAAAAACACAGTGAAGACATAATCTGTATAAAAAAAAAAGAGAGAGAGAGAGAAGCAATCTCTAATATGCAGTGTTGCTTTTCAAGTAAATTTATCTTGCTTTAAGGATTGTTATATATTTCACTGAAAAACTCATTAGAAACGTATTGAGAAGTCATTTTTTACAATGTGTGTCATCTGAATGTTCGACTGCGGTCTATCATGAATATATTAGTCCTACTCATTTCAGCATTTTTGTATACTGTGTAGCAGGGATGTACGCAAAGCACTTGTCCCCGGTGCATAATTGGCAGTTGTGAATGCTTTCTACCTGTTTCTGAGCTAAATCGGGTCCTCAAAACTCATACTGTGACCCTTAAATGACACACAGGTCATTGCAATTTGTGTGAAATAGACCATTACATTTCGTGCACCCTTCGGTCAGTTGGTACATTGTCAAATAAATTAATTAGGACCAGACTGAATTTCCTGTAAGTAACTTTGATGTTATTTGACATGAAGCCGACATACGTGATCACACGCACACATACGTTTTCTCCTCACCATAGTACTTCAAAGTGTGTTGGGAGAGAGTTTAATAAAGACAGATTATGGGGAGTCAACACTCATGGCCATTTGCAGTGCTGATGGTTCACAGACTTCATATTTTAAACCAGCTCAGCTAATTTACAGAGCAGAGGACATCATTTCAACAGACGGCTCTCTTTGGTGTGGGGTGCACTCATTTGGGCTGAGAGTGTGTGTGCACATGCATTTAGGATGGGCTTGTCGAGCGAAGCCAAAGATGCATGCTCTCAAAGACAGCTTCTTAATCTTCAAAGTAATTCCAAAATGTTATTTTCTCCATTTCTTTCTAATGGAGGAAAATTGGGTGGAAATCAAGAAAAGAATCAGTTGACATGTCTTTCTAGTAGGTTCATTTGAGTGTAGTTCAACATGAGGATGTTAAAGATGTATTCAACCAAGACAGTATGTTCATGTATATTACCATACATAAATTTGGGTTTGGGATTAGTAAGATATTTCTTTATTTTATTGTTAGTCCTTTAATTCAGCAAGGATATGTTAAATTGATCAAGACTTTTTACAATGTTGCAAGAAAATCTGTTGCAAACAAATGCGGTTATTTTGAACTTTCTATTCAAGGAATTTTTTTATTTTATTAATATTATTATTTATTTATTATCAGATCAGAATATTAGAATGATTACTGGAGGATCATATGATACTGGAGATTGAAGTAATGGCTGCTAAAAAAAACAGCCATCACAGGAATAAATGTCATTTTAATGTATCACAATTTATCACAATATTACTCTTTTTACTGTACTTTTGATCAAATAAATATTATTTTTAGTTATACAAGAATCTAGAACATTTCTATTTGACTTTGTGTCTTGTTTTTTGAAGCTTATACTATTTTTAAGAATAAAACGACTTGCTGGTTGGTCGGATAGTTTTATTGGTTTTATTGTTGGTGTTTCTTTCCTTGTAGCTTGTCTTTATCCTGGCATTTTAAGAAAATATAAGCATGAACAGATTTCAAATAAGACTTCGATTATCATCCTATAATCCATTTCAGCATTCAGTTTCTTACGGTCTGTCCACAGATCAAGGCACTGAAGTCATGGTTTGTGCTTTGACAATGCAATTAGTTTGTGTCTTTGAGGGCCAGATGTAATCTGAATATTTAATTAAATCGGCCATCACTGCAAGAGAATGATAAGAAAATAAAACAGATCTCTGGACTTCCTGGGGTTCTTATAAAGGTAATGAACATTAATGATAACAGACTCATTAGAATGGACCACCTCAGGACCTTTAAGTACTGCTATGATCAACTGAATGTTGAAAAACTGTTTTGATGTATGACTTGGTGCAGATTGTACTTTATTATCACTTAGATTATCAGCAGAACGAAGGAGGCGCCAGACTAACCCACAATGGTCCATTTCATGGACAAAGACTTCATGTCTGCATCAACACACAAAAGTCATTAAAACGAGTCAGTGACTATTCGTCTTGTTTTAGTTTTCATACTCCACCCTCAAAACACTTCTGGAATTTATTTCTGTCTCCAAATTTAATGGCGAGAGAACACAAAGGATGGAAACAGAATCTCCAGTCAATTCCAAAAGTGGAATGTGGAACTCTTTCCTGTGTTTCGTGGAATCGTCAGGCTGGCATGAGCTGCACTGCTCTCAGCGGTTTATATCTGCACCATCGTAACTCTTGTCAGGAGCGTGACATGAAGCAGCTCACTGTTTCTTTTTGTGGTTAGTAAATAGGTGAAGTAGTTTTTCCTTATGAGTTTTAGTCTGGGGAAAAATATGAGATTTAAAGCTTGATATGCAAGTGCATTTCAGAGTCTATTTGCTTTAACATGGCTGCGTTGTATGACTATGTTAAACTATGCAATATGACTAATATGCATGTTTTATTTTATAAGTCCACACATATAGTATATTAAAGCAATGGAAAAGAATAAACATATGTGGCTTTCTGTCCCCAAGGTTTCAAATAAGAGACGCCACATAAGCTCAGAGTTCATCTCCGGAACAAACTATGGAAAGTAAAGTTGGAGTTGGCGGAAAGATGCCAGAACAAATGCGGAGGAAATGAGTGAGTTATGCATTTGTCTGTTTATATACCCTCAGCATTTTGATTGGTTGGATTTTAAGAATGTGCTGCTCCTGACTTTTACTTTAGAGCTCCAATATATGGCATGTATATACACATATTGTAATTAAGAAAATAAAACACCTATGATGTGATGTTTCCACACTGTAAAATCCAATAGTTTACCTTACTTAGATATAATTAGTTATCTTTACTTAGTTGTTATACTTACTCGGTTTTATTAAGTAACAGCTACTTTTAAGGCGAATAAAACAACTTACTTGCTGCAATGAGTAACTCTTACTTAAAATATTCAAGTAGCCACAACAAAACCGATGACATTAATACAGCAGTGGGAGGCAGCAGTGCGCTAATGTGTTGCTAATGTGCAACAAAACAACAGAAGAAGAAATACGGAAGGTTAGAGAGCATGCGAAACAAGCAACGTTTTTTTTTTAATTTGTGCGCCGAATTTGCTGAGACTGCTTGCATTTTTACCACTGGACAAAGACTGATT
>NW_015542378.1:155722-181432 GCF_001515605.1 Sinocyclocheilus anshuiensis
CAGAGGAAATGCTGCTTTTCAATTGGTTTTATGACTGAGGCCTCAGGTAGATATGTATAGAAGTTTTCTTTCTTTCTTGTAAAGTTTGTTCAAATATCAAGGAATGAATGTGTCTGTAATCTACAATTTACAACAATAGTGGAACTTGCCTTTAACTGAATAATTATTTGTCATATTAAGGACAAGTGCTTGTGGCAGCTGTCTTCTCTGAACAGCAGTCTCGTGAACACCGTACTGTTTCGGCCTCAGTACACTGAAGGTAAGGTATTTCATTTTTAATCTCTTATACAGCAGTAGAGCAGTTTTTGACTCAATCATGTGCTACACTTTATTTACAATATTAAATTATTTTTCAAATAATTTCTTGGTGGAAAAGCGGCTCAAATCTTTGGAAGAGACATGATTGCTATATTATCAACTGTCTAATGTTTTGGGCAAATAGACAGAAGTTTCGATCGGATTTCACTGAAAATTTATTTTTGTCTTCCAAAAATAAAAGTCATGTTTGAGTAAATTATCACATAAATTTCAAGTTTGGGTGAACTAACCCAATGGCATGGTAGTGTAGGCAGGACAGATAACACTGACAACTTATCATCCATATTTCCCTACTAATATTGTTTTTATTTGGTTTTATACAGGTGTCTGATGTTGATGCAGTCTGGGCACTAGTATCTGTTGGGTCTTTTTTTAAGTAAGGTTTACTAATTGGAATTTACAGTGCAGTATATCAAGATAGGTCAATAATTCCAGTGAGTCACTGCTCTTACAGTAGTACCAGAGTGATGGTTGGGTTTGAGTAATAGCGATCTGAGGAAATAGGCTGTGAAACATATGTTTGTGGGTTGATTATGGGGCTGGGGTGGGCCTGACTGATGTGGTGTGGCTTCATCAGCGGTTGATGGACCCTTCTGACCCTACCCATCACTCTTGAAGTCTTCCAGTCTCCTCCCTTTTCCTACTTTACAAATCTGAAGAACATTATTCTACTCGTCTTTATGTTCAGCAAAGTAGCATTGGGCTGCATATAAGACTTTTTTTTTTTGGTGTTTGCCCTACAGCTGAAGATTAGATCCAAAAAAAGCACCAAAATTGAAAAATGATGAATGTTTCATAGCTTTAGGAGAATTACAGAGTTAGCTGACAGAAGAAGCATTTCTTAGTTGTTTGTCATCTTTGATGGATAAGATGACGTTGCCCAATTTTTAAGTTCTGAGTATGCCATGTATGAAAGTACAGATTTGGGTCGCTGTCACTGTATACTCACTACCATTACAAAAAAAAAAAAAATGTTCTTTTGAACTTTCTATTCATTACAGAATACTGAAAAAAAAATGTACCATGGTTTCCAAAAAAATATTAAGCCGCACAACCGTTTTCAACACTGATGATAATGTTACTTGAGCACCAAGTTGGCATATTAGTTAATGAGCATAAGAGAATTCCAAAAGCATTAAAAAATCTTACTGATCTCAAATTTTTGAGCAGTAATGTACGTACAGATATTTTCTCTATTATAGTCGAACTGCAGCTTTATAGAGAAAATAGTGATTTTTGGGTAACTTGAACATTTTCTTTAATAATAGGAATAAGAAGTCTAATTTACATGAGAATGGGGATCACATTTACATCCAAATGATAATTTTTCTACTCGGAACACAACCTAAATCCCAAAGTGCAGCTGTAAACTTCCTAAATCATCTGGATTCAGTTACATTTACTGAATAAAAGGACTTTGTCATTTTGCGTAGAAAGACGTATTTTATATTTCTTCAAAAAAGATGTAAATTGCAAAAGACTGCTGATGAATTAGTTTACAGGGAATTTCCACCAAATTTTAACTGTTAAAATGGACGGCAAATATCACATGCAATAATAAACAGGCCTTAGGCTGAATGTAAACAGTGATTTGTTTTCGATCCTTGGCCAAATTCATCATATCTTCTGCATATTTAACTTTTAAGTACTCAATATGACCAGTCATTCAAACATGACAAACACCTCTGTCATGCTGGCAGAAGCAGACTTGCATACGCCAGAGGCTCTGGTATGAGAAACGTTCCCTCTGTTATTCTGCGTGTGAGATTGATTGGGGTTTCTGATGAATCTGTTGATTGGTTGGAAGAGTTCAGAGCTCAGCTGGTGGAGTCGGCGGGTGCTCTCACAGTCTGTTCTTTTCGCCGACTGTTCTTTCATTTATAGGGATGCTTTGATGATAACGACAAATGTTAGAAGTACAGATAGAAATGTTGATTTTCCTAGGAAAAAAATAGAATCCTCTGGCATTATGACAAATGGTTGCATCCCAGTGAAATTTGATTTTTCATAAACGTTTTTGCGTATACCATGTATCAAAATGGTGACATGCTATGTCATTATTTAAATGATCTATTTTTGGGATATAATCTATTTCAGAAAAACCCGCCCCTACGTGGCACATAAAAACACAACGTACTGTGGCTGCTTGCTTTACATCGATCAGGTGGTCTCTTCCTATCCAATCGGACAGTTTTTGACCAGAATAAGCTGTTATGTTAATCAAACCTTATGCGGTTTAGTTAAAAATACAGCTACCAGAGACTAGCTGATATATAACCAGAGAATGTGTAAGTGTGTGTGTGTACAACAAGGGCATGGAGGCACTAGAGCATCAGAAGGCCACTCACACCCCAGCGTTCAGCCTCTCTCCTTTAGGGGAGCTTTGATTAATGAGCTCTCATGCTATAATGAAAGCATGTGAAGAGGGGGAAGGATTTCACCATGACGCAAAGCTGGCAGGAGTCAGACTTGGGGGTCGGGCCTCCCTTCAGGATCAAACATTATTGTCTCTTTTTCGCTCTCGCAGTCATTCTGCTCATATTTCTCCGAGTCTGACTTGCAGTTACTCATTACCTCTTTTTGAAGTGCCTCTTGTCATGGCTGCTGTTGTCCTTGGATCTCCTCGTTCCCCATCAACGTCTCTGGATTTAGGCAAATACATCTATCATCTGTATTGCGGCCTGCTGAAATGCAAACACTAATGAGAGCCAAGTGGAAAAGTTGAGCTTTGAGAGTCGGAGGTCAATTTGAGGGTCTTCAAAGAGAGTTGGTCCTTCTTATATGCATTTTTTAGACAGGTTTCTATAAAAGTAGCACTGTAAACCCTTCAGCACATCATGCATTTGGCTTTGAGAGATGTAATGCCATTTTGTACACCAGACTGCCAAAAAGGCACCTGTTTATGTGTGTGCATGTTGATATGAGACGCATCAAGAGAGAGAAATGGAAAAACAAGTAAGAGAGAGTGGTTTGGCTCTGTCCATTCTCTTTTTCTGAATGTTCTGCTGAACTCTTACCACCAATCCAGCAGCATCAGCTCTATAAATACTAGTCAGTAGCAGTAGCGTAGCCTACAGCGATAGCAGTGTACTGCATTGAAATGCCACCCAGAACGTTTTAGCAACACTCCGACAACTGATGTCAACACCATAGCATTGTGATGGTGACTTTTGCACTTGCAAGCACCATTCACTTTTTTTTGTCATGAAATATAGACCTTTTTTTTGTATTTCTGTCTGTACTGTACTGTTGTTATTCTTTTTTGAACCACGCTTTTTGATCTAGTTTATTTTGTATGAGAAAACTAAATAAAGTAAAAAAAAAAAAATTGTTATTTTGTCAAAATAAATTAAAAATTAAACAAAAAAACAACAACAAAAAAAGAAAATGTTCATGAAAATAAACCCTTCCAATAGCTACACGTATTTTAAAACAGATTTATTTCAAGGCATCAGGGTTTTAAGTTCAGTTTGAATGTGTTACTAAATTCCAAAGAAAAGTTACATTTACCATCCACCCATCCATCCTTCTTTTATCTTTTTAATTTTCTATCTGTCTATCGTTCTTTCCATCACTCTGTTTATCTTTTTTCTATCTGTTCTTCTCTTGTTCTAGCTACCATTCTGTCCATCTATTGTTCTATCTATAATTCTATTGTTCTATCGGTCCATCACTCTACATGTTTATGGATATATCTATCATTCTATCTGTCGTTCTCTCTGTCCATAAGGCATATACACGTTTCATACCTTTCTAAAGCCAAAATTCCAAGTTTGAATTTCAGTACATTTAAAGTCTATTTCATTGCATTTACATTTTAATTGCAGTTCTGCATCCTAATTGCTACCTCAATTCATATTGAATTAAAATTGAGTTAAATCTAAATGGCACAGCACTGTGCAAGTCACTCTGAACTCCTTCACTGATTGTACTGCACTGGAAAGCAAATTTAAATATTTTTTTTATATTTGTTTTAGGTAAACAGTTCAACAATGTCTAGAAAATCTAAAGTAGAGCTCTCTAGTGAATGTACAGATAATAGATTGATGAGGAAAAGAGAACAAACTGTAACTGTGGTTAGAGATGTATTTTTAAGAAGAGTGAGAGAGAACTTGTGGAAAGTAGTAGGAGAAAGGTGACCGTTTTGATGGGCACTGTATCAAAGATGAGGTGGGTGGTGTAATTGGTACAGCTTGTGAGTTTTGGCACACATTGACCCATCGCTGGGCATGAGAGGGGCAGCATATGGCCCGCTTAGCAAGGGCTTGGCCCACCTTTACGCAACCAACTCCCTCTGTCGCATCCCCAAAGACATGCAGGCATGTGCTGGATGCCAAAAACCACAGGCTTAGTACTGATGCCAAATCCTTTACAGCAACCCAAGCCAATGGTTAAGTTAAGAGATGGCCCAAGACTAAGAATCTTTCATCTTCAAAGTTAGCCCTTAAGGATAGATTGATATTGTAACAGTCTTGTGGTAGCCAGACTTCACACAAAATGGGAAAGTGGCCTCGATTTTTAGGTAAAGTAAAAGTGATACTCTTTATTTGCACATTTAAATAAGTGGTTGTCATGTGAAATTTCTTTGGTAGAGTACTATTTCTTCAGACAAGTAATATCGCAGACATTCCAGTGCACATTTATCTTCTCATGATCCTCTTGCAAAAACCTCTTGTAAACCTGTGATTCCGCATTTTAGTCTAGACCACCTGAATAGTTTTCTAGTCATTGTGAAACCGGTTGTTTTCTTGAGTCAACATTTTAATTGAATTTATTTGAAATCTAAATCAATGCATTATTATTATTCAATTATTTTATATTGATATTCTTAATTTTGTATTATATTATCATTTTTGTTAATGAAACAGGAACGCCCAAATTCAAGAGTCCAAAATGTTGTTTCTGGTGTGCCGTCATGTCTGGTCCTTACATCACTATTTTGGCTCAAATAGTTTCTGTCTGGGCAAACCATGGCTGCTTCCTTTTCAAATGCACTAGTTAGAAAAGGCATATAATTTACATAGTGAGTAACAAAGGTCCTTTATAGTTCTCTCAAAGTTTAAAAAAAAAAATATTCTTGTCTTTTACATTCACTATGTATTTTTATACATTATTAAGATAAGTTAATTATGCTACTCTTTAATTTTCTCTTTTTTTTACCCCCTTTGCATCCAAATCACTATGTTAACACTCCACTCTCTTGTGTAGCAGCCAGTTCTTATCTACAGAACTGTAATTAAACTGAGGCTCCTCAGAGCTTCATTTGAAGAGGAGATGCTTCACTTTAATTACGCATTCTCTCCTGCCTCAGTCACGACAGCTGAGTGTCTACTAGCGTTCTGCTGGCTTGATCCGTGTTCTGTCACAACGGACCCACAACAAGGAGAACACTGCTCTGTAGAAGCGGATGGCTTCTAATCCACGTTCAGTCAAGCTGAGTATGTTATCACATATCAAAGGGCATGCAGGATTAGCCATAAACGTGCATTAACAGAAATGTTATTGTTGGATCCCAGCTGGGCCCAAGCCAGTGCAACAACCTGGGAGGCTAGTCTGTGTGAATGCAGATGTTACAGCACATTTAAAACAGAAGATGCATGATTGGATGAGAATTAATAAATGACGTAATGCTTACTACTAAGCTGTCACAACTTATGCTATCATTTATTTACTTTTTTTTCTTTATTTTTTTCTTTTAGTTTTGTTATTATTATTATTATTTTTTTTTTTTAACTAAATCTATTTTCAGAGGTAGATCATTAACTGCAGAAAAACACCTTATTGTTGTGCCAAGCTAAATGTGTTGCTTTTTGCAACAAAACATATTATGTCCATACCTGGACTTATTAAGGGTGGGAAAATATGTATGTGCAGTAAGTGTACAGTAAGTTTTTAAGAAGTATTATATAAAGTATTAAAAGTTTTATTTATTGATTGATTTTTGTTTTGTTTACTATTTTTAATATTTGTTTTTTATTATATTTACGATGTCAGTAAATATGGTAAGCTAGAATGCACAATATTTATCCATTTAGTATAGTATTAATACTATTTGCAGTTTTTATTTTTTTTTTGTTTACTATTTTTAATATTTATTTGGTTACTTTGTAATATTTGTTTACTATTCTTAGTATTTATTTTTTGTTAATATTATATATATGGTATATCGGTAAATCTGGTAAAATAGAATGTAATACAGCACAATATTAATTCATTTATAATTATTATTACTATTAACTTTTTTAAATTATTTTTATTTACTATTTTTATTATGTATTTACTTTTTTTATATTTCTTTTGTTTTCTATTTAACTTTTTTGTTTACTATTTTAATATTATATTTGTTATAGTTAGTATCAGTAAATCTAGTATGATGGAATGTGCAAGGTTTTACAGCACAATATTCATCCATTTTTAAGTATTATCAAGATTTACTATATAATATGCAGACCTTAACAAAGAACTTTTTTGTTCAACAGACCCAACACATTCACACTTTTTTGAACTTTTGACTAAGAGTGTGTTAAATCAAGCATGTAGTATTCACTGACGTCGCTGTGATCCTATCAGGGCATTCCCTCAGAGAATGTTTAAAGACCCACACTGGAGCAACACGGACTCAAATGCTGAAACTTAGACAAAACATTTAATACACACAGGCATAAATAGGATACACAATCATCCATTAAAGCCATCTGATTTGGGTTTGGAGTAAGTGCTTTCTTTCCGTCACTGCCGTGTTTTTGTCCGAGGGCAGGTTAGACGGGGGCTACTGCTCACGGACACTAACAAGACTGATTACAGAAGGGCTATCGGGTTTCCCCCTCACACACACACACACACACACACACACACACACACTTGCATACTAAAAGGTGGGGGGCGTGCAGCTCTTCCCCTCATCTGTGAGTGTTTACCAACTACATCTCTGGCCCTAATGACAGATCAGCCCCGGGATAGACCATATAGTCGGGTCTCTCAGCGACCAGATGTTGAGTGTTTGGATGCATCACTGTCGGTGTGTATCAGATCGCCCCGGTTCGGTGTTCACCTGGGGCAGTTTTCTGTTTGTATGTATTTGTTCCCCTTAGTTCCATGCTTCCAAAATGTGTGACTTTAAACAAAGATTTTGGAAGTCACTACCGTGCCTTTCCCAGACCATCATGAGTCTTAATGCCTGCATGTTTATTTGGGCCTGGATTTCTGTAGTCTGTGCGTATACCTGAATTACTTGAAAACCATTTTAATGACAAAATGAACAAACTACAAATCCTTGGACTTTTTTTCTAGAGTGTGTATGTCTGTGTTTGTTCACAAATCAGATCTCTCCAGTTGTGCCTAGTGTACACATGCGGCAGTTGCGGTCTGAATGTGTTTGTTTGAGTGCGTGTTCTGTTCATTTTTTCAAATTGAGTCTTTGTAAACACAGATTTAGGAAGAGTGCTGTAATGTTCCTACTCTGTGAGGCAAGTGTGCCACATAAGGGGAAAAAAATCACACATGTCTCCATTGTTTCTCTCAGATAGTAATGAGATTAAAACTTTTTTCTTCTGATAAAAATGCTGTAGTAATATTATGATTCAAAAGAGATCTAAATGTCTTAAACTATTTTTAAGCTTTATTTATTTTACTTTTTGTTATATATTTGTATTATTTTTAATATTATATTACTATATATAATAGTATTACTATTATATTATTTTAGAATACAAGTAAATCTGGTAAGGTTTTACAGTACAATGTTCATTAATTTTCTTCTTATTAAAAAGTTCAGAAAGAAATTGCCATCTGATATGATATTAATCAAAATTGAAATGAAATAAAATATAATAAAAAAATCACACACACACACACACTCACATACATATTTATATATTATTTGTTAGTATATTATATACATATTTTGAATATTGAAAGATATTTTGAAGTACTTTGAGGTTCTTTCTTTCTTTTGAATAAAAACTGCAGATGTTAATTTAGCCTCTTATTAAATATAATTGAAAGATAATTGATAAGTACATTTTTAGGTAACTATATGGACATGCACTCAAACACTCATATATATGCATACATAAAAATATATTAATATTTTGACTATTGAAAGCTATTTTGAAGAACTTTGAGGTTCTTTCTTTCGGATAAAAAATTATTTGGTCTCTTATTTTAGATTAATCAAAAATATTAGAAAATCGTATAAGTAAAAATAAGTAAAAATGTTTGGTAGTTACAGTATATATTAGTATGTTTATTATATTATGTGAATATTCTTTTGAATATTGAAACAACATTTGCATCCAAACAACATTTAAAAAAGGATTTTAATATTTTATTTTGTGTTCCACAGAATAAAAAAAGGTCAGAAGTTTCAAGTGGCCTGAGTACATTTTTATTTTTATGATTATTCTTCTTATTTTTTTTGAACATCCATTTGTTGTCCATTTGGTTGTTGAGGACTGAATGATGACCATGGTGGGTGTGTTATTTTGCGCTCTCAGCTACAGCACATACAGTAGATTACACATTGTCTGTCTCTATCTGTCTCGTTCTCGCAGCCTCTTTCCTCCTTTCACTTTATTTGCTTTGAAATACTAAAGTCCTGCCAAACCATCTATAGTAACGCAATCCAAGTTCATACCTCACATGTTCAGTGCGGTCCATCGAGAGCTTCCTGTGTGGTACGGAGCCCTTGCTAATGTATACTGCTGAAGGAAGCTTTCACCAGCCTTCTCCTTGCCCCGGCAGGGAATACCAGTATCTGATTAATGTCTTCTGTTCGGCCACAGTCCTCAATCCCTTCTCACAGTGGTGTCTGTGTGCAGTGTCCCTCTCACAGCTCTTTAGCTCTGATAGATGGCTCTGTGTGGACTGCAGACACAAACACTTGAATAGGGTTTACTCTGTAAATACAAATAGCGAGAATTAAACAGGGTCCCTACAGTTTGTCCTTTCAAACTGGATTGAGTTAGTGCAGGAAAGAGAGTGGATAATGGTGCAAATAATACGCAGAAAATTGTGTTTGATTGGACATTTGGAAATGTAACTGAATGTATTTGAACTACAGTATGAATGAGATGTTATTGCATATTAAAAACAATAAGTTCAAAAGTAAAGTGTCATTTCTGCTTTAGCACCAAATCAAATTGCAAAATGTTATTAAAATTATTAGACTCAGATTGATAAGAATCAAGATATTACATTTGTTATTGAAATGTAACAACTTGAAATAATCTTGACAAATCATTTTGGAGAGTTCAGTCTGCTAGGGGTGTTACCAAGATGGCCGCCTTCAAGGCAGGTCACTTCAAGAAATGTACCTTTAAATCAAAATATTTCCTTTTTATCTTTATCAGTAGATTTGACTTTTTAAATATTCAGACATCTACACCATTGTTCAGTGTTCTAATTCTTCAAGGACATCTAATGGAGGAAAATATTTTCAGATGTTCTAAGCAGTTGCATTTTTATGACAGCAAGAAAGTGAAGGATCTGGTTCTGGTTCTGGTCTGGCTGTCTCTGCTTGTGCCTGATTAAATATATGGCTGTGGTTTGGGATCAGCCTGTGTTTGAGGGCCCAGAACAAGGAGGAGGGGAATCCACATGAAGGGCAGCACAAATCTCATATTAGAAGAAACAAATAGAACAAAACCCCAACATCGGTGTTACACATCTATCTATCTATCTATCTATCTATCGTTCTATCGTTCTATCGTTCTATTGTTCTTTCTACCGTTCTATCGTTCTATCTATATTTCTACCTTTCTATCGTTCTTTCTGTCTATCTATGGTTCTATCTAACATTCTACTGTATATTTCTATCCATCCATCATTCTATAATTCTATCATTCTGGCTTTCTTTGGCTTTCTTTTGCATATAATGATTCCTCTACAATAAAGTGACAAAGCTGACCTAGTTTAAGACATAACAGTCTACTTCAATTAATCTTTTGTGAAGTTTTATACGGCAGCCCCACTACAGCACTGTCTGTCTAATTCTGCCTAAAAGGTTTCTGTTCTTTCCTTTCTCTGCAATTAGCGAATTACCACTAATTCACCTTTCACCACATTAAACAACACATCCTCGGGCATTTTTCCTTTGTTTCCTCTCAACTCACCCTATAGGGCAACGCCTGACAGTTTTATGGTTCTACACGTGCCTTCCTACACGAGTACAAGTCAGGGCGGTCTGGAGCTACGCTTTGTGCTTTGCTTATTCTTAAACAGATTGTCAGGGCAGAGTGTGTATATGTTTGGACCATGTGCATGGACCAACATCATGGCAGAAATGTATGACTCCATGCACTAGGCTGGAAAGAGGTTTATTGAATCAGTGTAAATGTTTACCTGTCATGCAGTTTCCATGTCCCACCATCACCTCAGTCAACACCGAGCCATGGGAAGCCTGAATGTACATGACTAGTGCTGGGGGTTTGTGCGACATCATTTTGAGCTATTGTTTCACCTGGCAGGTGATGCAGGGGCTGTTTCAGTTACTTGTTGTAAAAACGCATCTTGTTTTACATCTTTGATATAGACAGAATGAGGCCTGTATAATCATGGGTCCTCTGTTCAGAATTATTTGCATTTTTAATTTGCAATTAACTTAATTATTAATGTTTTTTTCCCTCCGAAAATAGGCTACTACTTAATTTTATCCCATTGGACTAAAACTAACTGACTTTCTCACGCAGCGTATAACAACTTTCCCCCGAAAGCTGGATAATTTTTGTACTTTTTGGGGATTTTTTTCTCACCTTGTTACACTCATAGTTTTCCCGGTCAAAACTTACCGGTCTACAAAAAATTGCTTAGAAATCGTCTCTAGGTTACGTATGTAACCATGGTTCCCCGAGGGGAATGAGACAGTGTGTCAGAAACGCTTTGGGAATGCCACTGCGTGACCATGTCCTGAAGCATGTGTGAAATCAGTCCAATGGAATGGCGTGACGTCACAGGCGAGGTGACATAGAGACCAGGAAGCTTAAAAGCGCATCCGAAAACAAACAGCATTAGCTTCTGATAGGTCGAAGCAAGCCGCTCACAGGGATGCAGGAAGTATGGCAGGGAGACGCAGCGTCTCGTTCCCCTCGGTGAACCATGGAAAGGACCAACCGGCCACATCACACACATCTTGCAGGGAGAACCCTGAGAAAAGGCTCTAGAAGCTGCCATATTTCTCCTGGCCTCAGAGCACCACAATAGAAACATGTTACCAATGGGTTTCTCCCCAATGACTGACCAACCAAAGGGGCGTGGTAAGCAGCTATGGCCATCACATATACCCTTAAGGTGGAGGGGGTCAACCCTGCGGAGAACTGTCCCTGCAGGAACTCCAGAACTGAACCAACCGGGCAGTTAACTGGGACCAGCTGACAATTTCCACACCATGAAGTGAACACAACCCACTTTAAGGAGTACAGTTTCCTCATGGAGGGAGCTCTGGAGTGGAGTATGGTCTCAACAACCTCAGTTGAGAGTCCAGAGTCTGTGAGTTGGGACCCCTCAGAGGCCAAACGCATAATTCAGAGGGTCCCTCCTGATTGGAATTTCCTAGGGAGAGCTGTCGAGGAGGGACACTAGGTCTGAGAACCGAGAATCTCGGCCGGCCAGAAGGGGGTTACTAGAAATAGATGGACACTGTCCTGTCAGACTCTCTCCAGAACTCCTGGGAGCAGAGCAATTGGAGAAAAGGCATATAGACGCAGCCTCAACCGTGTCTGTACCATGGTATCCAGTCCGAGAGGAGGTGGATGTGAGAGGGAGAACCAGAGTGGATAGCATGAAGTCTCAAGGTGCACACAGATCCACCGAGTTTTCCCTGAGCCCACAGGAGGACAAGCACATGATGGCCCATCAAGTCTGGAAGGAAGTGTTTCAGTGCACAAAATTTGGCTAACTTTTCCAGGCAATTTATGTGCCATGTGAGATAGTGGCTTTCCCACAGACCCTGGGAAGAGCGGCCACACATGACCGCTCCCCAGCCCGTGAGGGAGATGTCCATTGTTAGCATTACGTGACGACAAGGAGGCCCCAATACCAGGACTTGTGACAGGAACCAAATCTTCCTCCACATGTCTAAGGCATGTAAGCATCGCAGTGTGACCATTGATCATGCGAAGCGGGTTGCCCCTCGGGGAAAAAATGTTGGTCCTGAGCCACAGCTGCAAAGGTCTCATTACAGCAGGCCAAAATATATCACATTGGACGCTGCTGCCTTCAGACCCAACAGCCTCTGGAACTGTATTACAGTGAGTGACTGGACTAGCCTCACACTGTTCACGGCTGTGGGAATCAAATAACACAAGCAGGAGACAAATGTGCCTGCATCGTTGTTGAAACTCATACAACACAGAAAAAAGTGGTTCTCTGTACTGGAGAAAGCACACTCTTCTTGGTGTTCCACCTTAACTCCAGATCTTTTATGTTAGCGAGAACAACATCTCAATGCCGAACCGCCATCTGCTCTGATTGAGCTAATATCAAACAATTGTATATGTAATTCAATACATGGATGCCCTGGAGTCCCAGAGGAGCCAGAAGACTGACACCACTGGAATCAGGACTTCTTGCTATGCTGATATGAAGAGCTGGCCCACGGCAGGGGCTGCTCCCGCCCAGCAGCCCCTGAGACCTGGGTCCGTCTTTTAGACTTTATCCATCAAACCCGCTTGGTGGGTAATGTTGGGGCCTTCGGGAATGATAGCTGGCAAGTGTCTGTCACACCTTAGGCATCGCCCCACAGCCCTGCACATTCAGCCCCCTCACGTTAGAACAGTGAGCTCAGGGAAAACCGATAGGTCCCAACGTGGAGGTTGTGATTTATCTACTCTTAGGATGAACATCCTGCTTCTCGGCCAGCCAGTCAATGTTTAACCTGGCTACGGCACGAGTTACAACCTCTACCAACTCCCCATATGCAATGGATTGAGGTGATGAGTCCACAACCTCTTCTGTATCGATGAGCTGACCACATCAATCTCCTCGGAGGAAGAGAGGTGTAGTACCATGCTCTGGGCAATGTTGGGGCCTTCGGGAATGATAGCTGGCAAGTGTCTGTCACACCTTAGGCATCGCCCCACAGCCCTGCACATTCAGCCCCCTCACGTTAGAACAGTGAGCTCAGGGAAAACCGATAGGTCCCAACGTGGAGGTTGTGATTTATCTACTCTTAGGATGAACATCCTGCTTCTCGGCCAGCCAGTCAATGTTTAACCTGGCTACGGCACGAGTTACAACCTCTACCAACTCCCCATATGCAATGGATTGAGGTGATGAGTCCACAACCTCTTCTGTATCGATGAGCTGACCACATCAATCTCCTCGGAGGAAGAGAGGTGTAGTACCATGCTCTCACTCGGGGGGAAGAAACCACAGAGCGAGCTTCCATGTCCCAAGAGAGTGCTGTATTTAGAGAGTAAGGGAGGAGAAAGGGTGAGGCCCGTCTCCAGTCCCTCTGCTAAATTAATATAGACATATTATATTAATATAGACAAGATATTATAATAATATATGCAATTTAAAAGAATCGTGAATAATAGCTTGCAAACACATCAATACATTTGCACACGGTTGGAGGAAAGAGAGAGAAAGGGAACCTACCATCTGCTCACAGTTTCCCCCCGGCATTATTTTGGAGACCCGTAATGCACAACGCGAGATCCAAGCCACTTGATTCTATATTGCATAAAACTTTCTTCCCTCGAGAAGAAACGCCAAAGGGAGCAGAGCTAAACACGTCTTGCCCCTCAAGAGCTGACTGTGTGTGATCCACACCCAAATAAACCACACATAAATCGCATGTATCCCCACCCATGATGTAGAGAGGGCAGGGAGAAACAAGCGATCTAAAATGCAGTCTGCTCATATGCAAGAGATTGATGTGGCGAGTCCTCAATCTCTTCTTTATTAATGGTAACAACATCAACCTCCTCGGAGAAAGATAGCTGCAGCAACGAGCTCTCACTCGAAGGGGGAAGAGACAGCAGTGCGGGCTTCTGAACCTTGAGAGAGAGAGCGCTAGATCCAGGGGCTGAAGGCAGAGAAAGGGCGAGGCCCTTCTCCAACCCCTCCGCTAGATCCATTTACGATCTCCACGATCTCAATCGCCGCCGTGCCTCAGCAACAGTGGGACCAGAACCGGAACCGGAACCGCAAGGCCCGCAAACATGGACACACTCCTCAAAGTGTGCTCGGCGGGAGCGGAGCATTCGCAGTGGGTTCCAGATGCCCTCCAAAACAAGCAACACAGCAATCGTGTGTATTCACACCTGTAATGTTTAGCGCGGGCAGGTAAGAGCACACGTGAGTGCTGCCTGTTTTACTTGATCGCCATATATTGTTGTGATTGTGCACTGACAAACAACAGAGCGCTTGCTGAAACACAGAAGTTAACGCTGTTTGTTTTGGATGCGCTTTTAAGCTTCCTGGTCTCTATGTCACCTCGCCCGTGATGTCTCGCCATTCCACTGGACTGATTTCACACATGCTTCAGGATACGGTCACGCAGAGGTGTTCCCAAAGCGTTTCTGACGCAATGCAATTTCCCTGAAAGGGAACTCTCATTATGCTATATTATTACCAAATCTCTTTTTTTAAGATTTAATCTCTTTTTTTTTTTATAAATAAAATATTTATTTGTATTTGTTACGCCCCTACCATACCGTGATGCCCTGTCCGGCCGGAGCGATGAGACAAAAACATTAAAACCCATTATAAACGAGGCATTTGTTGCCATGATGATTTCAGTACAATCCGTTATTGTTGATTAGTTTCCGTAAATGATTGCGGTGAACTGCTGAGGAAGCTTTGAAAATGTCTACATAGAACATCAAACTCTTCAAAAAGGCAATCCTGAAAATAAAATCCTGTTTTCCATGATGTCTTTTATTGTAACTCTTTAATGATGTTTTCTCAGTCATGCAAGTATAATGCCGTAAGTGGCTCTTCTAAGTGTGGACCATCACTTGGCCATACTCTGATGTGCTTCATGGGAAATTCATAACATTTTTCCAGTGTTTGCTGATTGGAGTGCATTGCTCAGTGTTCAGTCTTTCAGATCCAGCAGGCCACTGATGAGGCTTCCATCTTTGTGACTGAACAGAATGATGATTAGTGGTGTTTCCTCAGGCATTGAGGCTCCGCTAAATGGAGACATACTACAGCATGGCACCACTAATGTTAACTCAAGTCTTGAACTGATGCTCTAGTGATGAGCCGCATTTCAAACCGGTGGGAGATGAGAGGGCAGATTCTCAGAAATGCCTCTGATCTGGATGAGGATAGCATTCTGCATCCTCTGGAACATCACAGCCTCTGCAATCCAGATGAACAATTAGACAAATTAGAGAGCGAGAGAAAGAGAAGTGTGCATTAAATGAGTTTGTGGCACAAATATGCATGTTTGTTACTAATAACTAAATCATGTACTGCATGCAATATGATATTGTGGATAAACAAGTGGCAACTCAAAATGCAAAAGCTTCATGCAAATTAATTGAGCATATATTTTTTTTAGGTATGGACATTTATAAGCGATGGAAATATGCTGTTCTTTTGAACTTTCTATTAATCAAGAATCCTTTAAAAAGTGTTGAATGTGTATGTCTGCATGTGTGTATATGTATATATATATACAGTGGGTACGGAAAGTATTCAGACCCCCTTCAAAAATTTGGAATATTTTATTTAATGTTTATTTCATGTTTTGAAAAGACTTTACAATTATATGCATATTTACAAATTATAATTATTTATTATTATTATTATTATTATTATTTTGGAAATACACTAATATGCCTGTGCAATATATAGATAGATAGAATCCAAGTCTTTATCAAATATGTTGAAAGCTGAGCGGTTGTAGTACATATTGATTTGGCTGTTTCCAAAAGAGCATGCTGCTGTTTTATGAATCAACCTGTGTGTATCTAAATGGTTCTGCTTATATACAGCATTGCAACCTGCTAGTCGAAGGCTCCCATTCCCCTGCGTAAGTTAAATTCCAGAGGCTGGAATCTTGGCAAAGTTTTACCACCTTTTCCTGGTGGCCAGCAGTGCTTGACAAAAAATGGCTATAAAACTAACCCCCACCTATCTCTCTCTCTCTCATATACACTCTCAGCAGTATCCTTCATTGCCCATGGCACAGGAAGCGTTCAGTAGGTAAACCCAAGAGTCTGTGTGGGCCAGGAGGACCTCACGGAAAGCAGCCTGCCTGTCCCTGTTCCTGTCTCTCTCTGCAGGCAGCCATGTTTAACAGTCTCTTCCCTGAAGTCATTACCCAAATTTGATGAGGAGCTGTCTGGCAAATCTCTACACTGGTAATTAATTAGATGTTTTCATGTGCCCCAGATGACTTAGAAACTCTTAATAAAATGATCTGACACATATAAGTCATTTTATATTGTTTAAAATGTTCAGAATGTTCTGGTTTGTGGTGTAGGGAATTTCATTTTATAGGTTTGCAAACTATAGTAAATGTTTATATATAATAAAGCATTAAGGAAAATAATTACACATAAAACAATTGGTGGTGAAATAGTTTTGACTCATAAAAGTTTAGTTTCACAAATATTTACATAGAAACAGTAAGTAACACATTTAATTAAATGTGATTTTTTTTTTTTTCCGTAGTTTATTGAAGTAGAAAGAATGCCATAGCCTATTAGGTACTTTTTATTTATTATAATTTTATATTTTTTGAATTCAGTGAATTGCATATTTTATAAATGAATTATTAGTTTTTTTCTGGATTTACAAAAAGGGTAATATCCATTCGATTATTTAACAAATGAACAAGTCTGGCATCAATGCAAAACTACCTCACATTATGTAACATTTTTTTAAAGACTTACATTTTTAAAAGTAATGTTGTAAAATGGATAATTCCAGCAATTTAAATGCGATTAGATTAGCCACTTTCGATACCACTGAAGTTAAGAATTCAAGTTGCAAATGACGTGTTCTCTTCTTCACATTACACCCCTTTAATAAACAGTTCTTCCCTGTTTTGACACTAGCATTTCTCTGCCAGTTCACATATTTGTATACCTTCATATCACAAAACCTTAGTTAAGGCTTTCAAAGATTCAGTCTACATGCACAAAGAGTGATTGCCTCATCCACTGCATTCCACATGTGAAAGCAGAGAATGCGGGAAAGAGACGGATGGTTAAGAAACAAACCGCTGAGGATTTACAGATAAAGAGAGTCATTATTCGGACAGCAGAGAATTTTAGTGTTCTCATTAGCTCAGAACACATGAAGCGAGCCGTCAGATCTGTACTGATTAGTCTCTCCATCTTCCTGCAAGTCAAAAGAATCTGACCAACCACAACGCCGTATTTCTCCAGCCCACCGCAGATTTCTGAGGACTGTCCATGCCTACAGACTTTTTTTATCCTTTTCATTTCTCTTGCCTTTTTCTCTGCTGTTCTACATTTATTTTACCTAATAGTGCATATTTAAATGAACAGCAGTATGTGTACTTCAAATCTCATTAACATATGCATACAGTATATGGTACATCAAGAACATAAGTGACATTGATAAAGAGACTAACAATTATTGCCATCAAACCTGGCGGAGTTGCTTCATTTGTAAATATATGCAAAGGAAAATGTAAGTGAATTACTGTTGGTGCTCCTCATGTGACCGTCAAAAATGACCAAACCTTTTTTTTTTTTTTTTTTTTTAATAAAATTAATGTATCGTATTTTAGTTTGATAATGTTTTTTATTTAATATTGTGTTTTTTTATGGTACTAACTTAAAAACTACTATTTTTGCAGTAGTCGTGATCCTTTTATTACAGGTTATCCGCTTTTTGAGCATAAGCCTGAAAATAAAATTTCTCAAATGAAACTGTATTAAATCTTGAATGCTTTGGAGCACATACTTAAGTTTGGCCTCTTTTTAAAGAATACACTTTACAGATTATTGCTGAAGTGAAAAAAAAGTTACAATTTATTTATTTTCCGAAACATGTTTTACTCTAAATCTGCAAGAAAAGCCATAAATCTGAGTTGATATCTCAAAAATTCACTAAGATTTTGTTTGGGCGCAGTACCAAATGTTTCCACTAGATGAAATTCGTTTCCCATTCATTTTCAATGCAGTCATTTTTGACCACGAGGAGTACAACTGTGGCTATTTTTTCAGGCTAATTTAACCTTTTCGAATTATGTCCATGATTGTTCTTTTTTCCACGTAGCAAGTGCGAGAACCTTCACTAAGTTTTGTATCATTCCGATGAAGTAAAAAAAAATATATATATATAAATAATAAAATATAAAAGTTTTCTGTCAAAAATGACCAAAGCGCTCCAGAGCGTTAAATTGTGATCACACAAAACAACATATACAAGGCTATCATTCCGATGAAGTAAAAAATATATATATATATAAATAATAAAATATAAAAGTTTTCTGTCAAAAATGACCAAAGCGCTCCAGAGCGTTAAATTGTGATCACACAAAACAACATATACAAGGCTTTCTAAAGGTTTTCTAGTTCAGTCCAAACCCTCCATGCTCATGGTCCATCAAAAAACAATTGCCATTACAGGAATAAATTACAATTTAAAATATAATAAGGTAGAAGACAAAAACTATAAAAAAAAAAAATATATATATAATACTGGTCCCAAACTTTTTAATAAAGAATATAAGTATATGTTCTACCATCAGTAGTCTGATGATTCTCCAAAATTCATTTCTAGGCACTCCAATTCACATACATCCAGTCTAGCAGTTCCTAGATGGCCCCATTTCTATACAGTTTCCGTTTAGTACCCAAAGAAATGGAACATCTGTAAACCTAACAGAGAGAGATATAAAATGTCTATTAGAGCGTTTGATGGTGGTGTAGCAATAGTTCTGTTATCACACACTGCTCTACAAAAGCATATACACTCACACACAGACCATTCTTTCTCTGCACTTTTATTTCTGAGATGAAATGAATGAAATGTCAGGCAACAATTAGAGATGAAAAAAACAAAACAAAACAGTAATAGAATGCATTCTGCGACCACGACCGCCTTTGTACTTAATAATTCTTTGTAAAGAGAGAAGTCACGCTTGGTGGAACAGTGCAGCTCTCTCCTTGATTGCTTTTGTTCTTCTACATTAGTTCTCCCTGCCCCCGTCAGCCTTTAGTTATGTGAGCTTCTCTTTTTCTTTCCTCTCAGAAGGTAATCTGACTTTGATAACAAACTCAAAAGGTCACACCGGAATTTTTTAGGTACGAACAGGAGGTTTGCCTTCAGATAAAAGAAAGTCAAGGGACTTCGGTCGTCACAGATCTAATGTTCATGTGCTCAGCTCACATTTGACGGTTGTTTCCCAGCTAGAATGAACAAATGATTTGACCCAGTTTCAAAGAACACTGAAAAGAAATGGCTCTCTAATGACAGTGACCTCAGCACCAGACTTACTTTATCGCTAGACATCACTGCTCACTTCCTGCACCAGTCAGATGTAACACAAAACTGAGAGATGGCGGGGTTATAGCTGAACTCCTGTTAGAAGAGTGGCGGAACTGTTGTTGACTCTATCTCTCATCACTGGATCTTGATGTATGTAAAATACAATGCTGAAAAGGGAGCATGAGGTCATCATGCTTGCTTTTGATGGACCAAAAAAAACAATTTTTATTATTGTATGGCCTAAAATATTTTAGTTGTAAGAAAAATTTTTACCAAAAACTGAAAATGACACAACAAAGGCGTTTTGGGAGCGTAAAAACAAACTTACCAATAACAATACCATGATCATCTTTGTGTTAACTACGAAAACCCAAATTTGTGAAAATGGTGATGTCATACGCATGCATATTATGTGTTCAGTCTATAGGAATGCGTATGTGCGCAGGCTCGTAGTGTTTCTTTACAAAGTGACATTGTCAACTACTGGCCTGGCATGCATAATACAGCATATGCAAAAACTTTTCAAAAATGTAAAGGGAAAACGTTTTTAGTCATGTAAGCATAATATCATAAACATGATTAATATCAACACTCCCAGTTTCTGTTAATAAAAACAAAACAAGCAGCATTGTCATAATTAGAGCAAACATACCTTAGGAGATATCTTAGATAATATGGGGGGACTTTGAGTTTTAAACTAATATTTAAACCCATTGTATTTTTTAATACAATGAAAGTGAATTGGGACAAAAATCATAAAAAAAAAAAGAAAATCACAACTGAAGTATCATAAAAGCAGTTTTTACAACTCATGTCTTACATTCCAAATCCTCAGAGGCCATGTGATAGACTTTTACAGTGCTTTTTGTCATTTTTACACCTTGAAAACATTTGTCCCCATTTACATTCATTGTGTTTCAATAAACCTTCCTATAAATTTCTCCTTATGTGTTCCATGGAAGACAGAAAATCATAAATGATAACAGAATTTCATTTTGGGGGGAACTCAAACTCAAATAGTGGAGCGTTGCTTTAGCAAGGCCAAGGTCAAGGTATGTTTTTTTCATTTATCCTTTATTTAACCAAGATAAATAAAAATTCCCAGGGAATCAAACCCATGACCTTGATGTTGCTAAAGCACTGCTCTACTGTTTAAGCTTGAGTTAATCCAGGGAATGCATGAATTAATAAAAAAAAAATTGTATACCTTCAATGAAATGTAAGTCACTTAGGATAAAAGCACCTGCCAAATGCATAAATGTAAAGTAAGTCAGCCAGCAAACTTTAGCCTTTAAGACCAGAAACTATTTCACAACAATTCTCATTAATATTTAGGGACACTCTTTAAAGTGCTTTGAAAATGTTCTAGTGGGAATAATTGACCCTTGCTCTGTGGGTGGGTGGTGATAAAATTGTCCTTGAAGCTGAAAGTACCAATTTACACTCCAAATCTTGTCATAAAGAGTTTAAGGTTGCTGATATTGTTTCATTTTTGGCACATAGGAATCACATGGAAATATTGCAGTTTGGGGAAAATCCGCCCTGTTGAGAAAAGTGACAGCCCAAGGATGTGTTCTGGAGGCCGTCAAGTGGTCTGGGGAGAAAAAAAAGTGCTAAAACCAACCTTATCAAACCAGGTAAGTTCATATATAGCATTATTCGAGTCCAAATTAAGTCAAATAAGTAGTAATTTTTGGGTCATCATCAGTTTCTTCCCAGTCTAGCTTATTCACATTATTCCCATTCCTAGTCTTTACATAAAACGTTTCCATTTGTCTGCTGCATTTGAATTTAATAGTCCCTGATATTTTGACATGTCATTGATCATTTACTGAGGTTTATTTGTGGCTAAAATGAGGCTTAAGTAGCTCATAGGCTAAATTTACCAGCTGATCTCTAAAGATGCAAGTCTTTCGAAGAAAAAATGACTTCATTATTGTACAGCTTGAAGTAAATCCATGATGCGAGGACACATATCACCACTTCAAAAATGTAAGATGGGGTAAGAAGGAGTGTTATTCTTAGCCTCTTCTGCCATTCGGTTCATGGAACTAAGAAAATTTGTGTCTGAAAAAGATGGTTGAGGCTTAAACATTAAAGTAATTAGACTCAAAAGCAGCATAGGAGAGAGAGAGGAAGACGTGATTGTAAATCTTTAGCACGGCCAAGTTTATGACAGAGGAGGATAAGAGATGTCCAGAGAGAAGATGAAGAGATTAATTTGGCCACTGCACTTCACTGCAGGGATTCATGGAAGCAGTTGTTCCCAAGTGCTTCCCGGCTCTTTAGGTTTCAATGTTCTTGATTGCAGCGGGATGTGAGCTGAACTGGATGAAGCTGCAGGATGACTCATCTTTTGGACCAGGTTTTTAAAGCCCATCCACAATTAGTCAGGGGTATTAGTCAGCCCTGTGTTCTCAAGTACAGGTGGTCGTGTTAATCGGACCGGCATGCTAATTGGAATGCATCTGTCCTTGTAATCAAGGGCAGCTACCTGGATAACAACAATAGACATGCCAGCTATAGGGAGGTGTTTTGTAAAACATTTAATGGGTCACAAGAAAGCAATAGACCATTGCCCCAACACACCACCGTTTTTCAATCTGCAGAAGAGCCAAAAAAGCCTTGCACTTTCTTAGTGGAGTCCACTTTTTGGAAAATCCAGACATCTTTGCTGTTAGTGCGCACGAACAGCCACATTTTTTTAACCTCCTAAATTAATCCGTGTGTTTGGGCTACCAGGAGTAAGCCAAGGTGCTAAAAGCCACTGAATTTTTTTATTTAGTTTTTATTTTACGTTTTATTTAATTAGATATGTTTGTATAGTTTTATTTAATCTTTATCTTTTATTTTTTTGTTCTATTTTATTTGTTTATTTTTGTAATTTTATTTGTTTTAATCATTTTTTTATTTGTTCTTTAAATGTACATACATTTTTATTAGTTTTTACTCAGTGACTTTTTATTTATTTATTTATTTAATTATTTATGTGTTTATTTATTTATGTGTAGTGTTTACAGAAACTTCAAGTTTCATTTTTTTTTTATTTTTCATAATATGCTTAATTTTTTTTTCTTTTCTTTTAGTATTTTAGTGCTGATAAAGTTAATGCATTAACTGATATATTAAAAAAAATACATTAACAATGTTACATTTCTCAGGGCCAATAGGGTTATCGTTATCTAGTGGCTTTTTTCTATTTTATTAATTTTCTTATTTTATTATATTTAAGTTGTTTAAGATATTTTATATCTAAAATGTATTTTTTTTAGTTCATTGTGGAGTCACGAAAATGAATTTTACTTTAATCCAATTATATTTTATTCTTATTTTTGTAAATGTTTCATTTAGCTTAAATGACGCTGCTGAAGGTTTCTTTGTAATCGCCCACATGTGCTGATTTCAGGGGCCCCGTCTCTGTTTTAATCAGGGATGGGAAGGTGGGCGAGAGGCCTGGATGCTGGTGAGCTTTGAGGGGGCTTCTGGATCCGGTTGTGGGCCTCTATTGATGAAGACTTTGATCCATTGTGCTCAGTTCCCTCTTTAGAGCGCATGTGTTAGAGATATTAGTAGAATAACATGCCAGTTATAATTACATTAGCTGAACAGTAGCTGAAGGAAGTCTCAAAGGTAACATTTCTTAAACTCACATTACATGTGTTGCTGTTACAACATGTATTAACAAAAGCTGTTTCCTTCGTACGTTCACAAGCTCTCGCTCCAGGAGTTTCTTTGACATCTGGGACGTTTTTGGCCCTGACTTTTCCAGGCTAATCGTGCCTTACCTAACGACCTCGTACGATCTGATCTAAGTCATTGATTTTAGTGATGAATTAGGGTAGTTTTTGAAAAATGAGGAAAGGATCTGAAGATTACTAGATTAATTTCCATTACGCTTCCAGCTCCGCCTGGCCTGAGATCTGTGCTTCAGTTGGAATGGACACTCATAAATAAGGCTATTACTGCAATCAGAGGTAAATATGAAAAAGGTGGACTTTCATCTGTTAAATATTAGTATAGGAAAGCTTTCATTATGAGGGAAAATGAATCCAGAATTGATGGTCTCTCTAATAGGCCGAGAGATCCCAGGCTCACTGTACATCAGTCATCGAATTTGCTAGTATTGTATTTATAGTTATAGAAGATTTTGGAATGAAAAAGGTTTCTCTGCTTTTTCTCACGTTGATCTTAATGTGTTCCTGCTTTGTGAACTCATTCTACAGCTCTAAAGGTTTTACTGGGACTATTTCATCACTATTACTCACCTGTATTAGTGCAATTTTTCCCTCCTTAATTCAGGTCATTTTACTTTCACAAATACACAGTAGCCCCAATTTTTTATTGAATTTATTTATTTATTTTTTGGACACTTACAGTAAGCCACACTTGTAATAAATATATTGTTTAAATACAACTTAATTTTCTCAGTTTGCCGTGTACATTGGTATTGATTTTCAGGAATTGGGCTTACTTCTGTTTGCTAGACGAGGATCTTACTGTGAGAATAATGTGAACCTAGCCAGATGATCTGCTCAAGCGTTTACCCAAACAAAGACGATGAATGCCTCGGTAAATCAGTGGCTCTTTGGCTTGAGCTCTCTGACCACCAGCCGCATCCAGTAGACTCAATTACCAATGTGGAGACACAAAAATGGTAGCGTGATCTAATGCTGGCCTGACAATAAATCAGACCATGTTGAGTTTCCAGCTAGTCCTTCACTAAATGAGTTTATCAGCATCTGAAAATTAGTGAGGGGTCGTGCGAAGGATCTTCTGCTATTTTATGAAATAATCCATATAAGGTTTATCAGTCTTTCAGCTAATTCAGATTTATACAATGTTGATTTGAGAACAGAAAAAAAACCTGTTAAAAAAAAAAAAAATGTTAAAAATAGAGAACGAATACATCTCTAGTAGCACTCCTGCATTCCAGCTGTTAAAAAATCAAAAATAAAAAAAAGCCATTAAAAAATTAATTTACAATTAGTTTACCACAATTTGTTGCAGCTCTCCAGAGAGGAGCCATGGAAAACATCAGTAGAAGAACATCTCGGGGTGACATCCCTGTGGACCCCAGAGTCAGGGTGACCATAACGATACCCCCGTGTTTCACCCCCATCTCCTGATGGCGAGAGGTCAGGGGTCATGAGGAGCATGGATATCTCCATTCCCAGAGGGACTGAAGGGTAATGGAATGGCAGATTCAGGCCAAACGGTGCAATTTGCGCTTGTCACATCTGAACATGGAAGAATAGAGAAAGAGATGAATTTGAAGTGGAGGTAAGCACTGGAATGGTCCGATCTGAAGATTTGCCACAGACTGCTATAATGTCAGACGCTGAACATATTAAAATGCATGATATATATATATATGTATATAGTCAGTGGGATTTTTTTTTCAAAGAAATTATTGCTGTTATTTAGCAAAGATGCTGTAATTTATAATGTTATTTATTTTTTTTTTAAATAAATGCTGTTCTTTTGAACTTTGTTTATCACTGAATCCTGAAAAAAACATATCAATGTTTCCACAAAAATATTAATCAGCATAATACTGTGATAACTGTGTTAAAACTGTCATAATAAGAAATATTTCTTGAGCACCAAATCAGCATATTAGAATGATTTCTGAAGCATCATGACATATTTATATTTTAAATGTACAGTATATTTATAGTATACAATATTTCTACTTGGCTGTTTTATTTACTTATTTATTTATTTATTTGCTCAAATTCCACATGAAATCTTTTCACTATATTTGCTGGTTATAAGGCACAGTGTGGTTGTAATTTACTTGCTCTCTACAGTTTTGCGTATGTGTGTGTTTGTGAGTGCGAGCAGTGGTTTGCAAATGGTTTTGCATCAGGACTGAACCCAACATACTGTACATGCAGGGGCGGACTTACCCAATAGGCAAAGGTAGGCGACCGCCTTGGGCCCCCAAAAGCCAAGGGCACCCTAAAATGC
>NW_015542378.1:181512-187193 GCF_001515605.1 Sinocyclocheilus anshuiensis
GAAAATTATTTTATTGAATTCCAGACGTTTTTAAAGCATTTGCAGCATTGATAAAAAAATATAAATAATTAACATATCATACAAAATTTCTTTCAATTTTAAGGTATTCAGAACAGAGCAACATAAAAATCAGAAAAAGCAGCTATACAATTATAGGACAAAGTAACTATTTTAATAGCTGAAACAGTAGTATAAGCTTTTTTTGGGAAAAGGGGAAAAAAGACGGGCTATATTTGAGACCCGTGCAGGGCTTTAATCCACTTCATCCAATGCTGTTTTGTTCTCATCTGTGAGCATGCTGTTGATATATGTATTTTAGGTGTGTAAATGTATAATTGCCTTTTCATTCTTTTTCAGTTTTATTTAAATTTGTAGTTAAAACAACAATACAAAAATATTTACAAAATATTACATTTACAAAAATAAATGTATTTTAAAGTTTAGAATTAGACAGCCTTTGCACACAGGCTTACGCTGAAAACAACAAAATGGAACCTCAAGGTTGATCTAGGAAAATGTGTGCAAATGTATAGGGCCCCATTCCTATATTTTGCCTGGGGCCCCCAATTCACTAAATCCGCCCCCGTATTGATATTTCCAATAACCCAGCATTAGGCTAAATTACAAGCATAACGTAGAATGCGTAGAAACATTCCCTTCTGTCCACAGACTAAACAGACCTGTGACCCATTTTTGTGTCGTGACCCACCAGTTAAGAAGCACTGCAGAGTGTTATTGGCTGTTTGCCATGATCAGTGTGCTGTCTGGTCTGGTTATGGACTCTTCACCTGTCATTCTGTCATCATGGATGATAGACCCCTCCCACTTATAGGCCCAGTCTGTCACTGGGACAGACGTTTACTTGATAGAGTTAACATGTTCAAACATGCCAGTTCTTCAGTTTAAGTCATGCGTGCCTACGTTAACACATTGGTGTGTGTGTGTGAGTCTGAACAAATGCTGAGTGTGCAAATAAACGTTATATGACTGACAGCATGTGTTAGGGACAGCAGAGGTCTGGATGTGCTGTCTGACTCTGTTGTTAAGCAGATGCGTTGGTCTCCAAGCTGATTTTTCCTCCCAACCTCCTTCAGGCAATATAACAATAGAGCCAGGAGCCCTCTTCACCCCTCAGCAGGTGTGTGAAGTAACGAATTACAAATACTCACATTACAGTAATTAAGTAGTTTTTATCAGTAATTGTACTTTTTTGAGTAGTTTAAAAATGGTGTACTTTTACTTGAGTACATTTTAAGTGATGTATCGGTACTTTTACACCACTACTTTCCTCCGTTTGTGGTCGTTACATGCTTATTTTAATTTTATTTTTATCCATGAACGTGATTGGATAGTGAGATATTAATAGGTCTCGTGATACACTACTATTACATTTTAAATAGGGTAACTTGTAATCTGTAACCTATTACATTTCCAAAGTAACCTTCCCAAGACTGGGCGTTAATATACTGCATCTGTGCCAGCGCGTGATGTAATAAAACTGCAGCTCGTTAATAAACTTTTTTTTTTAAATCCGCGGATTTTATACAATCCGCCTTCATTTAGCAAGTGCACTCGTGCATAAACAATTTTCAAGTTCAACACTTTTTGTTCTGTTCAGTTGTGGATGCTGCTGATTCACCGAGACCGCTGTGGCTCAGCAAAGAGATATGCGTGTGTGTGTTTTCCTTTGAAAAAGTTTCCCCAGAAATACTTCGCTATTTAATGCATTTTTCCTTACAAATTGTATTATCAGCATAACAATTCGAGTAAATGTGTAAAAGGTATGGCATCAAACAAGATAATGTGAATTACAGAATGTACAACGCTTTTAAAATGTATAAATTGCGGTGTACAGCGTTTATTCTGAGGGGGTAGAATCCACAGCTCAGTACTCACTATTCAATACTCATGAGTACTTTTAAATAGGCTACTCTTTTACTCTTACTCAAGTAGTTTTTTTGGACAAGTACTTTTACTCTACTCGCACTAGATTTTTTGGAAGGTAATGGTACTTTTACTTGAGTATATTTTTTCAGGACTCTTTCCACCACTGCCCCTCAGACAGCCCAACATCCAGATAACCTGCTTACAGTGCTTCAGCCCACATGGTAACGGCTGTTTTATGGCCATTATTAAGCCGTTGTGATCCCTTTGTGTGGCTCTTTATGCTTTTGTCAACTTTTACAGTATGCAGAGAGTCTGGTATTTGCATTGTGAGTATCTTCAGAGATGTTCCTTCATCTCCCCTGTCTCCCTATCCGTCTGCACGTCTGTCTTCACATTAATGAAAACTGTCAGCTACCAGCATCTGTAGGCCCAACAAATATGATGTAATGTTTCTTTCCATTTATTTCATACCACAAATTATACGTAGCGTATTAAATGTGATGTCTGTTTCCATTTTACTCCTTGAGGAGATTTTTGTGGCGCTAACAGTAATTAACAGTTAGTATTCTGTCTTTTCTCATTAGTTTTCAAGTCTGGAAAATATCAAAATAAAATCAGATTCTTGAATACTGGAACAAAACAGGCTATAAGACTGAAGGAATAGGTTTTGGATGGCATTCACATACCATTTGGGAGCTTCTCCTGCTTCTTACATTTTTTATAATCACAAACATTCGTAAAATGTGTATTTTCTTGCCAGTGACTCAATATGTGTCAACACATACAAAAAATATACAAAAATAATAACTCATCTTTTACAAAAATGGGCAAATCTTGTATTCACTTGATTTAACCAATGATTTGAAAAACAGGATTTCTTTATTTATTTACTAATTTTAAATTTAATTTTTAACGTTTATTTATGAAAGTTTTACTACTAATTGGACCTGCTTAAAATAAGAGAAATATTCTAAATAAATAAATAAATAAATAAATGGAAAATGTAATACATGATAAAAACAATAATTTTTATTATTTTATGTCAAATATGTAGGGACACAGCTTTGATAGAATATACTATATATATATATATATATATGTTAGATAGATAGATAGATAGATAGATAGATAGATAGATAGATTTTTTTTTAGATAGATTAGAAATTTTATTAAATTAAAGAAAAAGATCAAATCAAATGGTTCATTTGTGTTAAAAGCATTCTAATGATCTCATTAATATCATAGTAGAATTGTTGTTATGGCAACATTTAATGTCAATGTCAATGTCAATTTGATTTCTATAGCACAACTAAACACAACAACAGCTAAACTAATGATGGGTAAACTTGTCAGGATTTTGTCAGGATTCAGTGGTAGATAAGAGGATTCAACTGACCAAAAGCAACCTTTTTATAATATATAAAGACTGATGCTTATTTTTGTGTCTCAACTCAAAATCAAAACTCTGCCTTCCAGCTTTCCCACATCAAGTGCATTCAAATGAGCCACAGTGACAGAGGGGCTGCTGGGATGTATTGATGCCCAGGTGATGAAGCTGATCCTGGGGGGATAGAAAGATAGATCCGCTTTATCTGCTCTCCCCTCCAGCGCCACTAACCTCAATCAGAACCACCATGAGCTGCTTCAACTCTGGAAGAGCAATGAGACCCCAGAGACCAACCATGCTAGCACTTTGATCTGAGAAAGAGAGAGAGACAGAGAGAGGGAAGGCCCTCGTATTGCCCTGGCCCTTTAGGAGAGGTCATAAAAACTGTCTCCATTAGGCAGACGCTTCAATCTCGGCACCAATATTTCCTTTACAGGCCTTCATCAGTGAGATCATTCTAGACTGAGTGTCTCTGTTTGGCTGTTTGTTGCATTTGAGACACAGTTACTAAAGTTTGCACGATTTCCATTAAAGCAGTGTTAAAACGTGCTTAAAGCTCAGGGATGCAATCCGAGCTGGCAAAGAGCAAATTAGATCAAAAGCACAAATATGTTAGACTAAATTAGTTTTTTTTTTTTGTTCTAGGCTATAACTAACCTTTTACTGAAATGTATCTTTTAGCATTTAAATATTTTTTTTTTTATTCTGCTCAAAACTCTGGTCTTAAAATTTTGGACAGCACTTTTATAATATACTAACATATACATCTGATGTAGATATATAATGTCAGTGTCTTATATCTTAACCTAACTCTCTTTTTCATGCACATATAATAGCCTTTGTGACAATATATTCAGGCTGAAAGGATGAGCATGATGAAACGACAGTCTGACTTCCATCAGGGCTCTGATAGATCACATCAGCACTGGACTGCAAGCAGGTATCGATCAGTCTGGAGGAGTGTGAGTGTGTGTGTGTGTGTGTGTGTTGGGGTTGTTTGAGTGGCACTATGGGTCTATACCTTGTAATATCGCCCAGTATGAGGCCTGTCTGTGTGCTGCGGGGTCTGCAAGACTCCCCACCATGTTGTTCAACAAGGCATGAGAGTTCATGTATTGCTCAAATAGAGAGAAGCTCAGAGACTAGCAGAGCGTGTGCTTGTGTTTGTGTGTGTGTGTGTGTGTGTGTGTGTGTGTGTGTGTGTGTGTGATGAAGTTCATTGTTCTTTGGTGTATAGATTTCTGCTTCCTTTCTCAGGGGTGTTTATAACAGAAATTACAGCAGTACATGTTTGAGCTCGTATGTTAGTGTGTATAAGCTCTGAATTTCTCTAATTGCACTTAAATATGTGTCTTGTAAATTTTAGCTTGTGTTGCAATGATAGTGAAAGTATTATGGAATACTTGACTCTGATTGATTGATAATATAAATCTGAGGTCAAATATGTAAGGAATAATTAACGATGGGCCGTTCAATTATTAAAAACATAATGCACACCAGAGGTAGTAATAGAGCCGTGATGTGAAGTGTTGTCAAACTGCTCTGATGGCAGGAAAAATGTTGGTTTGGTCAGTGTCTTTGTGGGATTTGGTTTTAGCATTCAACAGTGCTGTAGTAGGCTATAACTTAGTATAATGACGCTAAACCAATTCTCATTTTAATTTGTGACCATTTTACGTTTTGGGTAAATTAGTGGCTAATTTGTAGTATCATTTATAGGTTTTTCCTTCAATCTGCTTACACCCTGTTTATGGGTAGCTTAGGGGTGGGACCTTCAAACTTACATTCGCTTCCCCAATGGTCTCACCTCCGATTCATTCAAGTTCGTTAACTTGAACACGTGAATTCTCTGCATTGATTATAAGCTGCCTGATTCGGAAGTGACTGAGTTAGCATTATTTCACACATCTCTACATTATTTTCATGAACTCCACAAGTTATGTGACTGACTCACGAACAAGTCAGATGGGAACTTCATCCCCAAGAAGGATATCAAGAGATCAAGCAGCCACTTCACAGCTGCTATGTTTCACTCTCTCGAACGTCTTCACAAGCTAAGTTCCATTTAATGCTCTCAGGTTATCTGCAACATGCGTGTTGCTAAGGCTATCGGTGTTGCTTGGGCTCATTAAGTTGTTTTCAGTTAAATGCTTGTGCTAGTTCATGCATGTGCGGTACTACCCCCTCTCTCTCTCTCTCTCTTTCTCTCTCTCTCTCTCGCTCTCTCTCGCTCTCAATTCAATTCAGTTGAGCTTTATTGGCATGGCTTGCACAGTATTGCCAAAGCATTGTCCATTACAGGAATAAACAATTATATAATACATAAACAAAACAACAACAGATATGTAAAATAATTAAGTAAATAAGTACGTGTACTTTCTTTTTTTCTTTTTTTTTTTTTCCCACA
>NW_015542378.1:187827-190663 GCF_001515605.1 Sinocyclocheilus anshuiensis
GATTGAACTTTAACAATATCTGCAATACATTTATGTTAGTTCTGTTCTGTTTACCCTGGGGGGTTATTGCTGCTCTCCTTGCTCTCATCCATGCTAGGCTGCATGGATGCGCAGGGAGTTCTTGCCCAGAACGGAACCATACCGCCAATCCAAACTGATCTGATGAAATGAATCTATCGCGAGTTTAAGCACTCAAAAAAACAAAACTATGGTTATAATCCCTTAAACTGTATATACTGTTAAATTAATCTCTTACTTACATTGTACGTACATCTGCGCTTTGTTGTTTATGATGAGAGAATTCGCAAGAGTCCGGAATTCAGTCAGCGAACGCGCACACACTCAACAAAACTGATGAGGTTCAGCGATGACTCATCTGAATGCCTCTGATTGGCCATTGCATTCCTAAGCTCAACAGATATGTGTGTTATTGGTTAAAATGCGCAACACTGTAAAAACGCCTAAAATGAAATACGGAATCTATCGCGAGTTTAAGCACTCAAAAAAACAAAACTATGGTTATAATCCCTTAAACTGTATATACTGTTAAATTAATCTCTTACTTACATTGTACGTACATCTGCGCTTTGTTGTTTATGATGAGAGAATTCGCAAGAGTCCGGAATTCAGTCAGCGAACGCGCACACACTCAACAAAACTGATGAGGTTCAGCGATGACTCATCTGAATGCCTCTGATTGGCCATTGCATTCCTAAGCTCAACAGATATGTGTGTTATTGGTTAAAATGCGCAACACTGTAAAAACACCTAAAATGAAATACGGTGCAACATGAGCAGATCTTAATTTAATGCCGCAATCGACACTGTCTATTCATATTCACTTTGTTAGCAACAGACGTAATAGATTTTATTTGTTTGTGCAGGGGCATTTTGTCCAATTTAGTGGCATTTTTGCCCCAAGTCCCCGCTAAGCCTTCCCCAGTCTTACACACGCTCCGCCTATGATGACCATCTGACTGTACATTATCCAAACTGTTTGTGTCAAAGTCAGTTAGCCAGGACTCAGGCTGCGTCCACACGAGGCCAGAGCTTTCCCTATCTGATCTTTTTTTTCTCCTCGTCTCAAGAAATATCTGCGTCCACACGAAACTGACACAAATTATGTAGTTGTAGAGATGTAGAGATTGTAGATTATGTAGAGATACACTAAAAATGGAGAAGAAGACTTGGACTATGCGTATAAACCTTGCGCACATGGAACAATACATTTATTAATCTGTGTTAATGTTAGTTAATAAAAAGACAATCGTTCAGTGTTTGTTCATGTTTTCGTTGCTGTTACATGACGTAGCGGTGTCTGACTAGGGGCGAAACGTGGGCTGATGTCGTCATGGTTACAGAAAATATACGGATTCGCTGTCCACACGAAAACGCAAGGGTGGCGTTTTCAGATTTATCCACTCTGGGACCCGGTTTCAAAAAATATAAGTTTCACTCTCCCAAAATGCCGGATCCGTCTGGACGAAATACCTATACGATACAAAATGTATGCGTATACAGCTAAACGCGTCTCCGTGTGGACAGGGCCTCAGACTAGGAAAACTATCTCCAGGAACACCCAAATACAGTGTTATCATGGAAAGGGGGTGGCGAAAGAGACAACCCTCCCCCAACAACACAGACACATGTGAGAGGAGCAATCTGAGCTTATCAGCGTCCCGCATAGTCCCTTGAGTCTGATTATTCCCATTTCAGCCCCCTAACTGTATTTTTACTCAGGCCTACAGGATAGACACGTCAAAACATCAAAACATAGTCAAAAGGGGTTAGAAATGAGAGTAAATATGACATTTTTTCCTGACATCTGAGCAGTTTACCTCTTACAGTCTGGAGCCAGTTCAGTCTTGATTTATTGATTGAACATTATATTGCTTCTGTTGTATTGAGTATATATTAAAAGATGAATAATGTCCAGGATTGATCCCGAATGAAATTGGGACGTGAGCCTGACGGCTAAACTCATAATACACATTTACACTTGAGGTTTGGGTTATTGGAAATAGCTTTATCACCAATAATTTATCGTCCGTATTGTATTAGCGTCTCCAGTTTTTACAGTGCACCAATGCTTTGTTAAACCCCAAGACTTTTCTCAGTGTCTTTATTAGGAAAATGTGTTGGAACAGCAGGATTTTATCTTGGTTAAGCTCTTGGAAAAAACATTGGAATGTCAACATCCCACCTGGCCTCTGAACCTGCTACTTGCTGATGTCATGTTCAATTTCCTGTTCACTTTCTCTCCCGTTGGCTCTTGAATTGTCCATCTGCTGGAAATATGTCTAGTCATATGGCACATATACACTACCATTCAAAAGTTTATTTATATATACTTTTTTAAAGAAATTCATACTTTTTATTCTGGAGAAGGATGTGTTAAATTGATCAGAAGAGTTAGTGAAGACATTTATAATGTTACAAAAGATTATTATTTAAAATAAATGTTGTTCTTCTGAACTAATCTAAGAAAGAACCCTGAAAAACATCCTGAATCCTGAAAAAACAACAACAACATGGTATCATGGTTTCCACAGCAATATTCAGCCAACTGTTTTCAACATCTATAATAATAAGAAATGTTTCTTTAGAATGATTTCTGAAGGGTCATGTGACACTGAAGACAGGAGTAATAATGCTGAAAATTCAGCTTTGTCATCACAGGAATTAATGAATAAATGACGTTAAAGGGGTCATATGATGTGATTTCAAGTTTTCCTTTCTCTTTGGAGTGTTACAAGCTGTTCATGAATAGATAAGATCCCTAAAGTTGCAAAGACTAAAGTCTCAAACCCAAAGAGATATTCTTTATAAAAGTTGA
>NW_015542378.1:190675-192695 GCF_001515605.1 Sinocyclocheilus anshuiensis
TCCTAAAATGCCTCATTTACACACGCCCCCACATGTCTACGCTACTGTGTGGGACGATTTGCATAACACCGCCCAAATGTATACGCAAAGTTTCTCAAATTTTCAGCAAATACAAATTCTCGCTGTAGTATTGTTGCCGCCGCCGCCATGTTGTGGAGACACTGTGTGTTTCGTTGTGAAAGCGAAACTACTTTGTTTGGTCTTCCAAAAGAGGACACAACTAGAAATCAGTGGTTAAGTTGTATTTACAACACTGTTCCAGAACAGTTCAAACCAAATATTCAGATGTGTGCAGCGCATTTTACGGAGGACGAGGACTGTTTCCTGGGAGAGCAGCCTACAATGTCGGTGTTCTGGTGAATTCAGTTCCCCTGTTTCCCCTTTGGCACGCATGCTGACCACTTGCGCCAGGACATGGCATCACAGTATGGTAAGGGGCGTAACATTTCCGTCACACGCTTGAGGAATTTCTGCCAATCACAATGCACTAGATAGCTGGCCAATCAGAGCACACCTCGCTTTTCAGAACGATGAGCTTTGTAAAAATCGACGCGTTTCAGAAAGGCGGGGCATAGAGGAGAAACAATAATGTACAGTATGTGGAAAATAATGTGTTTTTTGAACCTTAAACCGCATAAACACATTTCATTACACCAAATACACAAAATAATGTTCTTTTTAGCAACATCATATGACCCCTTTAATTTAATTTAGACACTATCAACCTGAAATTCAATTGACAATATTTTAACATTATGCAAATTATATTAATTTAACATTATGCATATTATTGTTTTTTTTTAACCTTAAATCACATAAACACATTTCATTACACCAAATACACAAAATAATGTTCTTTTTATTTTCATATGACCCCTTTAAATATATATTAAAATGATAAAAAACAGTTATTTTAAAATATAAAAAATAATATTATATATACACTGAACAAAATTATAAATGCAACACTTTTGTTTTTGCCCCCATTTTTCATGAGCTGAACTCAAAGATCTAAGACTTCTTTTTCTATGTACATAAAAGGCCTATTTCTCTCAAATATTGTTCACAAATCTGTCTAAATCTGTGTTAGTGAGCACTTCTCCTTTGCCGGTTTACATAGAAAAAGTCTTAGATCTTTGAGTTCAGCTCATGAAAAATGGGGGCAAAAACAAAAGTGTTGCGTTTATAATTTTGTTCAGTATATATACACACATACACACAGTGGGTATAGAAAATAATCACCCCCCTTTAAAACAATCACATTTTGTTGCTTTGCAGCCTGAAATGAAGACTGACACAGTTTTTGTTTTATCCAGCTGTATTTACTCACTGAGTTGGAAAAAGGATCACTTTTTAGTCCTTGGTAGTGCAACTGAAGCAAACAATCAACTATGGGTAAGGCACTGTCGAAAGATCTCCAGGATAAAGTTGTAGACAGGCACAAGTCAGGAGATGGATACAAAAATATTTATTAATGCCTAGAAGCACAGTGAGGTCTATTATTAAGAAGTGGAAGGTATTTGGTACAACAAAGACCCTCCCTGGATCAGGACGTCGCTCCAAACTGGATGAAAGAGTCAGGAGGAAACTGGTCAGAGAGGTGACTAAGAGGCCTACAGCAACTCTGAAGCAGCTGCAGGAATTTATGACAAAGAGTGGTTATTGTGTGCATTTGACAACAATATTACAAATGCTCAACAAATGTGGCTTGTTTGAACTTAACTGAACTTGAGCAGTTCTGCAAAGAAGAGTGGGCAAATATTCTAGATGTGCAAAGTTAGTAGAGACATATCCCAACAGACTAAAGGCTGTAATTAAAGCAAAAGTTAGTTCAACAAAATACTGACACAAGGGGGTGATGTCTTTTCCAACTCAGTGATTTATTTATTTATGTATTTATTTATTTATTTCATGGCATGTTGGTGTTATATCTTTCACTTGAATGCTATATGTTGCACTGAATAAATACAGCTGGATAAAACAAAAACTGTGTCCGTCTTCATTTCAGGCTGCAAAGCAG
>NW_015542378.1:194044-207027 GCF_001515605.1 Sinocyclocheilus anshuiensis
CGTCTTATATATTCTGATTTACTTCTATATATTCAGACTTACGACTATATATTCTGATATACATTTATATATTCAGATTTATTCAAAAATATTCTTATTTACTTCTATATTTTCACAATTTACATTTATATATTCAGACTTTATATAGTTATTTCCAGTTTGGCACTTCATAACGCACACATATGAAAATATATTGCCTGCATCCTCACCACTAACTGTGTGTTTAGCCAAGGACTCACGGCATCCTCTGATGTGACCCAAGATAATCATAGACAACTACCTTAAAACAAATGCACACACTCGTGCACACTCCATGTGACCCTCTCTCTTGCTGACAGGTCTGTCAGAGGCCCACAGATGACCAGCAGGAATGGCTCCCTGTCCTCGCGATGACCCGGAGTGTGTGTTTGTGTGTGTGTGTGTGTGTGTGTGAGAAGATGTCCATCCACAAAAGCCCCATCCATGCACTTAATCATGTTCTAGCCACCAGCTAACACAGTCTGTCTGGAGAAGGCGCAGGCCAATGTGGACTGTCAGTAATCATCAAGGCATTTAGTCATTCCCTGCCAATTAGTGAAGCATTACCTGCCCCAGGTCAATGGCAGAGCCGCACGGCAGCCGGCTGATGAAACCAGAGAGATGTGCACTTCACAGAGGGATCATCTGATGCCACCACTGCTGTACCACTATGCCGGTGCACGGAGGGGTCAGGCCGTATCCTCCATTACCTGTGTGATGCATGTGAATGGAACATGCCTGTCATTGGACGTAAGGGAGCAAATTCATGGAAGTGGATGATGTGTAATATAGAACAGAGCAGGTATTCAGGGAAAAGGACAACTTGAAAATACTTCATGAGACTTTAACAAAGATGTTTTTGTGTGTTTAGGGGACAAGGACTATTGAGGAGCTAAGAAACAGAACATGCAGTAGTGTTTTATCGGTTGTGTTTGTGTCTCAGTGTGACTGCCTGGCTGCCCTGTCAGTGACTTTAAGGTTTGTTGGCTAATCTGTCTCATTTTGCCTCATTAGCCGCCTTCGTGGGGCTTCCTTCAAACTGAGATGATGTATGACCAGGCCAAATAGTCTTCTGGCTGCCCTCAGGGGTGAGACAGGAATGAAATATATGTGTGTGTTAAAGGAAAAGGACAGATAGGGCACCGTAGGTGTACATTCAACTGGTAAAAGGAAATCGCATATTAGGCCTCTTTAGTGTGCAGCCATGTCTCCTAGACTAAAATTAGATTAAAGGAAAGAAAATGGAGAATTTATTTTGACTTTATTTTCTTTCTTTCTTTCTTTCTTTCTTTCTTTCTTTCTTTCTTTCTTTCTTTCTTTCTTTCTTTCTTTTTTTATGTCTTTCTTTATTTCTTTCTTTCTTTTAACAAGCTTTATTTACAGCTTTTGGAACAATTGTAATTACCTCTGAAAATAATTTAGATAATAATAGAAATTAATTTTAATAGAAAATTATAATAATTACTTATTTTCTTAAATTAAATTTAGATTTTTTTTATCTTCAACTTTTTATGTAAGGTGTTTTAATGTTTTTCTGCTGAGGACTCACAAATTTAATGATTACCTTCCTAAACAAGAAACATTTTAAATGTATTTGTGTAATGCTTTTCACAATAAATAGTATTCCCAACAAGTATTCCAGAGCAGTTGGAAAGTTAACTTTGACACTAAACTTATACTTTTATTTAATATTTTATATTATTAAAACATTTTACATATTTAAATGTTTTTGTTAATTTAATTTTACATTCATTTAATACTTATTTTTTTTCTGCCCTTGTATCTCAAAAGTCTCCACTAGACATCTCAGAATGATGATATTATGCTATTTATATTCATGTTATAGCTCTGTAGTTTTATTGTCAACAGTTTCTTTATTTATATTTTTGTGTGTCCAATAAAGAGAGCATATTATTATGACGAATGATGATATTATGCTATTTATATTCATGTTATAGCTCTGTAGTTTTATTGTCAACAGTTTCTTTATTTATCCAGTTTCTTTATTTATATTTTTGTGTGTCCAATAAAGAGAGCATATTATTATGAATATTATACAAGCACACAGACATAGTATAGAGAAGTCTCCTTTCTGTTGGAATCAGAAGCTGAGACGTCTAGCCCTGCCCAGACCCCCCCAAATTTCATATACCAAGTTCCAAGCCATCTGCATTTTGTCTGATTCACCTCAAAATTTTCCCTAAAATCATTAGCGCTAGTATAATCTGTTTAACTTGGCAGAGGGTTACGAAATGATCCTGGTGATTTTATTAACACAACCTCCCGTAGGGAGAGTTTTGTTTTCCTTTGTCTTGTTTGTGTTTGTAACTTGCATGATTTATTTTAATGGCTTTTATCAGCGTTTTATTTCAGCGTTTGTTTTTTTATCCTGAGAGAGGAAGTTATTGAGAGTGATAAAGGTTAATCTGAGCCCCAGATCTCCATTAAACAGCTCTATTTCCTCTCTGAGTGAGTCTGGAAATGGAGCTGCCTCTAAAGAATGCAGTGTGACCTTAAGGGTACTGAAGTGTGTGTATGTGTATGTGTGTGTGTGTGTGTGTGTGTGTGTGTGTGTGTGTGTGTGCATGTTTATGTGGTTTATGAGGACACAGATTTGTATAATAACATGGGTATGACATAGGTATTACAACGAGAAGGTGATTTATGAGGACATTTTCAGTGTCCCCGTAATTTAAAAGGCTTATAAATAATTCAGAATGAGTTTTTTTTTAAATCTAAAAATGCAGAAAGTTTCCTGTGAGGGGTAGGTTTAGGGGTAGGGTTGGTGTAGGGCAATAGAAAATACGGTTTGAACAGTATAAAAACCATTACGCCTATGGAGAGTCCCCATAAACCATAAAAACAAACCTGTGTGTGTTGGTGAACAGGAAAGAGACACGTTTAAACAAAGCACACGAGAGTTTATTACTGCGAAAGGTGTAGTCTGTTGCAAATTAAAGGAGCCATTTGGCATCAGAAATGAGCAGACAAACATATAGTGTCCTCAACAAGATGACACAGTGGCCTTAACACTTTTGGACACTTAAAAATTAACACATTTTATAGCATGTAAAAATTTGTTTGAATTCCTTATGAGCAATATATCTATTCAATAAAGAACAGAAAATCCGTGTTGCACAGTTGCTCTTAGAGAAGGAGAAAGAAATCTGTAACTTTGATGCTCTGGTTACATTCAACATGCTCTGATTGGGTTACGATGCTAACGTGGAATAGCTCTGGTTGCAGAAAAATTCAGTGGAACCACAGCAGTAACATATATTTACGAGGGGAAAAAACAGGTTATCAGCAGCAGCTTATCATCTACTAACTGATTCACTATCATCTGCAGATCTGGCAGGAACAAGAGCATGTCGAGGGAAATAGAAGTGTGGAGCCCTTTGAGGAATCAAATACAGGCCATATCTTTAAATGCGTAACACTACCATAATAGCAGTAAACTACTGTAATACTCCCATATGATCAATTAAATTCAAACATTTACAACTTGTCTTGGGGCCTCCTGTAAGTTTCAGTCTGTTCTTCATACAAAGCTAAAGTCTCCAGAATTCCTGGAATATAAAGTGCATGGATTACATTGATGTATTTTTTCTTTTTTTTTTGTCTTTTTGTAGCTTGACTGCATAAATCAGCAACATAAGGGTCAGTAAAAGATGACATAATTTTAATTTTTTCTGTGAGTTATTCCTCTACATAACAAAAAAAAATATCTTTGAAGTTTAAACATAAACAGATATGGCCAATCTATATGATCTCCTCATGTTTTTGATCTTGGGATGTAAAAACACATCCCTTAGACTGGGGCAGTCACTTTATCAGTGCCACAAAAATGTTTGTTTGTTTGTTTGTTTGTGTGTGTGTGTGTGTGTGTGCACATGCGTCTCAACTATTTTGTTTGCTCTGACAAACATTTACAATCTTCATTCAAACCAGAGAAACTTCTGCTATATTACATACTCAAGAAAAGTCTTGTTTCATTGAGCTCAACACATTGACTCTGTTGGGAGACCTTATTAAGTATCATTGTAATCTTACTTGCCTAAATGAACAAAGAATGTTGTTTTTTTATTTCACCTAATTTACTGTTGCAACAGTATAACAGTATTGAAGTTGAAAGCTTTTTTCCCCGTTTAATATATTGCCGTAAGCATAGAAACACACGAGTTGAAAAACTCATTTTGCAGAAGCAAATCGAACGGCAGGCTTTCCTGTTTGTGCCATACAGCGTTTTAGTGAGCCCAGAGACTAATGAAGTGCTCCTTTACAGGCAACTGGGGTTTAATTTACCCTCAACCCCCCCCAAAACCCCCTGCAGTGGCACAGAGCTGGAAAATACTTGATTTGCTCACTTTCTCCAACAAAACAGTTCAATAAGTGTTCACTGCTAATCTGTATTTTTGTCTTGTTTTCCAGCAAAATAACTTAAGTATCCTTAAAATAAGTCACATTTACAATATTGCAATACATTTATAAAATAAGACATAAACATTCATCTAAACATGTTTTAGGTTTACACTTAAAACAAGATAAAAATAATTAAATAAAAAAAATGAATTCAAGATATTCTCTGAAAAAGTTTTTAATTTCTACATTTTTGTTTTAATGATATTTAGGTGTTTTTAAGAGTAATGTTTGTTTGTCTGTTTTTCGCAATAGTGTTTTCTTTCTGCCAAAGCAGAATATTAATTATTTGCTCAGTTTTAAAATTATTTCCTACACTCTTGATCATACATAAATCTGCCCACATCTGATTTTTTTTGTCCACACGTTCACATACATACATGATTATATCAGATCATATCAGATCATGCATGTCTGTGTATGTGTTTAAACATAAAGAAGTTTAAGACTTAATAATTTGGTATATTCCAGTAACTAAAACAGGAAATGCAGGTATAAATGCAAGCTTCTCTCAACAGGAAGCTGAATTCAGAATCCTATCAGGCTGGTCCTGTTTATGATTCATGTAACTGTTTAATTTTACATGCATTAGCGTGTAAGGCTTATGAACAGTGTGCGCCTTTGTATACAAATCAGAGCTTGTTTATATAATGGCACTGTGCTTCTATGTTATATGAATGTGTGTGTATGAGTGTGTGTGATGTGGGACCATGCAGGAGGTCAGACATGCCAGTGATATCCACACCTGTAGCAGGGCAGTGTGCTCTCGTCGGCAGTGGTCAAAGTGGGCAGCCAGCCAAGCGCTAATCTGCATTAGCAGCACAAAAGATCCAGGGAGGGAACCGCTGTGAAGATGTGCCTTCATTTACTGGAGATTTATAGAGGCCCAGAATCAGGAGTCAGGACGCCCAGCTTTTTCCCTATCATTGGCTCACATTTTTATTTATTTTTTATTTTTTTTCCCTGAAGTACAATCATTTGGAATCAAGCAACCACAAATGTTGGGTGTGTGGGGTGGCTGGAATTCCAGGGCCTAGAATGGGAAAAATGGAGTTTGTGGGGGGATGCATGTGTTTGAGCGCATGAATAGAGAATCATATAGCAGAAATATTGCAGGTTCCAGGGTTTGAACTGCCCCAGTGAGCCGTGGACTTCCGAAGCTAGAATATGGAAATGTGGGGAGTCTATTGAAGGCAGAAGGTCATTGTTTGGGGGGCTGTGATGATATATGTTCTTCACTGCGGCCATTGTGTGTGGCCAAGTACATCAATGACATCAACACACACACACACACACACACACACACACACACACACCCAAAGGGCTGTCACCCCCATTCACATGATAAAGCTGTTTCCTGCAGACATATACACACTGCTTGAGTCAGCCCATTTCTTTTTCCTATAGGATACAAGTTTAGGTCTTTTCTGAGAGGCTCCTACAGTTTAAAGTGTGAATCACTTCCTGTGGGATAGGAACATGGGAATGGCAGGCCTTTAGTGCAGTTTTGTTTGTTGTTTAGATGGAAAATGAAGCCGTTAAAGCCTGACATGTGAATTAATAGAATAATTAGAAACCATCAATCAGAGGGCAGAAGTCATTGTGTACAACAGTTCTTTCAGCAAAAGATTTGATCGTTGTGATAATAATGGGGTCTTAGAAATTAATGTATCAAATATGGTCCAGTATGCTTTATAGGATTAATAACTTTTCCTCATCTTCCATATGAAATTAAAGAGCTAGTTCAGCCAAAAATGAAATTCTGTGATCATTTTCTCACCCTCTTTATTTCGTCTGCTGTGGAACACGAAAGAAGATATTTAAACATAAATCAGGGTCTAATGTTTTTATCTTTAAAACATCTTCTGCAGAAGAAATAGTCCTACAGGTTTGGAGGGTGAATAATACAGGGTGAATAAATTATGACAGAATTTTTATTGTAGGGTGAACTATTCCTTTCATTTTGGGAGTCTAGGAAGTGTGTAGAAGCTAGTTTTTTTTTTTCATCTTGACTGAATCAAGGCTACCGGTTTAACCGTTAACCTCTCCCTTCTATGATCCTTCTAGACATTTACAGAATTCCAGCCATTACTGACCTCAGAGATCAAAGTTTAGGTCTTGAAATAACACAGTCCAGTGGGGCACAGGTGTCCACCTGATCCCAGTGAGGTGGAATGTTGCAAGGTGGACAGATGCAATGTGCTTCAGATAAACTTAACCTAACCCTGATCTCTGGGCGGAAAGTCCAAACAGTGAAATGATTACAGACATTTGTTCAAAGAGTGTGAGGTCAAGTAGGACTTCAAGATGTTAAAAATGGATTTTGCAACCACACAATGTGTGGTTTCCAACCCTGACAACATCAAAGGCTTTGAAATCTGTTTATTATCTAAACTGCTCTTAACGGAAATTTAATCTAACAAGTGCACAAGTGTGGAACAAAAGAAGATACGGCACAGGCAATACATTTATGTTGTAAATTGCATTTATGCAATTATGCTGCTGCTTGTGCACTTTTTTTTATGTAAGCAGAAGAAACTTCAGAAGATATCAATTCCTGCTTGCCTTTTGCAGTTCAAAGCAAACCACCAATTTAATTTGGCTAATTAACTTACATTGTGGAGTCACCCTCATGCACTGTGGGTGCCATGACCATGAGGCATCATTGATGTGAAAATTACAGCATATCCAATCAAACTCTATAGTATTTTTGTACAGGTTCACATAAATTAGCTAAATTAAGCAGATGCCAACATGAACAGCTTGTGTGACTATGCCTTTATTCTCCCATGAACAAAACTTTGTGAGGTAAAATTGAATATGACTCATTAATAATAATAATATGGTTTTTTTTACATTATTAATTATTCAATTATTTTTTTCTGTTCGGCTCATGTCATGTTAATAATTTTGCATATTGTTTGCCCTATGCAGGTGATTTCATTATGATTAATATGATTATATATGAAAAAAAAGTCTAAATCCATAAGAAAGAGCTTTAGCACAGAGGCATCATTCATTCAGTCCTTTCTCTCAATTTTTTCAACATTTAGCAAGGTTTAGGGACTGTATAGGATGCATTGGAATGCAAAGACAGATAAAAAGAGGCTTCTTCCTGATGGCAGGGGACTGCGAAAGCATACACACATAAACTAAAATATAGGGTACACCCCAACCCCCTCCTCACACACACACACACACACACACAATTCCCAACAGAAATGGGTCCTGAACACTGGCGTTCAGAAAGAAAATGGGGGTGGAATGAAATCCAAAGGACTGAAAGAGAGAGAAAGAAGAATGAAACCAGGAATAAACAATTCTGAAAGTGAAAAGGAAGTTGGAATGAAAGAAGTAAACTGTTTTAAAAGAGAAAAATAACAAGGTAACGAGAAAAGGACAAGAACAAAAAAGGACCAAAATAGAAAGTGTTTGTGAAAGCCAAAACATTTTGTTTCACATGAATGTTTTCCATCCATTAAATTTCATTACTGTATTTCATTACTGCATGTGGAGCTTCAAACTTCCTTTTCTTTTTGAGGAAGTCAATGAGTATGAGGGTGCACTCATATATCATCAATTATTTTAAATGTGATGATAATTAAAACATGAATGAATGTAATGCTAATCCTCTCTTTTCCCCATGTTAGTGAGTGAGATACAGGTTGCTGAGTAGTACAGCAACAAGCAGAGACTGCCGATGGGCGCTTTGTGCACAGCTCTGAAAAGATCCGCCAGTCTGGGCCGATGGGAGAGAGTTAAAGGGGTCAGAATGGTCAGGCTGGTGTAAATACTTCTCATTGTGCACATTAAGGAGATGCTCTCAGCAGGGAGTCTATAAAGCTCCAGAGGCAACACTAACACCCAATGCGACTGCTTCCCCCCATCCTGGAGAAACACCTCATGTCTAGCTGACAGAAACAAGCTGAGAATGAGGAGATGATGAGTGCATGAAAAAGAAAAAGAGCACTTGCCATAATGTTCCTTGGTTGTTTTCTAATTTATGAATTACGTAATAAAAGTTGCTCCAACTTTGCTTTCTGCTCTACTTTCTGTATGCCTTCATGAATTTGGGGACAAAAATAACCTAGATAGAAACTTTCATCAGATAGCTGAATCTTACAAAACCTGTGAAGAAAATATTTAATTGTCATATTTCATTTCAAAATAAACCAAAAATAATTGCATAAAATTAAACAAAAATTAAAATGAATGCTGTATATTTAGGCCCATTAATATTGTGATATTTTGTCTTGACAATTAATTAAATCTTATTACGATGAAATACGGATTTATATATATACTTTAATGTGGGAAAAATGTCATTCTTATATTATCATTACCATGATATATAAAAAAAACTGTATTTTTTATATAACAAAAGTATTTTCACATCATATATGTACTGCTTTTATGCTGAATCATTTAAAAAATTAAATTAAAACAAGGACAGTGATAGATTTTTTCCACGACCTGTCCCAATCTCTTGAAATCATTCACTTCCTTTCAGCTGTTTGTAAGTAGTGTAACGTTAAGAAATGCAAGAAAGAAGAAAGAGGAAAGGGTGGTTGATAGAAGTGTGGGCTTTTGTATACAGAGAAATATCTTGGGATACCCCCTCTCAGGATGATAAGATGGGCAAACATGAAATCAAAGTGAAAAAGCCCCACAAAGGGGTGGCAGTGGAATGATTAGAGGAAGGGGGGGAGGAGGCTCTTTTTTCCTTGTGGCTCCTTCCCAAAAAGTGCTGGGCCCCACAATGCCATGAAAAGATCTCTTATACAGAAACTGGCTGTTCTGCCTGCCTCAGATTAGGCCCCAAACAGCCCATCAGCCCGAGACGGAGTATATATATTTTATTTTATTACTCACTCATGCATCAGTTGGCCATGAGATACCATGGTGGTATCCTCGGTTATTGTTCACAGCTGAGCCAGAGCAAAGAAAATACATGTTTGAACGTAGTCATGTGCATACCACATACATGATGTTCTGCAATACCATATTTAACAAAGACACATCATCCATCATGTGTGGAGCTAAAATGAGGCTTTATTATCAATAAAAAGAGCATTATAGCAGTTCTTACATCATAGTGAAAGGTCTACATGAAGAGAGATTTCTCACCACATTACAGGATGAATGCAAATAAAGTTAAAACTGAGACTTAGCCCATAGAATACATGTTAATCACCACATTCTTGTTCCTCTTTTTCATGCTGACTTAGGGCCAGTCATTTCAATTAAAAATGTAAAACAACAAAGACCTGGTAAATATTTGGAAACATTCTATTCATTCCTTGTTTTGTTTTTTTGTATTATAAAATGCTGCTGATAAAACTCAAAATGTGTATCTTGATTCGAACAAAAGAACTGACTTATAAGACTTATTAATTCAAGGAATTATACTTCAGTGGTCGCTCTGTAAATGGCAGAAACGTAGTAGTAAGCTAGTACGCGGATTCAAGTTTGACTGGTCGCCAGTGTTTCCAGACGAACGATAATTATCGTATGTGTACGATAATTTTGACCTCTGTACGATGTACGATCAGTAATTTTAAAAAATCCCATAATGTATGATAATTTCTGAATTTTGTGACTCTTCAAATGATGGTAGTTGTAATCATAGGGTTTTTATACTCATCCACGAAATCGGCTCATTACAGACACTATAAATGCGCACGTGCACACCTCAAGAGTGTGTTAAGAATTCAGGAGGGTGCCCTGCTTTTAAGCCAACAAGCACTATCTTGTGATCCATGAAGGCAAGAACCCCCTGAACATCTGGCAACATGCAGGCTTCCGATGACAGAGACTCACAGGTGGAGTTATTTATCTATTTTTTTATCTATTGTGGTAATTTGCAGGTTGTGTCAAAAAGTTGTTAGTCTATATAAATAGCTGTATTCTGTACGTTTGACTCATGTACGATCATTTTGAGCTTCTGGTACAATACTTGGACATTTCCAATCTGGCAACACTGCTGGTCGTGCTGTATGATTCATTAAAACAAACGAGTAACATTGGACTTCACTGGACGCGCTATGATTAGCATTAATGCAGATAGAACGTTAATCGGTTCAGAACCGTCCCATCTAAAATATACAAACATTGTTTGTATAACATTCAATCAAAACAATTGATTTTCATGACATTCTGTTCTAGTATGTTTTAAAAATGGAATGGAAATGTTTCTGAATACTATCTAGCATCAGGTGCTAACCAGCCAAATCTTGCTGGGGACATACTGCTGTCGGTCATTGTTGTCATGTGGCCACTCAGGTGATGATGGACATGAAACTATGCAAATTCTGATTACTATCCCCTGGATGGATTAATTCATTTGAAACCTAGAGTTTCATGGATTATATGCACTGTTGGTTTAATATTGACAAACCTAATTAACCTCAAAGATAGTTTATGGGTTTATAGAAGAACTGGTCCAATCCAGACCACCCATTTGGAGCAAGCGTTGGGTTTGGCCTTTACAAACATCATGATGGTGAGTTTTGCCCTCTTCCTGTTTGATTTCCTGTAAAACAAACCAGTCAAAGTGATCTGATAGATTCTGTTTTGTAGTAATCAAACAATAGTTGCTTAAAGAGCTTGTGTTTAATTATTGTGCAGTAATTCAATAGGTTGCAAATGTGGATGTAAAACATATGGCATTGCAATATTTAGCCCAGATGATGATGTGAAAGCCAAGCTGTGTGTCTTATGTGTCTATGATTGAGCTTTTTTTTTTTTTCATGAGCCCCCAGGTTGTTCCTTTGTAGACCCTTGGCCCAAAACGTCTTACAATAAAGATATGTCATGCACCAAAAAAGGATTTTTCAAAGGCAGTGGTGTTTACTTTTTTTTTAAGAGACCTGGCACATGCATTTCCCAATGTCAGGAGATTGATGTCATATGTAATATACTGGCTATGAGGTGAAAGGACAATTTATGGTTAACGCAGTTGAAAAGTAAAAAAAAATCAGCCAGGTAGTTACCATCACCTGGGCCGTTTCCCATGTTTTCTGAGAGAGAGGGTGAGAAGTTTGGGTGGAAAATGCTGAGACCTGGTTTTGCGTGGGCCAGTAGAACCTTATTTTTTTGAAAGGCAGTGGAGGTACCGTCTGCTCCCTAAATCTTCTATCCCATAACCACTATGAAATAATCCCCTGACAGCTTGCCAAACTGGGAGAGGGGGTGGGATGCAGTAGGGTAGCCAAAGCCGCCTTTGTTCACCCTAGTTGACCGACTGACATTAAGTCTGTTAAGCAAGACTGAATTAATTGCAAATCTGTTGGCAGACCTTGTGTTTTAATTATTGCATTGGTTGTGAATGTGTTTATGCATCAGTTGCATGTGTAAAAGTCTGCAATTTTCTGTGCTTTTATGAATGTTTAGGCTGTTCTCTGCAAACCTGATTCACATCAGTGAGCGCATATGACGGCTACGACTGGCACATTTCAGGTGCCCATGCGTTCGAGTACAGAAGGTTTTTCCTATTGATGCTGATGTCACACATTAGGTCATAGCAGCGTGAGGGTCCTGTGGGATTGTACTGCTCAAAATTGCACCAATTAATGTCACATGTTCACAGACTGATCGTCTGTTTGTTTAGTGGTAGTCTCACTGCACAGGAAACATGATTTTAAACTGACCTGTGTGTTTGCCCAAGTGATTCTGATGTCACTGTCTGCAAAAGGAGTGATTAATGTCTGCATTCACAAACTCAGAGGAAAAACAGAGAGAGTGGGGGACTTATTGAGAGAGAAAAAAATTTTGGGGGGAAAAGATCCAAATCTGTAATTGAACAACGCATGGTGAATCACTGTCAAATGCTCTCGAACTGGATATTAAGCTCTATCCACATGCTGAGTGTGTGTTTTTGCATTTTCTATGCCTTTTACTGTAAGATTTATAAAAGACTTGATTTGTAAAGGAATGAAGGGAATTGCAAATAATGTTGTTGGAAAAGCTAATTTATCTTAACCATACTGACATTCTCCTTTCTTCTTGTTAAGGAGTTTAGTTGCAAGGAGATTAAGAACTGAAGAGTTGGTTAGAGATTTGATCTCTTTTATAGAAAAAAATTATACATTAATTTTATTTTTTATTGTTTTTTTTTTTTTTTTTAAGAAAACATTATTTATTTTTTTAATATTTAGAATTTGGATTTTTTTGCAAGTATAAAAGTGCAAAATATATATGTGACCCTGGACCACAAAACCAGTCTTAAGTCGCTGGGGTATATTTGTAGCAATAGCCAAAAATACATTGTATGGGTCAAAATTATCGATTTTTCTTTTATGCCAAAAATCATTAGGATATTAATTAAAGATTATGTTCCATGAAGATATTTGGTAAATTTCCTACCGTAATCATATCAAAACTTTTATTTTTGATTAGTAATATGTATTGCTAAGGACTTCATTTCGATAATTTTAAAGGCGATTTTCTCAATATTTAGTTTTTTTTGCACCCTCAGATTCCAGATTTTCAAATAGTTGTATCCTATCCTAACAAACCATACATCAATGGAAAGCTTATTTATTCAG
>NW_015542378.1:207075-218331 GCF_001515605.1 Sinocyclocheilus anshuiensis
ATGATATATATATATATATATATATATATATATATATATGACAGTGATACTGGGCCAGTTGTCTTAAAGGAATATTCCAAGTTCAATACACACTCTAAACAATATATCCTTTAAAATAGGGCACAGTGTATTGTATTAAAACGAAGGAATTTTCTGTATATTTTATTTTATTTTTATTTTATTTTTTTTACAGGTGTTTTATCTGTATTTAGATTTTTGCACTTCATTACATTGTGTTTTAGAGTTAATATAAATGTCTGTAAAATTAATGGATAATGTCCAGGTAGAAAATTACCAGTATTTTCCTTTTATTTTTCTTTCTTTTTTTTTTTTTTAAGTGCAGGTAAGGCTCAATTGACAGCATTTGTGGCATAATGTTGATTACTACAAAAAAAATTTGACAAGCGGTGTCAGTTGAACTTAACTTGTATTAAACATGGAACATAAACTTCTCTTCTCTTCTCTTCTCTTCTCTTCTCTTCTCTTCTCTTCTCTTCTCTTCTCTCATTGTAAATAGAATCCTCGTCATTGAATTGCTCATTTCAAGGACACTCAAATGATTCGAAGGCATCATTACAGTTAAGAGCGTGTGTTAAGAGCATCTGTAGTGGTCTAACGAGGAGTGAGGCTTCCGCCACTTAACACTTCAGCCAATCAGACATCCTGTCAAGCACATGAGGGGAAGTGTCAAGGTATTTGTGCTGTGATTAACATAAGTGCTTTCCTCTGTTCCAGCACTGGTATAACTAATTAAAAAAAGCCAATTATCCCACTCAGACTGGATTTCCAAGAGACACGTCCCAAAGGTTAACAGGCAGCTTTAATCTGTTTTCACCAAGCTCCCTGGCTCAGACTGACTGTATCTAACAACCACACAGCAAGCATTTATCACAGCATCTGATCCCAAAGGGACACACACTGCTCCTATTGGTTGAACAGCTTATGAATAAACAGTAGCAAGGATATATCTCATCTAGGTTTAGGTATTAAACATTTTACTTCGAATCATAAGGATTTGTCAAGCGTGTGCTCTGCTAGATAAATGTAATGGTACATTAGCGCAGTTACACATTCATGGTCACCTTAACTAGCTCTACTATATTTCCCAGATGCTTGCGTTAACATTCTCTAACCATAACAAATCTCACAGGCCTGATCTTTGGGTGAAAGAATGTTGCCCAGCCAAGGAGTTGCTCGGCCAGCAGACCAAACTTTTCCATCCTCTGGCCTGCCATGATGGATTCATTGTAATCTAGCAGATCAAAGGAGAACAGGCCAATCCGATTCCCATAATCCAGTCTAAGGGTGACTTTTGTGCATATTATACTGGCGAAAAAAGATAAATCAGATTTTTTTTAAGCCTCTAACGTCCAGTCAAGTAAGTTATCACATATTAACCTTTGAAAAGCAAGGTCACAGTGACTATTTTTAATGCATTTTTTATTTTGCATTCGATTTTTACAGATACTCTCAATTCTAGTTCTTTTCAATAAGAAGTGCTTCAATATAACTCACCAGAATGTGAATATTTGTCACCGTCTTTATTTCAAACCACTTTTTCTTCTCATAGAACATCCCTGTTCTCAAACTGTGAAAGGAGACATTGCCATTGTATTCTCAGACGCTTGTGTAAATGGATTATTCTCCCTTAACTCCAATTCAAGAGGTTCGACTCACCAATCGGACAATAAGGAGATCTATATTTAACAGTAGCGTAGCTGTGGAATGCCAGGTATCTTAAGAATGACAATTAGCATATTGTGTCTGACAGCTCAATCATATTGCACGGCCCGTGCAGAGATCAGGGCTTTGATTTGCTTAAGTAGGGAACAATTACAGACTGTGTCTCTGCACGGTTTTTTATGGATCCCCTTGTACGATCACACTGTACTGTAGTTTACACCCCCCTCAACATTCACACAGCTTAGCAGGCAGACAGATGCCGTGCAGTGCATTGAGATGCCGATGAACGTGTGAATATGATTCAGGCAGGATGGGTTGATGCTTGAAGATATTTTTTCATGAAACAATTAACTTTTTTTCTTGCAACTATAAACACATTCTCCGTAACTTTACTTATTCTCAGATAAACAGTATTCTCTAGGGATGTAATGATTCACTCAAGTCACGATTCGATTCACGATTTTGATTTCACGATTCGATTTTCTCACGTTTTTTTTTTTACAAAATAAGATTGAAGACATACAGTAAATGAAAAGGTGTCGTTTTATTATTCTATTGCTGCACGTTTCTTTGTGAAATTGAAATATAGCAACACTAAATAGAAATTTTAAAACAAACCCCAAATCAAACAAGTACGTTACACAAATAAAATAAATCTCTTAATATGAACAAACTAAGGCTTTGTCTGCGCTCTTTCCATTTAAAATTAGAGACAACCACTGGATTTTAATCATGATCCAAACAAAAATGCAGCATACATGCAGCATGAGTAGTTTTTAATCTAAATTAGACTGTATAATTTTGAAAGTTGAAGCAAAAACAGAATGGTCTGACTTTAGTTTTGTGAAACTATACTACATAAAACATATCTGTAGGAAACAGCAGACGAGCTGAATGAGACGCAGATTCACTCTCTGCCAGCAGGTGGCGCTTATGAACAGCAGTGATACAGTGTTTCCTGGGTTACCGCTGTAAACAAAGCAGAGCTGCGCTTATGAACGCTACTTTAATATGCATTGTTCAGAGGCAAGATGAAAAGAAAATACCACGTAAACTTTTCTAAAGACAGTCAGTTCCCCTCAGAGATACATTCATATAAACTCCTACTCCAATTGTATCGCGATTTGTTTAGCATCTCAGCCGAATTGAATCGTCACATATCTGAATCGATTTTCGACCGGCTCGCGGTTAATCGTTACATCCCTAGAACATATTCTCTTCATCAGTATTAAAATTTGGCTTCAGATAAAAGCAAAACCCAGCAAGTTCTCAGTGTATTGCATTGCGCTGCCAGATCAATTCAAAACACTGCAACCTTGGCTAATTGGAAAAATGTGTCAAAAGTCAGAATAAAAGAGCTTGCGGATGCAAGCTAAAATGGCATGTTTGCTGCAGCAAATATGTTTTTATCTTACATTTGCTTTGGTTAAGACTGAATGCGCTTTTAGTGCTACTCACTGGACATTTCACTTTGAGAGTGTTGCAAAATGTGCAAGAAGGAACGTAATATCATTTTGCCACAGACGCATTTTTCCAATGAGCCTCGGTTGGAATAGGATTTAAACTGTTGAGAAATGTCTCTCTATTTTCAGAAAAGTGTTTTGAAAATAGGGGACTAATAGAATCAGGCATTTCTCACTGTCCGAGCAAACGTGCATTAGGATTAAATTTATTTAGAAACTACCAAGTGTTTGTTGTGGCTTAATTTCTCATCAGCAGCCTGTAAGAAGTTATTTGGTGCTAAAAAAGAAGGCTTCAAGTTATCCACCTGACAGACTTTAACTGTTAAAAATGGTTCTGAAGGTTTTCCGCAAAACTCATCCCACATAATTTCAAGCAAATTTGGCAGCAGTACTCAGGGAGGAAGACTGCAGTTCATCTTTGGTCGTTGACACAACGCAAACATGTACTGGTTTACATCACTTTGACCTCCATTGGATGTGGTGGAGTATTTTGTGATGCAGACTGCCTCTCTTATTCCGTTTCATTTTTCTCTGTAAGATTTCAAGTGCTGACATGCAAGAGTTGCCCTGTTCAGACTTGTTTGAAATCTTTTCGTAAACCTAACCTTGAGCTTTAGTTCTGCGTGTATCTTTAATATCACAAATAATCTCTTTCTTTCTCTCTGTCTGTTTTTCTTACTCCACTTAATTGTGCTGTGACTCTGAAAAAAGCCAGCTGAAAGCCTGATGTTATACGTAATTTGGAAACTTCTGCTTTGTTTACATGTGAGAGTTTCTTCAAGTATGGTAGAACTTTGTAGAACATTGATTTGTACAATATCCAACAATAGACATGAACACATTATTTTTTTTTAAATGTTTTTTTTTTTCTTGAAACATTTCCACCAAATCTTAAATTATATCTTTTTGGAATAAAATGGCTGACTTCTTTGTCTGGCCAAGGTTAATTATATCTGATTAGCATTTTATGTCATCATAAATATACACAATTAAATATTTTTTTTGCATAATTTACAGAATTGCAGCTTGATTGCAAATAAATATAATAATAAATAATATTTATTTTATTTTATTTATTTATTTATTTTACCTTAAAAAGAGCAAAAAAGTAATGATGAATTCTTAGGCTAATTTTTGGTTTGTTTTATTAAAAATATGTGACATAAAAGTGCTGAAACATTCGGTTCTATTTGCATATAATGATCCTTTTTTGTTTTGAGTGTACACGGACATCATTGATGTCCACTAACATTGATTTCTCTATTCAAACTTACTTTTACGAAACTCACTAACAGGTCTAGTGAATGAAAGCAATCGTCACCCTTGTGCTTTATGTGTAAATTTCCATGTTTCAGCACTTGAATTGCTGCCATTTTCCTCTTGCGTGGGTCCAGATGAACTAGGGTGGTCATCAGGCCCATAGAACACATCTATCTGTTCTGCTTTTAACACACCAGATGAAATCTGATGCAAATCCAAGTCACTGATTAATGTGGTTCCTATGCCATGGTTTAAAAATTTTATCCCATGCTGTACTTCACTTCTTGTTTTCCAGCTTGTCTAGACCAAGTATTTTGAAGTAAGCAGGAGAAAGAGATTTAAAGAGTTATAGCACAAAACCTGTGGGATAGACTCCCCCTAGTGGCAGCGGCTGCTGCAACAGCACACAAAGGCACTAGAGCAGTTGCCATTATTAAGGAATATAAGAGCTGATAAACTAAGAGATTAGGGTTAAGACTCAGATCAGCGTTAGCCGTAGGGGACGGGTGTGACTGATCTCCCCTCTGTCTGCCAGGCGGTCGGGCTGGTGGATCCAATCCTGGGTGCTGTCTGGGTTACTAGCCCCTGGGACGAGCCAAAAGGAGCCTTGGGGAGCGGATTGCGAGGTCTTGGGGTGCTCTCCTCATGGGGGTTCCCAAAGCCCCTAACCAACCCCCACCAGACTTTGAACTCGTATCATAACAAATAAGGGCGAAAATTATAGACATGCAGCCGTTCCTGTTGGTGTGATTTGCTGTTGTATTTGCAAAGGTGCACGGGCTTCTGCTTGATCAATCATGTGGAAGAGTAATTGTATTTGTATGAGTTCATATTTTGGTCCCCATTTCAAAACGATTTGGTGACATTTACCGAAACTGACTTCAGTGCAATCACTGATGTATAACATTCAAATAAAACACAATACCCAAGGTCGTTCAAATTGTTCGAGATTGGCTGGGTGATTTTTTTTTTTCCTTTATTGAATTTCTGCTCAAATTCCCAACAGGCTGTGCTGGAACATTTGCATTGCACAAAGGCATTCTGGATCCTTTTAAGAAACCCCAGTCTTTAACCGTTCCATACGTTCATTGAATGACTACATCATTAAAATCATTCAAGAACATTCAAGTATTTGCATGTGACCACACTCTGCTCGTCTCACCCTCATCAATCCACTCAAATTTCACCGAAATGAGCGTCGCAAAATAACACATCATGGAAAATGTTTTCCATAAGAACCTCATCAAAACAGCAACCAGATTTTTAGAAAGCTAGCCAACTTCGTCCATTCTAATCGAATAAGTTATTCCTGAGTGAACTTTGCTGCATGTTCTGATTTGTCTCCGTGATGGCACCATTTGTTCTTTGTCTTCTTGCAAAGTTGTATATGGTAACACTTTACAATAAGGTTGTTACGTTTGCATTAGCAAACACAGTAATTGTAGTTGATGGTTAATGTACACAAATTAATTGGTATTGATATGTAATTCATTAACTAATGTTAAAGGGGTCCTATTATGCTTTTTCACTTTTTTAATTTTAGTCAGTGTGTAGTGTGTATGTTTGGGCATAAAAAAGATCTAGAAAGTTACAAATCTCAAAGTCCACTCCAAAGGGAGATATTTCGTTTTTTAAAAATCCCGTTTCAAGAACTACAACGAACGGCTCGTTTGGACTACGCGCGACGCAACGCTGCGCTTCTCGTCCGGTGTGCGACCGCTGTTTTTTTTTCACCTCTGTGCCCAAACGTCTTTGTTTGGGCTTCCGAAAGCGGATGATGTCAGGAAACAGTGGTTGCAATTTATTTTTTAACTCTGTTCCTGAGCATTATAACCCCAATTTGCTATTGTGTGCTGCACATTTTACTGAGGACAGCTTCCACAACACGAGGGAGTACAGTGCCTGCCGGATTCGCCAAAAGCTTTTGTTGAAAGACGGAGCAAGGGGCGTGGCAGTACTGAAACACCGTCTAAGCTGTTCGCCAATCACAACGCACTGGGACAGCTAACCAATCACAACACATTTTGTTTTTCGGAAGGCGGACCTTCATCAAAGCCGGAACTAATCGAGCCGTTTGTGCCAGGCTGGGGAGAAAGGTATTTTAATAATGTAAATTATGTGAAAAATAATACGTTTTTCGAAACACCAAGCATGAGAGCATGTTCTAATACACCTCCAAAACAAAATCAAGACTTTGTAAAAGAGCATAATAGGACCCCTTTAAAGTACAGAACTTGTGAAGTGGTACCATATATATTTAATTTGTCAGTTGTTCATCAGTGCATGATGCAAGCTGATTTCTTTGACTTCTTTAATCAAACTTTATGGTCTTTGTTTTGCTTCAGGTTCTTGCTGTGTGAGGCTCAAGATGTTTAGAGCCCTCTATTTTTAAGGATGTTTATATATTTTTTGCTGCACAACAAGGCAGAAAATTACTTTTAACCAGTAAAACCTACTAAAAGTATGTACATTCTGAGCTCAGATATAGCCACAAACACATGTAATTTAGAGAGAATGCACCAACGATATTCAAAATGCATCATTGTATAATATTGATGTTTTTTTGTTTTTTTTACTTTTATGGGCATAATGGGCTTCTGAAGACCGTGTAGGCTGTGACAATGATTAATGAAGTGCTAATGCATAAAGGGACCCCACAACTGGGGTTTCATGGAGACACGGGCCATGTCCCCAGATCGCCTCTAATACCCCACCCAGTTGCATATTGTCACACCTGCTTGCCAATCATTCTGGACCCCTTTCCTTGTGTTTCTATGTCACCCTCTCTTTCTTCCTCCATGCATCTGCATCATATCTAAAGGAGGTGGCACCATAGAAAATCAACTCTAATGAAACAGGAAAGGGGCACCCACAAGAGCAGCAGAGCAAATTGCACCCATGTTTATGTTGCACGGCGGAGATTAAAGACGCCGGTCGGTTGGTGATTGATGGGCCAGCAGTATTGCACAGATCTGGGTTGGTCAGTCGAGAAGGATCACAAGATGCCGATAGGGGAGCTTGTGAGTGTGGAGGTGGTCTTTCCTGGGGTTAATTAATCCCTATGGAACCCAGATGCCATTGTAAATTTGGTGGCTGGTGGCCTAATAGGACTGTGGGTGATGTAGAGGTTTCTGGAAGCCCATTTGGCAGCTGGTATGGGGTGAATATGGCATGGCAGGCATATTTGGCGAACACACTGGGTCTGTTTGAGTCACTGGTGCCAATGTGTGTGAGGGTTTGTCATACTAAGTAGCACCAGAATGCATTGCTGCGTCAACTTCATATTCTGTGTGTGCGTGTGTGTGTGTTTGGGACGTGATGATTAATGAGTCTACAGATGCAAACAGACAGCCACTGGAGCTGTGACAAATAAACAGTAAATCTCAATCAATTTTTCTGTGTCGCACATATACACGGCACGCTCAGGGTTTCTTTGCTGGAAACTGGTCTTGACAGCGGCACCTGTTTTCCTTGTTAAAGACTACAGCTTTCGATAGCTGACATTTCTGCGTAATAACATCAGAACTTAGGAATATGTTTCCTAATTTCATAATGCATGTAGTCAAAGAGAGATGGCACTTGCAGCCATGCATTTATATTAGCATATAATTGATTTACTGGTGGACGATAGAGCAATATTAATCAAAATTTCCCCTTTTTTGGTTGTTATTGTGTGTGTGTGTGTGTGTGTGTGTGTGTGTGTGTGTGTGTGTGTGTGTGTGTGTGTGTGTGATAAATTCATAAACCATATTATGTGTAGTTTCCATTAGTAAGTGCATTGAAATACGTATGAGTGTCAAAACTATGTATGTGCATTTTGCTTGGTGTAAAAAAAATCAAGAATGAAAGACAAATACAGCTTTCTTTTTCTCGTTCTCTCAAATGCAAATTGGCAATGGAAAAGCTCTCAGAGCGAATAATAGTTTAATAGGATCACTTTCTGCAGTTTTAAACTCTGTAATGGATTAAGGAATTGAGGAAAAACTTATCATAGAATTAAAGAATCCACATTAAGTCAGACTGTTCTAGAAAATACCTTTTTTGTTGGCAAACTAGAGAACAACCATAAGCGAGGGGAAAAAGCATTCAGACATAAGACATCAGTGTTCAAAATTGAAGTAGAAATTGCCCTGGTTACTCTACCGCACTGCAGTAATGGTGTTTTCACATCATTGTTATTATACTTGAGTTTACAACCCAGTGCTTTCACATTGCCTCTAACATCTGTCTTGTTGTAGGCTTCTGTTGATAACTAAATTTTGTTACTCTGCTGTTCTTTTTCTATTATTTTTCAGCTTAAAATAACTGTCGCTGACCCGATTCGTAATTAATACTGTAAAGGAGATTATATGGACTTCAACATGGTATAGAAATGTGTACGGTTAACCTCTGTTGACGTCAGTACAATAATATAAGCATCAAAGAAAAAGCATTTCAGATCATTATTCATCCATGTTTATGAATAATCTGTCATAAATTATCTGTCATACTTCATTGTACACTTTTATTCATATAAATATAGCCATGACTGCATAGACTTAGTCACGTTGGCACTGACATACCATTCCACAGTCATGAGCGCTCGCTCCGGTTATGGGATGCCTAATCTCTTCCTCTCTCTCTCTTCGAGATATCCTGCATCGAGTAGTTATTCTTGGATGCTGAGGCAGTATGAAGCTTATTTCCCCTGATACAATCTCAGGCTGATAATGGTCTGTCATTAAAGCTGAGGCATGTGGTACAGTGGGAGGAGGTTGAGTCAAACCAGCATCACCACATTAGGTAGGAACGATGATCAATCTAAACTGTAACATGCATAGGCCTACGTGCAGGAAAAGTTATGGTGAAGAATTAGATGTTCTTTGCATGCAATAAAACTAACTACATGGACATTGCAAGTTTGCAGTGTGACAAGAATAATACTCTAGAATCAACAAATGCTTGTGCAAAAGTGTAAGTGTGATTTGTATTTATTTATTTTTTATTAGTTTGTCAGGTGATCTCTGCTATTGTAGGTGACATTATCATTGAGAAATGAGAATGCAACAACTCTGAGCAGTTTAACTGTTTCTAAATGAGCAGCAACATGGTGTCATCTACCAGTGGGTGTGCAGATAAGGGTGCTTATGTGATCAGCCTCGTATGGATATTATAGTTGAATGGATTGCGAGTAGATTGCAAAGTCTTCCATTTTCAGTGTGGCTTGCCGATTTTAGGCAAATGGTGTGACGGAGATTTTGTGACGTTCATGTGATTGGCCTACTGATGTACTATTGGTCGAAGTTGAACACCTGTTACTGACCTTAAAGTTGCATGCATTCTGCACTGCATGCATTGCATGCAACCACGCAAACATGTACCAGACAGCTCAAAAAGGCAATAATGGCCACTGTTTAACAGTTATGCATGTGAGCGTTTGTCCTGTTGGCTCTGTGCATGTCTGTTGCTGAATGCAAGAAAGGATTTATCTGGCCCCATGCCATCTACAGCAACCCAATATCTCTAGAAAATAGTTCTGACTTGCCGTTTGCTCTGTTGCTCTTTGATGACCTAATTTGGTCTCTTTATTGAACATTAGTGTGAGGAATAAATATGAACTCAGTTATTGAATAAATGTAATCTATTAGATAGAAAGTTCACCCAAAAATTAAAATTCTGTCAACATTTACTTTCTTCTCCAGAACATACAAAATAGATTTTCTGTTTTAAAAAGTGTTGGGGTCCAAAACAAAATTGTTTTATGGACAAAAATAAAACATGTTTATAAATATTTTTTTATATATGTGTGTTTCACAGAAGAAACAGGTTTGGAACGGCATGAGGGGTGAGTAAATTAGAGTTTTATTTTTTGGCTGAACCATCTCTACGTTATCAACAGTTTTGTAAATATTAATAATTTTACGTTTCTTAATTTGACCTTGTGCATATTTATGCTCTCATAGAGTCACATATTGTGCTTTCAGTATTAGGTCATTTTCCATGCTGTTTCCCATGGTTCTTTTGCGTTCCGTGCCTGTCATACTTATGACGTCAAACATACATGTAGCACCCATCCAAATATGTCTCTAACCAGATGGGTTTAGCACACAGACTGTACTCTTATAACTCTAACTGATACACATTAACATGTGCTCTGACACATTTAGAGGAGTCTTGATGAGAGACTGTCTTTGATTTGTGTTATTTGAAGGCATATTTAGGCTGGGGTTTCTGATACGTTTAGTGTTTTCTAAAAAGAATGATGTAGTTAACATAGCAGGAAGAAGATATATTGGGGGAAAAAAAAGGTTGAAAATAGTTTTTGTCTTTACAGTGAAAGTCAGTGGGTTCCAAACCAAAGTCGAATCCCACTGATTTCCATTTTATGGACAAAACAGCAGTCATTTTTCAGAATTATTATATTTGTGATTTAAAAACATGTGAATTAATTTACTTGCCCAAATGTTGTTCCACAGTAAAGTAGTGATTTTATTTTACATTTGCTTTATTGACCTTTATAGTATGTGGACGACAATTTTTGCAATTTATTTGGATTATTGTGACTTACGCATCTAGACTTTTGTAATGTGGTGTTTGAGTTTTGTCTTGTTCATGTTTACATGTCTTTTATTTTGTAATTGTTTCATGCTGTCAGTGTCATGCTTCCCTTGCCTCATGTCTCTCTGCCTTGTGTATGTGTCATGCTCTCATTGGTTATTTTCTAGTCATGTGATTCCCTTGTCTGTGTCATGTTCTGATTGGTTATCTGAGTCATGTGTCTTGTTTCCCATTGGTTTGTTCTTGTCTTGTGACCCTCTTGTTTGCTATAAGTAGCCATCATGTTCCCATAGTCTTCGTCGTGTACTGATGT
>NW_015542378.1:218414-219016 GCF_001515605.1 Sinocyclocheilus anshuiensis
TCAAGTCTGTTCATGTCAAGTCAAGTCTGTTCATGCCTCGTCAAGTCAAGTCTGTGTTTCTAGTCTTCGTCTGTTTTGGATTATGTTTGAATCGCTGTAAATAAAACTGCACTTGGGTTCTCACTACACTCGCCTTCAGTGGACTGAATCGTTACAGAATACACGACCAACAAAATGAACCCAGCAGATCGCCTAGTTCGCCTCTGTCAAGGTAATCGCTCCATAGAGGATTATGTTCAGGATTTTTGTGAACTTTACTGTCAGGTGGACTTCAATTATACTTTCTTAAAAGACATTTTTCGTTTTGGTTTAAGTAAAGACATGCCACGTTTAATGCCACGCAATACCCCACACTGGTCACTAGAACAGTATATAGACTTTGCTCTGCAGATGAGTGGGTCTGCTTACACTGTTGGTGTCATGGAGAAGGAACATGACACTTCCCAAAGGTCTGCTCACATCATGCCTGCTATGCCAAAGCCTGCTCACATCATGTCTGCCAAGCCACAGCCTGCTCACGTCATGTCTGCTACACCAAAGTCTACTAACGTCATGCCTGCTATGCCAAAGCCTGCTCACATCATGTCTGCCAAGCCACAGCC
>NW_015542378.1:219111-219358 GCF_001515605.1 Sinocyclocheilus anshuiensis
GTTCATGAACTCACAGTCTGCCCTGTCACAGCCATGGAGGCCATTCAAGAACTCTCTACTTGTGCTGTCTCAGGCAAGTGGTCTGTCCATGTCTCTGCACTGCCATGGCTTCCTGCTCTGCCGTCATCACCTGGCTGCCCTGCTCTGCCTGCACCGCCATGGCTGACCGATCTGCCTGCTCCGCCATGGCTGACCGATCTGCCTGCTCCGCCATGGCTGCCCGATCTGCCTGCTCCGCCATGGGTGC
>NW_015542378.1:219454-233469 GCF_001515605.1 Sinocyclocheilus anshuiensis
CCTTCCTGGACTTTTTGGGTTTTGTTTGGGCATCTGGAGCCGCCCTTAGAGGGGGGGATATGTAATGTGGTGTTTGAGTTTTGTCTTGTTCATGTTTTCATGTCTTTCATTTTGTAATTGTTTCATGCTGTCAGTGTCATGCTTCCCTTGCCTCATGTCTCTCTGCCTTGTGTATGTGTCATGCTCTCATTGGTTATTGTCTAGTCATGTGATTCCCTTGTCTGTGTTATGTTCTCATTGGTTGCTTTAGTCATGTGCCTTGTTCCCATTGGTTTGTTCTTGTCATGTGACCCTCTTGTTTGCTATAAGTAGCCATCATGTTGCCATTGTCTCTTGTCGTGTATTGAAGTTTTAACCCGCTGTCGGTGAGTCTAGTTTGTTTATGCCTCGTCAAGTCTGTTCATGCCTAGTCAAGTCTGTTCATGCCTAGTCAAGTCTGTTCATGCCTCGTCTGTTTGCTATAAGTAGCCACCATGTTCCCATAGTCTTGGTCATGTATTGATGTTGTAACCCGCTGTCGGTGAGTCTAGTCTGTTCAAGTCAAGTCAAGTCTGTTCATGTCAAGTCAAGTCAAGTCAAGTCTGTTCATGTCAAGTCAAGTCAAGTCAAGTCTGTTCATGTCAAGTCAAGTCAAGTCAAGTCTGTTCATGTCAAGTCAAGTCAAGTCAAGTCTGTTCATGTCAAGTCAAGTCAAGTCAAGTCTGTTCATGTCAAGTCAAGTCAAGTCAAGTCTGTTCATGTCAAGTCAAGTCAAGTCAAGTCTGTTCATGTCAAGTCAAGTCAAGTCAAGTCTGTTCATGTCAAGTCAAGTCAAGTCAAGTCTGTTCAAGTCGGTTCACGTCAAGTCGGTTCACGTCAAGTCGGTTCACGTCAAGTCTAGTCGGTTCACGTCAAGTCTAGTCGGTTCACGTCAAGTCTAGTCGGTTCACGTAAAGTCAAGTCGGTTCACGTCAAGTCAAGTCGGTTCACGTCAAGTCAAGTCGGTTCACGTCATGTCTAGTCGGTTCACGTCATGTCTAGTCTGTGTTCTAGTCTTCGTCTGTTTTGGATTATGTTTGAATCACTGTAAATAAAACTGCACTTGGGTTCTCACTACGCTCGCCTTCAGTGGACTGAATCGTTACAACTAAGCATTACTTTCTAAGCATTACTCAAAGATTTACTTTCAAAGGAGATGACCCTCATTGCAGAAATGAGTCTCTTTTCCAAAAGTTTTAGAGTTTTCTCTCTTCCTTACACACTGGACACGAGCACGCATCATAATAAAGATGATACACGTCACATAGCGATGGCCATCCTTAGCATGGCTGATCTGTATGTCAGTCTCTCCCTGCGGTCTCTGTCATGCTGTGATAAGCCCTGTGGCATTTTCCTCACTGTTCTGGCTGCACAGACTGCATTTCCATAAGAAAAGACCGAAAGCCCACAATGCCAGAGACCTCCCCTCAAAGCCTTTGCCTCATGTTCAAAGTTCGGATTAGCAATCTGTCATCTCAAATCCCTTCAAACTGGCCTGAGCCCGGCAGACCCAGATGCATCAGGCATTCAGGAGATGACTGGGGTGTGTGAACGGGGACAAGGAAATGTGGGTGACGGTGGAGGTACCTCAACATATCTCTGGTGTCCCTGGGCTAATAGTAGTCATGGTGTAGCATAGATGACCCCTGACCCGAAAAAAAAAGCCTTTTACAAAGGTCACTTGCTGTTTGCTGGACCTGTCGGGTAATACACCCACATTGTCATCAGTGTACAAATTGGGTTTGTTATCAGTTCTTTCTGTGGAGGTTACTTTATCGCACGGTATGCATGCATGTTGAAGATGTCATGGACGTTCTAAGGACATCAGAGTCGGAGTAAATGCCATTTTTCATTTTAAAACGAGGCTGTGAAGGACAGAAGTGCATTCTGTTGTGGCGTATTTTGGTGTTGATTCAGTCAGTGCAACGTTTTTCTAAAACATTTCCAGTGCACAAAAAAACTCTTCAAAAAAAAAACTTTCACACAAAAATGTGACTTAAAGACAATTAAATTCCAGCGGTATGTCTATCCCTCACCACCTTGTTTCATTCACTTTCATTCATTCATTCATTTTCAAATTAGTAAATGTGCTGTATACCTTAATTAAGGTATTTTTATTTGTATTTTATTTTATATTTCAATATTCAAATGAGTAAATGTGTTGTCGACGTTAATTATTATTTTTTATTTATCACTTTATTTGGATAAGTAACAAATTGTAGTACATTAAAACAGAAAGCAAGTATATTATAAAAATGTGTAGAGAGTATAAAATTAAATAAAAAAATTAAAAGATAAAATTTATATAATGCTAATTGTAAAAATTGTAAATAATGTATAAAAAAAAATAAAAATAAGGCCAAACAACGTAATACAGAAAAATGCTACATCTTCATGCACAAAATCTGAAACACACAAATCTACGATTATTTATTTATTTATTTATTCTATATTTGATTTCAAATGTGAAATGCCAGTCTTTCAAAAGGCCAGAGGACTTGTATGGTAGCAGAAAGTAAACAACAGTCATTTATCTCAGCTAGAGAAAGAGTCTCCTTGATGGTTGAGCCTCTCTTTATCTCTCTTTCTGTCTCTTTTGAGCAGAAATCCTTGGTGTGTGGTTGATTTTTTTTTCTCCTTTCCCAATATGAATCTAAAGTCGAAGCAAAATGTCATCAGCATCACTGCATCTAAAAGACAGATAACTATTTTCAAATGAAGCTTTCAGCTCAGACATTCCTAAGATTGGCAAACACTCTTCAAGTGAGAGTGAGATTATTTAAATGCTGGCTTTCATTGAAACGGTATGTAGCGAGAATGATGTGGTGGGCTAATTTCACTCACACTAGGGTGCTGAAACTAATCAGTGATCCACTCGATTTTGTCAAATACTACAAATCTCTTCAAATGAAAATCATGAACCATATCACACTTTACTCAACCATGACAGGCCTTATGAATTATCTGTTTTGGAGAGTTTTAAAAGCCTGTCTTTGTAATTGGAACTAAATATGCAAAGTACCTTGTTGCTATTATCATATTTCATGCTATTTTCCCTTGCGAAAGAGAAATGATTCAGAAACCTCGTAGGAAGTCATTATAATTCATCCAGACATATTAGGAGCATATGGATAATGCACACACACTCTGATTGCAGGTGTAGGTGTATTCTTCCTCCATTTCGTTAGACGAGAAGAGAGAGCAGATATATTTTTTTGCACAAAGAAGCCATTATGTTGTATGATTTTTTTTTTTTTTTTTTCCAATAGAAAGTTATTTTTATTTAAATGAAAAGAACTTGATGCTTAAAGAAGGTGTAATTGTAAGGTTTTGTTCTCAGACTTTATAGTGCGTGATCATTTTTCTATTTGCGAAAATGATGCCCTAATTATAGCTTTGAATAGTTGGCTCATTAAATTGATGTAATCCAAGATTCTCATTAACATGGAGCTTAATTCAGTGTAGTTAAAATGATGAATTAAATATTGACCTAATTAAATACACAGCAATTAATTGGAAGGAGATAGGCCTATCTTGTGTTCAGACAACATCCTTCGGGATGTCGTTGTGACTAAGAGCAACAGGAAGAGACATTTGATAAAAACTATGTAGTTTATTGTATACATTGTTCAGAGATGAACTTGGAGAACTGGTAATGCTCAATATGCAGCATTAAAGGAAATTCCATTTTAAAGAGCCAATCACCTGGAATTTTGTTTTGAACACTTTGTAAATTTCAGTCTTTCTCTATTCAAGTAGACAGGAACTCTGCTAGCATACCCATTACTTTCAGATGCTCACGAAAGACTCACTTGCTTTAAATGGCATTACTATCATTCTCGCTGAACCATGGGGTGAGGTAGGGTGTTTATCAGCTAGATTGCATTGGAAAGTAATGTGGCTTCTGGCATTTCTCCAAACCACATTTGCGCCCATTGTATCTTGCAGCCAGACAGTGCAATGCTAATATCTTATCATTCTGGGCGCATCTTTAGTACACTTGTCTGTGAGCTCTAATGAAGCCTAATGTTTCAACAGCGTCTAATGGAGGACAAATGCACTCAGTGCCACAGAATTAGCACAGAATCACAGACCGCGCTCACCTCGCCACTGCTAGAGGGATTCATTAGCCAGGGTAAATATTAGGCCTAACTCTTCTCTGTATTCGCCAATTAGCCAGTGCTGAGAAAAGTGGGCCTAATTGATGCTGCTTGTCCAAATCGGGGATAAATGCAGCAGAGTTTAATATTATTATTAAGACTCCTATTATTTATATTATGTTATTATTAAATTAAGTATCTTCAGGATGGCTGCTGTGACTGCTGTCTCTGCCGCAGTTACATAATTACTTTCTGTAGTATCGTTTTCACTCTGCTTTGTATGGTTACTTCATTTTCATTCTTGTTTCTTTTTTTGCCACACATTCACCATCTGGTTTGTATTCACCTCCTGGTAGCCTGATGTTTTTCAGATGGTCTTTATCAGTGCATGCTCATGTACAACAAAAATATTGTTTTTTATTGGCATTCACTCTTAAAAATAAAGGTTCTTTATTGGCATTGATGATTCCATTAAGGAACATCCATGGAACCTTTTCATTGTAAAAAAAAGTCCTTAATGGTGGAAAAGGGTTCTTTAGATGATTAAAATGTTTTTCACATAGGGTTGCAAAGGGGTGGAAAATTTCCGGAAACTTTCCAAAAATCCCTGGAATATTCCAAAAATCCTGGAAAGTTTCCAAAATGTCTGGAATGTTTCCGATATTTACTGGAAATTTTCCACCTTTTTGCAACCTTATTTTCACACTAAGAAAAAATGGTTATTTTAATAACTTTTCGCTGAGAGATTCTTTGGTGAACCAAAAATGGTTCTTCTATAGCATTGTCGGAAACTGTATTTTTAAGAGTGTTGATGGTCCTTCACTCTTAAAACTCAAGGTTCTATATTGGCATTGATAGTTCCATGAAGAACCTTTAACATCCATAGAACCTTGTCATTCCACAAAAGGATCTTTTAAGTGGAAAAAAAAGTTATTAAAATGGTTTTCCCACTAACAAGCAATCGGTTATTTTAAGATCTATTCACTAAACAGTTATTTGAGGAACCAAAAATGGTTCTTCTATGGCACTGTTGTGAAACCCCTCTTTTGGAACCTTTATTTTTAGGAGTGTTTAACATCCATGGAAACTTTGCATTCTATAAAGGGTTCTTTATAATGGAAAAAGGTTCTTTAGATGATTAAAATCACCCAAAAAAATGGTTATTTAACTGTTCACTGAAAGGTTCTTTGACTAATCAGTAATGGTTCTTCTATGGAATCGCCCCAAAAACCCTTTTTGGAACCTTTATTTTTAAGAGTTAAAACAATTTTCACTTTTCTTTAAAGAATCAGTTGTTAAGCTTGCCCTCTCTCTTTCAGCACTGTCCCATTTAAAACTAGTCTTGTTGTTTATCCATACTCTTTTGACAAGTAGGAGAGTTAACTGCCTAACGTTCTTCTAAGGTTCCTTTCCCTGCCTCTTTTCTCCTCTAGTATGGACCTATTGAATCCATCACTTGGGAGACAATAGGACAATGGAAGCCAAGCTCCATTTAGAGGGGGAAGGTACTGAGAGTTTTGGGGGTGTGGTGTGAGCCCAGTCAGTCTTTGAGCTCTCGAATAAGAAACAGAGTTCACAGCGGCGTGAATGCAGGGCCATCCCTTCCTCTGTGGTGGCGGTATAGGTGGAGGTCTGGTGCTTATTGTTGTCATTGTCCGCATGTTAAGCTCTCTGGGTACGACAACACAGAGGCGGCGCTGGGTTTTCAAGTGCACTGGAGTGTAAAACTTCACCAGGTTTATGGAGGATTGTTTCAAAGTAGGATTCAGGATGCAAGGAGGAGGGGATAGATATATATGTGTGTGGGACCTGATTCACCTCTTCAAAAAAACAAAAAAGGATTAAGTTGCATTTTCCAGCCTCAATAACATTTTATAATGGGGTTTGTCTTAGGTCCACGGGGTCATTCATTAGCTCCGTGTCACTCTCACTTTCTCATGTTGAAAATCCAATTTCCATTGAAGCTTTTAATGACTGTAGTTAATGTTATCTATCTATCTTCGGCTCACAATGAAACTTTATAGCGAACAATTGCCACATTGTTTCTTGTGACTGTAACTTTATATCTCACTATTCTACTTTATTTCTTATTTTAATCTCATCTCAAATTTGCCTGTTTAATTTTTTATGGATTTCCATAAAATATAGTACCAAAATTGTGCAAAAACCATACGTCCTAAAAAAATCAAATGGTGAAATATTTTAAAGTGGACTTAAGCTTGCATCTAATTTAGCATCTTTTCATTAATACTTGTGTATATTTGTTAATTTCTGAACCTTTTGAATGAAACTGGAACCTGGATCCACAGTTGTATTGAATGGAATTAATTTAATGGTTCAGATGTAGGATTTTAACAAAATTATTCAAGAAGCAAATACTTCCCCCTTTGTACTTCAAACCACTTGCTAATGCAGGTGGCTCATTTTATTTTTTCCCATGACTTTCAGTTCTCTGAGAGAGACACTTATTGTTTTTGTTTCTGATGCTGTTCCAAGCTAAAATGCGGATGTTTATCCTATGTGATCCGAACTGCTGATGTTTCCTGTGGCTAACGCTAATGGCTGTTACCATCCAACACACACATTGTGCAAATAACTCATAGGTGCTTCAACCACTGCCGACATCTGCTACCTTTCAGTGAGGTCTAATTTAGCTTTGCTTCTAGGTCAGAGAGCAGTGAGGTGGAAGTTGCGGTTCTAGATCCATTTTGAAAGTATTAATACAACATCCCAGTGAAACAAAAGTGTATTGCACACCACACCACAATGGACGGTGAGTTGGAGAGTCAATGAGCTTGATGATGTTTGATTTATGACATACAAACGAACTCATCTGTTGTGTTTCACAAAGAGAGGTGCAAACCAGACTTGAATGGAAAGAGGTTGTAAAAAACACTTATTGAGGCACATTAGCCAAAGAATAAATCCATTAGCACCAATCAATCCCCCATTATCTTCTATTTTCTTGTAATTGGGCCTGCGAAGGGTCCTGACGGCTTGTGTGACGGGCGATAGTAAATCTCTTTGTGTCCATGTAGCTCTCGCACTGCAATAACCAGTGCAGTGAAAGCCGTGTTACTTCACACCAGGTTCAGTGCGAGAGAAAAAAAAAAGTTTGTCTTCCTCCAGAATTGGGTATCAGGCCGATTGTTCTCTTTTCTCACTGTTGCCAGCTGTAATGAAAGGCTGGGGTTTGCAGTGTATATGTACGCCAATGGGAAGCCCTCCTCTTCACCATATGAAGGTAATTCTCTCTTTCAGAAGGGCCCTATTGAAATTAATCAGCCTCCTCCTTCCTCTCCTCTGCCTCTGAATCTTTTCTTCATAGTCTTTGAGACAATGCGTTTTTACAGCAAGTCATTACTCGGTTAATAAGTAACTCGACTGGACCTTAAAAAGAGATTTGGGCTCATTGTTGAGGGTTGTAGAAAGTTAGCTCAATCTCAAGAGGCCGTCTAAGATTACAGTACACAACACTCGAAGAAAAGGATTCCTTTCTCTTTTCAAGAGTCTTTCATTAACATTTGAATGTCTTAGTTCTTAAGTTAAGTTCTAATGCCTACATTTTTCTCAATGTGAGATCCTTTTAGAAGTTTGAATCTCAACAATTTTCAACCACGTACAAGTGGCCTTTCTGAGATCTGTGGTGTAAATGTGCTGAAAATAATATTAATAGCATATTAAATAAAAATGTAAAAAAAAAAAAAAAAATGAATGAATAAATGAATGCTAAAATGTTTGGGTACTTTCTTTAGTTTATAAAGTTCCAGCACATTTTAATATATATATATATATTTTTTTTTTTGCCTTTAGCCTAACCTAATGAAATAGTATTTAAACAAAACAATATAACATTATTTATAAGAGAAAAAAAAGCATATGCTGTTATATTAGTCAAGACAATTTTGATTACTACTTTTGCTGTTTACTCAAACATTGGTATTGGTTTTATTTATTATTATTATTATTATTATTATTATTATATTCTTGCCATAGAAAAGGCCCAACTTGTGCCGGTAAAAGCATCTGGAGGTATCACGCTGTCCCCAGACAGATCATGTTGTGAAAGTCGCTGTAATTACAGGGAGAGCTCATTACTTTATGGTCATTATCAAAGGGTCATGACACCTCAGTTGAGGGAAGAACAGCTGGTAGCCAGAGCTGAGGTCCAGCCCAGAGCTGCTCGAATGACCCACAGTCCACCTGCCTTCTGGAGACCACCTCCATCACATCAGGAAGACCCCACAGACAAACACGGAGCGAACAAAGGTTCCCCCACGGCTACAGCAAGCTGTAACGAATCAGGCAGAGGACAACTTCATAAACGGGCATTAGCATATAAAGAGGGGGAAATGCCAGTTCATCAGACCCCCTGGCACTTTTAAATGGGCGATAAGGGCTCGCCAGCGTCCCAGAGCACAATCAACGCAGAGAAAAGGAGAGTAAAGGAGAGTGCGTGTAAGGATGTCACCTGGGTCTCACGGCCTCAGGCTGAGGAGAGTACTTGTCGTTTTCTGATGGATTGTGTTTGTGTGTGTGCTGTGAGCTTTGATTCAGTATCCTTTCTTTACTTTTTTCTGTTCATACATTACTTCTTTATTTTTTCCTTCCTCCCCTCTTCTTTTCCTTTTCCTTTCTTCCTATTTGTCCTTCATTTCTATTGTTTCCCCCTTATTTTGTCCTTTTTTTCTTTCCTAGATAGATAGATAGATATTTTATTTAACTAAATTAACAGACCTAGTATAAGCACAAAATATGAAATACGTCCATATAAGTTCCACGTAAGTGACTAGCAATGAGCTCCTCATGCCAAATAAAGGTCACTAAACATTTAACGGATGGCCTGTCAATAGATCAATCCTGTTACATCATCAGTTTAAACTCAATGAGATGTTTAAAGTCAATGAGATGTTGTCAGATTGACAGTGGGTTCATATGAATACAGTCAATAGTATAGGTTGCACATTAACCGGATGGCTCTTCCTGTGATTCTGGAAGAATCGAGAGATGGAATGAACCCTCTGCACAGCTCTAGGTGATCAATCAATATGCTTTTAACGATGTGAGGTCTTCCTGCTGTCCTTGAGTTTACAGTACCACTTATTTCTCTATGGTTCATGACCCTGATAATATCAGTCATCAGCTCTTCAGTGACTCGTCTGAAAGCCTGAATGAAACCCCAGGTGTGTGTGTGTGTATTTTGTGTGATGTATTAAATAGCCATTCATTTACAGTGCAGCACACAGTAATTGTGAAAATGAAAAGCATTTTCACTAATTTCACCTTATCAACCCCATGTTAAATTTAATAATTTTACTATAGGTTTTAGAGTGTTGTTTAGTCATGAAATTTACATTAAAAGCCCATTTTGTATAAGAATAATTTAGTTATTGCTTATTTGTGTATGCAAATAATTGTTTATAAATAGCAGAACACATTTACCTTTGATCACACTGTACCGAATATGAAAATTAATAGCATTTGCAGCAATTTCTGCCTTTTTACCCCCCTTGCTGATTTTAACAGATTACCTAATTTTATTATTAGTTGTAGTGTGTCGTCTGGTGATTAAGTTTACATTACAAATGCATTCTGTGTGAGAATATTTTAGTGAATGTGTACGCTAGCAGTTATGCATAGCAACACATTCATCTTGCATCATAAAGCATTAAATATGAAAATGAAAAGCATTTGCACCCCCTGCTGACTTTATTTTATTATGAGTTGTAATGTGTCGTCTGGTCATTAAATTTAGATTAGAATAATTAAAAGTCCTTCTGGAGATAATACCATCTCTAAAATGTTGTGTATACCTTCCTCCAAATAGCATGGGAAGTGTGCCATCTGCACCTGAGTCCGCCCTGGGCCGATCTGTTATCAATTATCACTTCCCAAATTCTTGTATCCTCCTATCATGGTACTCGCCCAAACATCCTTGTCTTTTGATTAACGCCTGTCGTTCTTTTCATACCCTCTCTTTCATCCCCCACTCCAGAGTTAAATATTTCCCTCTGGTGCCATGTGGTTGTTTACTTCCTGTAGTGATCGGTCTCATCCTGTGCACAGGTTTCGGACCCCAGGGCCCAGTTCTGCAACTCCTTTAAGTGCCCTTGTCTCACTGGGGCACCTGGCTTTCTCTGCCCTTTAAATACAATACTAGACTTTGTCCGTAAGATGTTTTTTACTCTTTCATGTGCCATTGGACATCACACTGTCAAAGGCTGTGTGGTAACTGTTTCAGAACCCTCCCAAAGGCCAAACACCTCTTAAGTTTTATTCAGGTATGTGTCCCGCAAACATCTTAATGTTTTCCAAAAAAAAATAAAAATGCATTTTTATGATGCATTTTTCTCCTGTTCTTTGATGAATAGAAAGTGCAAAAGAGCAGGATTCATGTATGTTGAAGGCTGAGCTTATATTTAAACAATTGTTTTTTGGGGACATTTTTGTTTACTTTTTAGTTCAGTTTTTGAGTCGCCATTTAAAGGGGACATAACACACAGTTTCTGCCAATCTCGTGGTAATCTGAGTACTTAAAGGGTAGTACTACTTCCTTCATATCTCCCAAGAGCCTTTAATTTGATCAGATTTATAAAAGACAGATACAGCTTTTCCGCCATGGGCGGAGCTAAAGAGTAGGGATGTTACGATTCACTCAACTCACGATTCGATTCGAGTCACGATTTTGATTTCACGATTCGATTTTCTCGTGATTTTTTTTTTTACAAAATGAGATTGAAGACATTATACAGTAAATGAAAAGGTGTCATTTTATTAGTCTATTGCTGCACGTTACTTTGTGAAATTGAAATATAACAAAACTAAATACAAATTTTAAAACAAACCCCAAATCAAACAAGTAAGTTACACAAATATAAGAAAACTCTTAATAGAACAAACTAAGGCTTTGTCTGTGCTCTTTCCATTTAAAATGAGAGGCAACCACTGCATTTTAATCATGATCCAAACAAAGATGCAGCATACATGCAGCATGAGTAGTTTTTAATCTAAATTAGACTGTATAATTTCGAAATTTAAAGCAAAAACAGAATGGTCTGACTTTAGTTTTGTGAAACTATACTACATAAAACATATCTGAAGGAAACAGTAGACGAGCTGAATGAGATGCATATTCACTCTCTGACAGCAGGTGGCGCTTATGAACAGCAATGGTACAGTGTTTCCTGGGTTACCGCTGTAAACTTTCTTTATCTTTTGTTGTTTGATTAACATGACAGACAGCAACAGGAATGTTGGACTGCGGTCCCTTTAAGAGTTTATCCACGGACCCAATATACTGTTACACAACATGCGTTCTCTTTCTCAACTATTTAACGTTCCAAAACTGACTGCGTTTACGCAGTTAGCCACTCATTTTGGCATTTGTGGCTCACAAGTTGTTTGAGACCGAGCGTGGATTGTGCACTCCACTAAGGGGCCGTTCACATATCGCGTCTTTTGCGCACTCAGTTTCGTTATTTCAAATGAAGACGTGCCGCAGGCGCGCTCATAATGGAAGCGACGTGATCGCGACGCGCTCATTTTTTCCAGGCGCGTCCGCGCCGCATCGAGATAAAAACATTTAAACTTTTCAGAATGCCGCAAGCGCACCGCGGGTCATGTGACAAGAACCAACCAATCAGCTTCATCCTTTCCCTTAACAACATTGAAAGCTCAGCCAAGATGAAGGAACAGCAGATCAACAGCAGATAGCCATTTTTAAATAAATTTAGTAGCAGAGCTACTGCAAGCGATTTCTAGTGCTGCAAATCCATTTATCCAAAGTCCCTTTAAGGATATTCTATAGTCTTTGATTTATCCTTTGCTGAAACTTCCGCGTCTTCATGGAGAGCGCAGGTCATGGTTGCAGAGCTCTCGCTCTGGTTGATGCGCACGCACTCTTCCCGGAGAAATGACCATATAAGGAATTCAGCACTTCATGATGTCATAAAGGTCCATACACTGAAAAAAAAAAACTTTCTGAAACTTATACAAACCTTGAAGGAGTGTATTTGGCATAGAAATACTCCATCATATGTCCAACTCGTTTTTTGAAACTTTGGCCATGTTTAGTATGAGAATCCAACTCTTAAACAGTGTAAATAAGTCAGAATGCATGAAATAGCATTAGACCTCCCCTTTAAAGAATTAGTTCACCCAAAATTTTAAATTTGCTGAAAATGTACACAGGCCATTCAGGCCATCCAAGATGTAGTTGAGTTTGTTTCATCTACAGAACAGATTTGGAGAAATGTAGCATTACATCACTTGTTCATTAATGGATCCTCTGCAGTGAATGGGTGCCATCAGAATGAGAGTCCAAACACCTGATCAAAACATCATCATAATGCAAAAGTAAGAAGCAAATCCATCATTAAGGCGTTTTAACTATAAACTGTCGCTTATGGTGAAAATGAGTTCACCAGTGAAAAAGTCCATACACCAGCATATGTGTTTAGAACTGTTTTGGACCGTTTTTTGGACTTTTAAAATGTGCTTGATCTGTGCATATTTCTCTGCTGATTCAGACGGCATGTATCCGGGTCCTGAAGCAAAACGAGTTGCTTTATTGGCATCTCAAAAGCTGAACATTTGTATTGCCAAAGCATTTGTGCCATAGCTGTATACAAAGAGAAATTGTGCCATTTAAAACTACAAAATTGTACTGTAGATAAACACACTGTTCATTTATAAACATGCTTTACTATTATCTTCTCACATTTCTGCTCTGCATGTTTCATTTCTTTATATTTACTTCTCCTTCCATTTTACATGACCTGTTCTTTAGGTTTAGAGGGCAAGCGGGAACCAGCACAGATGGTTCAGCACTTGTTGGGCTGACCGATCCGACCCCAGATGTTGTCCAGATGTGGGTCAGTGCTTGGGTGCAGGGTCTGACCATGTGAATTATAGCCCACTGTTATGAGCTGAAACAAAAAGGTCCAACCCAAAACTCCATAAAACAGCCTAAACTATATATCACATGACATTGCTGAAGTATTGAATTGCATGTTCCTTTCCTTGTCCTGACCGGTGAGGGATGTACACTGTCCAAAGCTGGACATTATACACAGAAAGTAAACAGCAGGGGAGCAAGTTGCCAATATTCTGGCACTCAAAACATCAACTGCTCTCAGAGTAATATAATTAAGCTCTAATGTTGTTTACTAGACACATAATGGCTATTTGATGTCTAACCCACTTAAAGTAGAATAATCAATATTATCAAAATGTAATTGGAAACAATCATGAACGTAATAAGCAATTTCATTGGATTTATTCAATTGACAGCCACTTTTATCCAAAGCAACTTAGAATGAGTTTTATCAGTGTACGTGTTTTGTGAGAATTTAACCATAACCTTAATGGAATATTCCGGGTTCAGTATAAATTAATCTCAATCGATTTTTGATCATCACAAAAATAATGTCAACTCATCCCTTGTTTTTTAGGACAATTTTGGGAGGATTTAAAAGCAGAAATGTGAAGCTTAGAATTGTATAAACACATTTTAATTATTCTGTCAATAGTGTATTATTTGACATGTAAACTTCTTTTACATTCATTTTAGGGCATAGAAAAAAAAAGATTAGTGTTTATTGAATAATCTTAGTTGCATATGTTTCAGTGCTCAGACCAGCACAAATCCAACAGGTGGTGTTATACCACAGACAAAAGCAATGGAAAATTACTTCTTCACAACATCATCCTGTGACATTAAAAGCCTTGAAAAGGAGTCATTCTCTTATCTCTTACTCATAAAGACAAATATCCCTTGAAACCGCACATCATAAAACTAAACAACAATAGAAAAATAATAATAAATATATATACATATACATACATACATACATACATACATATATATATATATATATAGGTGCATCTCAATAAATT
>NW_015542378.1:233578-234784 GCF_001515605.1 Sinocyclocheilus anshuiensis
CAAAATAGATTGAGATCAAATTATCGGTGGTAGTTTACACTACTGTTAGATCATGCCTCCACACCAGAAATATCAGATCCAGCCCCGGACACCAGATCCTGTCAGAAAATATCTGTTTTGTCTCGTAACAGAACAACTAGTCAGCAGAGTTGTCTAATACCCAAAACCCGTTAATAGCAAGTCTTGTCTGGTACCCAAAACTGTATTAACAGTCTTTTAAACACCTTGAAATGGAGACATTCATCCCTTGAAAACACAGATAAGACTAAACAACAATAGAAAAATTATATAAAAAATAAAATAACAGAACTTAAATGACTAATCAATTAATTAATCAATGAAATGAGTATAGAAATGGTTTAAATGATTATATGATTAAATGGAATAATAAAATTATTAAATGGTAAATTATTATAAATTAACTAATGGATGAAGAACGACTGAGAAAGAGAAAGCTGAACAAAAACTCAACACAAATGTATGGTTGCTCTCTTGAAGCAAAAACACACACAGGTTACTACAAAGAATACTTAGATCCTTCACATTGTATTGTTAATTTCCAAAAGGTAAGTTGCTGATTCTGCTGATTAACATTTATTTTATTTTTTTAATTTCTATTTCACTAAAATCTAAGTGTCGAATTTCATAAAAGCATTTGAATTATTCTGTCAGAAGTGAGATGTAAGCTTGTTTAAATCACTCAAAACTTTTACAGCATTTTAGGGTTTATGGCATTGCGTTGTCTACAAATTTATAAAATGGGATACAATTTTTAGACAAAGGTTAGAAAATGATTATTTCCACACTAAAATCTATACTGTGTGTACTATTGAGACTATAAGAATTTCCATGTTAATAGACTGGGCCCTTTCACTTCTATTGTAAATGCCTTACTCTTACCTTGAAACTTGCTTTTTTAAAGGGGTCATGCACTGCCTTTTTATTATTTTGTACTGTTCTCTGAGGTCTACTTATAATGTTATCAATTTTTACATCAAAAAGCATCGTAATTTAGAAGTAATAGGCTGTGTAATAGGTCTGACATTTCTGTTATTATTTTCGGCACAGCATCGTCTTTTGGTTTCAGTCTTTCTGAAAATCCTGCATCGAATTGTGCCTTGTTTGTAAACGAATCCATGGTAAAATGAAGTGAACAAAGGACCAAGTTCTTACTGACACAATCTGGAACTTCATAAAAATAAACTT
>NW_015542378.1:234925-261564 GCF_001515605.1 Sinocyclocheilus anshuiensis
TTTAATACACGAGTTTCACAATTTGAGTTGAATTACTGAAATAAATGAACTTTTCCATGACATTCTAATTTATTGAGATGCACCTGTATTATACATACATACACACACACACACATATATATATATATATATATATATATATATATACATGCATTTAAATGACTAATCAATTAATTAATCAATGAAATGAGTATAGAAATGGTTTAAATGATTATATGATTAAATGGAATAATAAAATTATTAAATGGTAAATTATTATAAATTAACTAATGGATGAAGAACGACTGAGAAAGAGAAAGCTGAACAAAAACTCAACACAAATGTATGGTTGCTCTCTTGAAGCAAAAACACACACAGGTTACTACAAAGAATACTTAGATCCTTCACATTGTATTGTTAATTTCCAAAAGGTAAGTTGCTGATTCTGCTGATTAACATTTATTTTATTTTTTTAATTTCTATTTCACTAAAATCTAAGTGTCGAATTTCATAAAAGCATTTGAATTATTCTGTCAGAAGTGAGATGTAAGCTTGTTTAAATCACTCAAAACTTTTACAGCATTTTAGGGTTTATGGCATTGCGTTGTCTACAAATTTATAAAATGGGATACAATTTTTAGACAAAGGTTAGAAAATGATTATTTCCACACTAAAATCTATACTGTGTGTACTATTGAGACTATAAGAATTTCCATGTTAATAGACTGGGCCCTTTCACTTCTATTGTAAATGCCTTACTCTTACCTTGAAACTTGCTTTTTTAAAGGGGTCATGCACTGCCTTTTTATTATTTTGTACTGTTCTCTGAGGTCTACTTATAATGTTATCAATTTTTACATCAAAAAGCATCGTAATTTAGAAGTAATAGGCTGTGTAATAGGTCTGACATTTCTGTTATTATTTTCGGCACAGCATCGTCTTTTGGTTTCAGTCTTTCTGAAAATCCTGCATCGAATTGTGCCTTGTTTGTAAACGAATCCATGGTAAAATGAAGTGAACAAAGGACCAAGTTCTTACTGACACAATCTGGAACTTCATAAAAATAAACTTCATTCACTCTTTCCTAATGTTGGGATCAGAAGGAAGGCAAAGCAAAGACTGTTTTTCCACAACTTGGCACTGAACAGCTTCTTGTTGTCTCCAAAGCATCTTTATCGTTTGGTGTAGACCTGCGTTTGCCTCTCTCGTTATTCATCTACTACATGCACGAATCGGTGGGTAGGGCTAAACAGGCAGTGATGGAGGAGTGATGTTGATCTTCTTCTGCGGAGGCGGGGTTTAGCCACACTATTACGTCATGAAGTGGCACATTCCACAACCTGTCGTTTTGGCAGATTGGCTTCAATATAAGCTGCTTTTAGACTAACGAGAAAGTTTTGAGTTCTGAAACTTACAGGATGTTTTTGTAGTACAATGGCCTCTTATATGTCAAAAGATCAAGGCAATTTTGATTTCTCAATTCATGACCGCTTTAATAAAAAGTGGGGAAATTCGTGGAAATGACCCTTTTGTGGTAATTAATGTTATGCTACAAATGCTGTCAATTAAGCTTAACCTATACCTGGAATTAGGGCTGCACGATTATGACAAAAATCATAATTGTCGATTATTCCCTTGAAATTGTAATTGTGATTATTAATTACGATTATCACAACTTGCATTGAATGATGTTTATACCATTGTTTTATGCAACTGCATGCCGTATTTTTATATGAAAATAAACAAGCTGAAAACACTAACTGAAAAACTTTTAGTGCTTTTCTATAGTATTAAGCCTCAAATGTCAACTAAACATCGGATTGGTTTCTTCTTTAAATTATAAAAAAAGTAAAAATATGAATGGTATTATAATGTTATACTAAAACTAAAATTAAAATAATGGGAAAAACCCTTAAGATAACATGTAGAAAGAAAAAAACGCATCTTAAGCACAATAACAAGCAGAATAACATAAGTGGACTTTGAACGATTAATTGCCGTTTTGAACGATTACGTAATTGTGGCATCCATAATTGTAATCGCGATTAGAAATTCGATTAATTGTGCAGCCCTACTTGGAATATTCCTTTAACGCTGTTTGCACACAACCACCAAATGTTTTTTTATGCCTGCAGCAAACACCTTTTATTTTCAAATGGGACACTTTTGGGAAAATAACCAAACTAATGCTTGCGGTCAGCCACTTTTGCACTGGCCTGAATGTCCTCTCAGGCCGGCCCGCAGGAGAAGTACTCTGTGGTCATGTTGTTCTTCTATAATTTGACGGCCGGGTTTGAATGGTCCCTGAGAGCTGTTCCGCCTGCACTAACAAAAATAAAAGCTCTTTAATGGCTGACTGTATCGTTTACCCTCATGAACCTGACACAACCTCCTTCATTCTTGTAGCAAGTGCAGTAAAACCCAATGAAGCAGGGAAATATGTTTACCATATGGCCTTTGATAGTTAGAGAAAAAAACTGAGCTGGTGTCAGAGGGCAGAGAAAGGACACCCAGAATTCACCAAGTACCGCCCTGAAGTGTGAGAATACTGATAGTGTGAACATTATCCAGACGTACGAGTGAAAAGTGTGTGTTTGTGTGTGTGAATGTTGCCTTACATACTGACCTTTACCTTTTAAGGTAGAGACCATAGAGCTAAATTGGAAAAAGGAATTGGTCACACTTTATATTTAGTTTTTTTTTTTTTTTTTTTTTTTTTTAGTTCCCTCCAGGTGGAATGACCTGCGCAACTCAATCCGAGCAGATGAGTGCTTAGCCATCTTCAAGAATCGGCTAAAAACACATCCCTTACATAAAACCTGATAAGTACAGAGTGGAACACTGCAATTTTTTATTTCATTTGTGTTAAAAAATATTGTTATTATTATACTACATAATTTAAAAATGTATTGATATATTATATATATGTATTAATGTGTGAAATCTATGCCTTACACTTTTTTTAAATAGTTTTTTGATGCATTCGAAATGTGTGTTTTGGCATTAATGTTAAGTGCGGGCAGTATCAGCGTGGCTGTGATGGATATGATGAATAGGAGGTATCGTGGTCCAAATACTGCATTAATCTCTGCTGCTGCGATTGCTCTCTGCGGCTTATAGATTAATGGTGATTGGCTTTTTCAGGGCCATCTTAGAGCTCAAACTGTGGTCTGATAATGAGGTTTACTAATCATGCTTACATTAACCCTGACCTTTCACCTCCTTCTTTTCTTTTTTCTCTCTCTTTCTTTTCTTTCCCTCGCTCTCTCTCCCACATCATCTTCCCATCGAGTCAGAACCTGCCATTTTTTTTTTTTTTTATCTAGGTCCTTAGTTCTGTTTTTCAAATGAAAATGATCATATTGGGCATTTAATGCCATGAATAAATCCGAGAGATATCTTTCAGGAGGCCTGTGGATATGGAAGTCATTTCTAACTAATTGTAAGGATTGTTCATAATAAATTGCAATACAGAACATACATTTCAGCTGAAGTTCACTGAGCTGACCAGTTGGGGCAGGGTACCTCATGTTCTCAGTTGGGGACCCCAAAAATCTTATTTTATGAGTATTTTTTTTTCTGATGTTCTCATCAAAATATCTAAAAGCCTTGTACTGCCCTGGCAGATAATGTCCCATATGTTTTGAGTGTGTATTAACAGACAATCCATGAAAACAAATAATGTGATTTTATGTAGAGTTACTTCTCAAATAAAATTATCTCATCAATTTTTAGAAATGTCCCAGAAAACAAGTATATACAAAAAATAATAATAAAGAAAAAATATGTATTCATTATTATTATTACTTGCAGTGCAAACTTTTATTTACCATACTTTTATGTAATGCTAATTTTACTTGAGTAACACTACATAGAACTATGGTAAATAAAATTTTACACTGTAAATAATAATAATAATAATAAATACATAATAAAAAAAAAAAGACGTATTTTCTGGACACAATTCTAAAAATTGATGAGAGAATTTTCCTTGAAGTATCTCATACATTTTTTGAATTATGTCCCCAAAAACAAGTTAAAAAAGAACATGTAATTATTATTTATAAAAAAAATAATAGATTTATTATTATTATTATTATTATTATTATTATTATTTACAGTGCAAACTTTTATTTACCATAATCCAGGCCTTGCAGTGATTTCCAATTAAAACCTTGTGTATTTAATTGCTTCAGATTTTGGCTGTTTGTTGCAAAGACCGGTCCTATAATCATAGAAGCTGGACTTCCATTCGGGTAAAAAATACATTTGATTAATATTCGAAAAGTTATCTTTATATTGTGTTGCATATAGCAGTGTTTCATAGCCTGTGGGATATCTTGTGAATCTGAGTGTTTTCAAGACAATCTCTTGTTTGTGTCTGTATTAGTTCAATGGTCCTCATGTTTTGTCTCAGGTTGGCTGTAATTGTTCTGGCATGGCTCCAGTGTGATTTGCTCCATATGGCAGAATGAGATTCCCATCTCTCCCAGCTCAATGCGGCTTGCTTGAAATCCAAGAGCAACAGTGGAGGTATGTTTTGGGCTGCTTCAGCGGCATGTGCCCAATGGCGTGTGTGTTCAGACTGGCATTATTCACACCTCAGAACAATGTATAAGGGCAGAGACTCTGACCCACAATCCTTCACTTGCAGAACACTACTGTAGATATACAGCCTTAGAATGGATGCTGGGCTAAATTATTGGAATATGAGTATGTGTCCATAAATCATAAAAACTTGTTTTATATGTAAGGAGCAAAAGAGTTCACATTATTATTATTTTTTTTTTTTACATTAAAATTCTCTACCTGTCATCCTCAGGCACTTTTGCATAATAAAAATGAATGTAGGCCTGGTGTTAAAGGGAATGGAAATTCTACATTTTTTTTCACCCATATTTATTAGCTTTGACTCTCTCTTTTTTTTTTTTTTGTAATAGCATGTTATAGCTGCTGAAGTTAATGAGCAAACTGTTGTCATTTAAAAATATAGCTGCCAAAGTTAATGTGCAAATTGGTGTCATTTAAAAATGTACAGTTATTACAATTCTTAAATTCTTAGTTATTAAAAGTTTTAACACATACTGTATAATGTCTCTAAAATTAATTTCTATTTTAGAATGTTTTGATTTTTTTTAATTAGAAAATATATTTTAGTTTCAGTTTTTTACAGTTAATAATTTTTTTCAGTTACCAGATTAAAAAAATATATATATTTATCACTTTACTTTTCATTAGCGATAACAACATTGATGTAAGCTCCTTAAAGGACCAAAAAAAAAAAAAGGCACCATAAATGCATCAGAAACGTAATCCACATGATGTATCCACATGTATGCAGTTATTTGATAGCTTTATGTAAGGAAAGTGATAAAAAATTTTAAAATCTTGCTTGACAGCCATGGCCATTATTTGCTTTCATTATATGAGCAAGAGCAGCTTGGATATTCTGCTTTAAATAAGTCCTTTTGTGCTCTAAAAGACAAGGGTAAGTAAATGATGACAAAAGCTTAATTTTGGGGTGAACTGTTCCTTTAAGACAGTGTCTTGCAACTTTGCCTAATTCATCATAGTTTGAGTGTTAAACAGAAGAAATATATTGTCCGTCTCATCACCCCTGAATTGTTTCCTTTCAAAGCCTTTATTACGACCAGATCGTCTGTTCTCATGCATTAGCATGATTGAGTATGATAGATGGCACTGAATGGGTTCGATTTAGTCTGAAACTCCATAAGCGGCGAGTGCTTCCTTCATCTGGACACCATGATGGACAGACGCCAGTGCAGAGGGCAGATCTGGCTTTGATGACCTTCAACCTGGTCTTGACCTTGAAACCCTGCGATCGGGCCACTCGGGAGCAAATCTGGGGCCTCTGGAGCGAAAGGCCTTTTGTGACTGTGAAGAATGAACGTTTGCACCAGCAGACGGAAGAGAAGAGAAAATAAAACAGCAGGTCCGTTCTGACCCTGGTGGAACGGTGCCCTGGGGAAGGGCCGTGCGGGTCCAGACGTGTTTTTGGGGTACAGCTCGTGGATGACCTCTGGGTGAGGAAGGGATCAGGTTCTAAACAAGCACAGGCATATTACGGGATTTATGAAGCTGCTGGGGGACCGGGGCAATGGTGCGAGGGTCACCTTTGATATGAGTGAAAGGAGATATTTGTGCATGTGTGAAGGGTCAAAGGGTGTTTGTCCAGATTGTTTGTAAGCATATAAATGTGTTTATGCATCTATGTTTGTTTTTTGAGTCAAAAATGGCTTTTGACAAGTAAATGAAACTTGCCAATTCAAATCAGAGACATGTTAAACTGGCTACTAAAGAAAATATCTGGTGTGACTTAAAAATATTACAATTTCAAAATTGTTCTAAAAACAGTTCTTTTAAATTGTAATATTTCACAATATAACTAGTTTTACTGTATTTCCGATTAAATTTGAAATATAAATATTATGTTATAAATGTCTTTACTGTCACTTTTGATCAATTTAATGCATTCTATAAAAGTATTCATTTCTTTCTTTCAAAAAAAAATCAACATTGATGATAATAAGAAATGTTTCTAAAGCACCAAATAAATTAATTAGAGGAAATAGAATAATTACATTTTAAAATACATTTAAATTATAATGATATTTCACAATATTATTTTTTTTTATCAAATAAATGCAGTTTTGACTTCAAAAAAAAAATCAACATTGATGATAATAAGAAATGTTTCTAAAGCATCAAATAAATTAATTAGAGGAAATAGAATAATTACATTTTAAAATACATTTCAATTATAATGAAATTATAATGATATTTCACAATATTACTTTTTTTTTATCAAATAAATGCAGTTTTGACTTCTTTCAAATTATTCCAAACTATATAATAATAATAATAATTCATTCGTTCAATCAATCATTCATTCATTTACTGTAAGATGAAATTCTAAAATATTTATGGCCAGTACATTTTCTCAAGTATGGCAAAAAGTTTTTTTAGACCTTGTGCACATGTGTACGAGGGGTCAAACTGCTGAACGGTCTCTCTCCTGATCGAAACCAGCTGTGTACTCGTAAGCTGTTTCTTTTTTTAATTAACATGTAAAAATATTAAAGCTACAAATTCCCGACCCGATGATGCTTTGTGCAGGTGATAGCCAGCAGATGGTGGTTTCAGGCAGAAAATAACCCCCTCCTATGCCTTAAAAAAGGCCCTATTTGCATTTCATGAGGTTTAATTGTGTCTCTTGTCCCTCGGTCCATGGTCCAGCGATGCTATGCCTGTCAGAGAGAGCTTCAGAGCCACTGAAAAAGGCCTGATAGATTAAAGTGGACCTTCTGTTTGCATCTTTTCCCATTGTGTTCCAGAAATGAAGGAATATTATCTCCCTGAAGACTGGAGAATGGATAGCGGAGGCGTTAATGACATTGGGTGGGTAGAATTAAAGGGTTGAGATGTGGGCGGGGGGCAGAGGAGACTGAGAGGGACACGATGGATAATGTCATTATTTTGTAGTCTCGTTTGTGACCCAGAGGATGTAAACAATTACGGTGGCGACAGAGGAGGGGCTTGAGGGGCATAAACAAAGCTGGCGGTGTGGTGTGTTTACTATCCTGTTGTGTTCATGTATCAACTCTTAAAAAGTGTGTTTGGGTTCTGTTTTTTGTCAATGAGACCTTTCAATGAGTCTTGTTTCACTATTACATTTCCCACCTGTTAAGTTTGCTCACTGCAGTTATATGAACATCTGCATACACTTTGTTTTTGTTTATACCAGAATCTTTGGTTTTATTACCTAACATACATCATCTCCAGATCTTCATAAGGATCAGGGCTTTTGGAAATCGGACGGGGTTCTGCAAATCATTCTGACAGGCTGAAGTTGCAGGGGTTTTGTGGTCAAATACATGAATTACCATCATTATAAGATAAGACACATGGGTGATATTAATTTGTCTGCCTTATAGAGACGTTCCCAAGAGAGCCTAACATCATCCGATTCCTTTAAATAGTCATTGTGAGTATTTATATCTATGATTTATGGATAAATGAAGGAGCATGTGTTTTGAGGGTTTTTTAAACGATGAAATGCTGTTAAAGTATCCAGTTCAAATATATATGTATATTTATAAATTAATAAACAAACAAACAAACAAATATGAATTATATATTGCAAAAATGCAATTGTTAAATTCATTTAAATATTATGTAGTTCTGTACACATTTATCTGCTGCAGAATAATTGTATTATAAAATGTGAACAGGAAATTCACCTATTCAAATTTTGTTCAGTTATTTTACAGAACGTGAAAAATGCCCCTAGCAAACAAAGTCTAAATGAATTCCACTGCTGATTATTTCATGAACGGTGTAATTAGATTAAATGGACTGTGACACTTTGTAAAATGGTGTGTGACATTTTCTTTCTCGTCCCTTTTTTCCCTAATCTGTTTTGTTCTTGAACTCTTTTAGACTTAAACTTTTTTTGTTTTGTTTTTGTTATAATTATTTGTGTTAGAAGTTTATTGCACATTATCATAGCCTACAAAGTTATCAAAAATCTCGCTAGAGGGCAGCAGGGGGCTTTGGACTATAATTGGATATTTAGGATCTTGGGGAAAATACTCTTAATGCCTTTTTTTTGGTAGCTATTATTTAACATTTGACATATTTAATAATGTTCTGTTCTATCTAGTGATAAGTTTAGTGTCTTTGTACACTTTAGTGACCTGTAGCTGTCAGATATCTGCATTCCCCTTACGAAAAATATACTAAAATAATATACTTCTTTTAAACTAAAAATAGGAAAGTATACTTTTAGTCTACTTTTTATGTACTTCTCAGAAATGGCCTTTATGTATAAGTTAAGTATACTTGACTTATACTTAGAAAAAGTCTAAATATATTTTAGCTATAATTGTGCTCCTAGAATCCGTGTTTTCATTGTTATACTGTAGGGGGCGCTATTACACATCTTCTGTACAGAATTTCCAAAAAACACAAGTGAAAAAGAAACCGAAACAACAGATGCTTCCACATGTATTCTAACACGATCATCAGACATAAAACAGCATCAAAACTATGTAACATTATGGAATAAAATGTCGACCAATGAAGAGGTAGTAATAACTGTCAAGCTTTGGTGTGTTGATCGACTTTATCTACGTTTTGATTATCATTCTGAATCCAATTCATAGTCTTTTTTCAGCTTTTTGTTCAAAATGTTGTTTATTTCTTTCTTTTTTTATTTATGAAACGTATCCACATTCAAGTGTTTAAAAAAATGCATGAAGCTAGAATAAAATGTTTTTGTTTACAAGCAGATATCCTGTTCTTTTGATGTTTATATGTTCAGATATTAATGTAACAAAATATATACAAATTAATACCTAAATAGGGACATAGTAGTATACTTAAAAGTATGATGTAAAGTTCACTTAAAGAAAACTTACGAGTATACTTGCAGTATAAAACTACTAAACTAGTAGTTTACTGAGACTATACTTCAAAGTGTACTAAAAATGCTACTACAAGTATTTAATTAGTAAACTATCAGTATACCTATAAGTTCACTTTTAGTATAGTTGCAGTACAAACTAAACACTAGTACTCAAAGATACTTACTAAAATAAACTTGAAGTATACTACTTTTTGGTAAGGGTCACTGTCTCAGAAGAATGTTTTGCTAACGTGCCCATTCAGTTATGAAAACTGAAAAAATCTAAATGTTATCATTTTGCACATATTATGGGAACGTTAGTTTGGAATGTTCTCTGAAACAAGTAGGAAGTAGCAAATTTTGAAAACATTACACTCACGTTCTGAAATTAAAATGTTTCTGAAAAATGTTCCACAAATGATGTATAAATCATGATTTTGTGCTAACGTGTTAATAACATTAAAGACCAGATAACATTGAACGAGCGTTTTATTAATGTTACTTGAAGTACATTTGTTCATATTTTTGAGAGAACCTTTCCTGAATGTTAGCTGGGGTGTTGTTGAATGTGACACTAATAGAATGTGGATTTATATATAAATTAATTAATTAATAGCTGAATAAATAAATAAATCTAAAAATGTCCTTAGAAATCAATATCAAACATGGCATCTATTAAAAAATTAATTTCTAACGCTGGATGGTCTTTCTCATATTTCACATATTAAGTTGCACTATTTAAATGACACCACTATGTGGCACTATTTCCTGACTTTCTTTTTTTTTTTAGGTCAGTGGTTCTCTCAACTGGTTGTGCTGAAGAACCTAGAATTTCAATTATTACATTAGCATGTAATATGCAGAATTATTAATTAAATTTTCATAGGCTGAATAGGGTGATTTTGTAAACAACAGCTGATTCTGATATCTAAACCTGTGCAAACCTGGCACACTGGATGTTGATTGATTTTTATTTTTAGAAGTTATTTTATACATTTCATTTCATTATTTGCTGTCAAAACCATTGACATTTCTGAACCACAACCCAGCAGATGAAACCACTGGTTCATTTGAATTCAAATGCATTTTTGCAGAAAGTAAAATGAGAGACAGTTTTCTGGCAAGCAGTATTTTTTTTAATAGCTTTTAATAAACACACAAACACAAGCTTTCATAAGAGAAGCAAGTCAAGAGGCACAGAGTTGGGTTCTTGTGAATGAACAGTCTTCATCAGAGCTCAAACTCCTTCAGACACGACTTACAGTACAGGTGTTTTCAGAAGGAGCACCACGACATTCAATTAAATACAAATATTACACTGTTTACAACTGCTTAGACAGATCAAATGAATACAACACGATTCGATTGTTATTTCAGGTTTTAGTCTTACGGTATCAAGTAACAATTGCAGTCTAAAGTATTCATGTGTTATAATGTTCGGAAATGAGCACATGCAACATTTTTATAGTGCTGGTCCCATGTCAGAACAGACCACATATTGATTATATATTGATATTTTTAAGGGCATTATCGCTACATACAGAAATCCCTTTACACTCAAGAAGGAAGAAGTATCAATCTCTTTTATTGCAGGTAAAATAAATTACTCTGCTGTGCGTAAAATTGTTTGTTCAGTCACACACAAAAAAAAAAGCAGAAGGGGATTTAGTCATGACATTCATCAGGCCATTACAACCATGAAAACGGGCAACATATTCAGTTCATCATAACAAAACATCATTTATTGTTTTTGGTGTTGCAGGAGAAGAAATCTAATACATGGTCCTCAGAAAAGGGCCTTTAAGTAACACGTTTATTTTTTAATGCAATCACATGCTATTACAGTACATTGTGAATTACTGTAAGTAGAAACAGAGCATCTCCAAATGGTATACATTGCAGCATGTTATATTTCAATTATTGAAAAATGTTTCCATGCATGCAGGTGTTATGATGTGTCCACCACCACCATCACAAAACTGCCACTTTAGATGCTTTTAAATATGCTTTTCTTGATATATTGTGTATATAGAGGATTGCAAGCTGTAATTTTGACACTTGAAAAAAGCTATGCCATTATTTCATGTTTATTTTATATTTTTTTAATGCTTGTTTGATTTGAATATGCAGATTTGGATTTAAATGCAACATAACATATGGATTTAAATGAATCATCTATTAAACTGAGTGAAATAATTACTGCTTTCTGCTAATACTGCTCTTAAAAGTAACTTTAAAAATCCAACTAAAATCAATATTTGCTAGTCTCTGTTTTTACTACAATTCCTCCATTACAATCTTCCAAATCTAAACTAATAACCACGTTACTCAGAACACATTTTGTTTGTTTTATTATAAAATGAACCTTTTTTGGCGAGTACTGTATATACAGCATTGTGTTATAAGCACAAGCACAAAATATTCAATGGCGTTCTAATTTTGGCTTTCTGTCATGTTATTACTGCTTTCTGCTAATACTGCTCTTAAAAGTAACTTTAAAAATCCTTACTAAATCCTTTACTACAATTCCTCCATTACAATCTTCCAAATCTAAACTAATAACCACGTTACTCAGAACACATTTTGTTTGTTTTATTATAAAATGAACCTTTTTTGGCGAGTACTGTATATACAGCATTGTGTTATAAGCACAAGCACAAAATATTCAATGGCGTTCTAATTTTGGCTTTCTGTCATGTTATGTCCTTCTAAATAAAATCTAAATGGCTATTAGTTAAAGGAATGGTAAATACATAGCACCATTTTTGCTGGAAATTAAGAAAAAAAAAAATTTCAAAACTGCCGATCTAACTATGGTGTTTAAGTTACTTCATCTATGAATTCTCAATGCAGCTTCATTGAAAACACTTCCTTTCATTGTCCCTATAATGTAATACATGCACGTTGGTTAAAATACATCTCAACCTTTTTAGCAGTATTTTTGGCCTTATAAGGAAAGAAAACTTGACACAGACACACATTATGGCTAATGATGCACGTTTCTGCGACAAACACACACTCTAGGCACTTAATTAGCTAAAAGAAAAGCTCTTCAGAGGTTCTTTGTCAACAGAGCAAACATAAAATACTATGTACAAACATGTAAAAAGTGTTATAAATAGGTTTTAAACCAAATATACTATATACACATCTTCAAATGATGACAGTATTGAATATGTCTTTTCGGGGTGGCAGTGGGGTTGATTTTGACTGACCCCCTGGGTGAAGATACTGCGTGATTTCACTTCTCTGTGGATGCAGTGCGATACTTTGGCTTCAAAGCTGTATTTCCAGATGGCGCCCACAAGAGGGTGGTGCCACCTCACTCTCGTTTTCTCAAGATGACGTAGATTAAGCCGCTTATGAGCACCAGAGGGAAGGCTACCCAGGCCAGGATGTAGGAAAAGCCATAGGACTCTGTCTTAGGGACCCATTCGGAGTTCATTACCGTATAAATTATAGCTCCACACATAATGAAAAGACCTGGGGGAAGAGGAAGACAAGAAAAATTAAGTGTCTAGAAATTAAAAAAATATAAAATAATTGATGTTACCTTCTATAATTTTTAATTTTAAAATATATTTCAATCATGACAACTCTCGGAACATTTTAGCATGGTGATGGATATGACAATGTTAATGTATTTGGTCTTGGCGGAACAGATCTGCTATGCTGCTGCTGTTGGTTATTGCTGTAGTTGTAGATTATTGCTGCTGCTGCTTCGCCGGATCGGCTTTCACCGTGGACAAAGCGGAGTCCAGCCCGGGGTAACATTTTACCTAAGAAATGCCTAGTCTTGACTAGAAGGTATGCATGAGAGGGAGGAAATATGACATGGCACTTTCAGCACTTTTATGTCAGGCAGACCACAGACCACCCCCAGAGTGCCAGTCTTGACATTTCATCTTGTGGCAGTGGCTGTGTATCCGGTGCCAACTCAGTGGGCACCTGTAACTGTCTGGCTTTGTGCTGTTTCCACCCTCTGCTCTCCTCTGACATTTAGCTTTCAATTAATGTCCATCCTCTCTGATGCGAGTTGCAGATATGAACTCTAAAAGCCCTCAGTACGTACTGAAAGATCAAGCATCCGTAGCACCCACAGAACTATTCATTATCCAGGCACGGTAATGATCTCTAATAATACTCCATCTTCATTACATCCCAAAGAGCCGAAAATTGAATTAAACATTTCTAATGAGAGCTATCATTTTACATTAGCTTCAGTTACAGTACAGTAAATGACTGTGAAACGATCCATATCTGATCTCTTACACGTATTGTTTATCATAAATGAAGAGAAACGCTTACTCGTTTTGGTAACCTTGCCTATTTATAACTCTGCATGCCACATGGTTTAATCTTAAGAAATCATAAACAAATTATCTGCAGGAAGTAAGTGCATTAAAGGGTTTCCTGTGCCGTCTGTGGTTTAATGAGAGTTGACAGGACTCGTAAGACTAACAAGACTAAGGCCAAAGTTCTTTTCATCTAGCCGAATGAAAGCAAATACACCTCCATAGGAACAGAGGAGATCAGTAGATGCCCCATAGATAATCTTTTATTAATAAATGGTAATTGATCTCAGATCACCTGAGCCAGCTAGAATAAACGCATATGCAAATATAGCAATTTATGGCTCTCCTTCGCTTCAACAGTGAACACTTTGGGTCTATTAACACTGCATGAGCATGTCAGCATGTTATGTCAACCTCATTAGCATCTGCAAACAACCGTACTGATCCATTGATGTCCAAATGACATTAAGATACTTACTAGCAAAGATCTGGAATGCTCCAGTGAGGAAAAAACGTCCACCCTTCTGAAGAGTAAAGAGCTGGCAGAAGAACAGGAAGAGAGACAGGAAGCTGAAGATGATTGACAGGATCATGAGGGCTTGGACTGCCTGGATCCAAACTGAAAGACAGAAAGCATTTCAAAACATTAGAGCATTTCCGCACTCCTGAAACCACTTAAGGCAGTTTGAGCTTTGCAGAAAAAAAAACAAAAAAACTTTGCTCTTTGGAATGAGACAGTCATTTTAAATGCACACGAATGGAAATTAAACCGGTCATTATTTATTTTCTCATCTGCTAGGGCCTATTCTCGATCGATCACAACAGATGTACCGGTAGTTGCACTTTTACATTGGCATGCAATTGGAGATGTGCACTTAGATATCTATGTATTATTGATAATGACAGAGGTGAGTCTGCAAAAAAACCAAAACACCAAATATCAGTTCATAATGAACTCTTGTTGTTGCATTTAAAGTTTTGATGGCTGTTTCATCAATATAAAGAGCACTGGAGAATCCAGGAACTCTTAATGTATTGTGCAATCACATAATGAGGTTTCTGTTCCTAAAAGCTCTTAGCAGGTTACAGCATCTGGTATTGATCCTCTCTTGAAGTCCCAGGGCCATAACACAGCAACTTACAAGGAGCACCATTAACTCTATATTACCTGCATTTGATGGCTTTAAAAGCCCCCCGTGTGTCATTTTTATCCTGCATTAGAGCCATTCCACCCTTTCACATGTGTGGACAAGAAAGAAGATGTTTGCATTAGTATCTTCCTGCATAGCAGGAAACATTTCACTTGCTTTGCACATACACTGCTCAAAAGTTTGAGGATTTTAAGATTTTAAAAATCTTCTTATGCTTCTTATGCTTTAAATCTTCTTCTTAAGTCTCTTATTCTCACCAGGCTGCTCTTCTTTGATTAAAAATACAGTAAAAACAGTAATATTTTTAAATATTATTAGAATTTACAATAACTTATAAAACTGAAAGTTCACAAGAACAGCATTCATTTGAAATGAAAAGTCTTTTGTATATATTTAATTTAATAAAAATATTAATTTCTTTAAAAAAAAAAAAACTTTTGAAGGTTAGTGTAGATTGATTCTCAAGACAAAACCTTTGGACAATACGTTCTTCCACCAATAAAGTCAATAGCGTGCTGTGAGGTTTGAGGGAGTTTGGGATTTATGAGGAATGCCATGACAGATGTTTTAGTTTAATGTTTAGCGTGTATTCTGGCTTTGGAATGTCCCATTATGTACAAATCGTTCAGTGTTTCTGTTTTACCATTGTTATCCTCAATAGAGTTTTAAAGGGATACTTCACCTAAAATGCAAATTCTGTTTAAGAACTGTTTAAAACCTATATGACTTTTGTCTGAAAATGAAGAATGTTTCAACTGTTTTTGCCCTCAATGGGGTTCAAAACTTTGGGGTACACTCTTAAAAATAGCGGTTATTTATTGGCATCTATAGTTCCATGAAGACCCTTTAAAATCCATGGAACCTTCCATTGCACAAAAGGGTCTTAATAGTGGGAAAAGTTTCTTTAGATAAATAAAACATTCTTCACACTAAGAAACACTTAGTTCTTTTAAAACTGTTTGCTAAAAGTTTCTTTTGGGAACCCATAATGACTTTCCCATAGCAAGAGTGTATGGATATGAAACCAGAATTTGTTCAAAAATATATTTTGTTTCCTCAGAAAAAAGTCATAAAGAATTGATGAAATTGAATACAGGCCACACTAACACACAATAAAGTTGTTTACTATAAACGTGTGCTGCAGTTATGTCGTCTGCCCATTTAAATGCTTGAGCTCTTTAAAGCAGAATGGATTCTGATTGACTGTCAATGTTTTTATCGTTTAACAGCTGAAAAAAAATAGTTCTGAAAGTTAAATAATGACAGGATTTGGTGAGCATTTTGCTGTTCTTCTAAATCACACAGTATGAGACCATGTCATAGCTCTCTTTCTATCTCATTCTCTACCTTTCGTGCCCAAGCAGTAATAAGTGGAATACATGGGTTGTCCAGCATGTCTATTTCTTATCCAAGGGTCATTCATGTAGCATCAGGTTTCCACCGCTCTCTCTCTTTCCTCTCATGTTCAGCTGTGTCTGCCTCTCCCCTTATAGCCACTAGAACTGTTACATCCCTAAAGCAGATCGGCCTACTACAGATTAAAACTAAATCAGAGCCGCTACTCCAGCCTCCAGAAGAACCAGATCCTCTACTAAAGCCTATTGCAAAATAAGACCGTCAATATTGCATTGCTTACATCCAGAAAAAGAATACTTTTTCAGAAACAGACAGAAACACTTGATCAAGTCCTTGAAAATCTGGACTTCTCAAGATCATACACAAATCGGCTTCTTTGCACTTTTGTGGGGAAGAACTGGCAATGCGAATGATCCACAGTTCTAGCAATGATCTCATTAACAGCAAAACCGTAAAGCTCAGGCACACATGGATAACCCTAAAAGGACAAGAAAACCCCATAAACGTTTTTTTGTGCTTGTAACTATCTCAGAATGTAAACAACTATGGAAATGGCGTTTGTTTTTCTCAGTACATCTCATCAGAGACCATGTGAGGAGACTATTCTAGTGTGCATCCATAAATACTAGGTTCTGCTGCTGTGTGTTTTGCACCCACACAATACAAATGATACAATAAAGCTCTCTCAACAATGAAGTAAAAATAGAAGTGCGACCCCTAGTACAGTATACTTACTCACTGGTACTAAGTTTATCCTCAGTATATCTACTCTCACATGAGGTAAACAGACTTTTCCGCCCTTCAGACTAAGTTGTGACATTTGGAGTTTCCTGATGTAAGGTGTGGCTGTACTCATTTTGAGCTTGACAACACCCTATGTATTTCTGTCAGCAGTCATGCATCTAAGGCAGGGACTGGTTTCGTTTTGGAAAGCGGAGGCCTTGTGTTTGCATTTAGAGGGGCCCGCATGGTCCTGGGTGTGAAGAATGTGGCTTAACAGATGATAAATATGCACTGGCGAAACATAACACAGGGGTGCGAGTTTGTGCGCTAATACTAGACCGCCATAACCCCAGTTTGGTCCATGAAATGGCTCTATATCAGGATGATGAATAGGATTTCAAGCATGCTTTAGCTGCCAGTGTTGAGTAGCTTCGCCATGCCAGTTGTTCCGCATCTCTCCCGGTGTAAAATACACCATGCAGGTAATCTTAGGATGGCTTTGCACTTGGTTTGATTGCTTGTTTCCAACCCAGGTTTGATTTAACCCTCTTGATTTGCCCCTAAATTGTTTCGAATTATACTATTAATGCTGAAGCACAGTATGTTTGCCTTACTAGATATGTGAAGAATGCAAGCTGCTGTCAGATGGCCATTTATTGAGAAATGCATTATGCTATAAGGGTTACGTTTTTTTTAGGCATTTAATATTAATTTATAAAAATACTGTGATTAGTTCATGCTTTTTTTTTCTAATGCAATATACAACTTTAACATAAGATTAATAAAGACTGTACAAATATTGTTCATGCTGACTATTCTGTTACCTAATGATGGCATGTACAACCTTACTGATAAATATCTAAAACATTTGTGAGTCCAAGGTTCTTACTGTAAACATTGTGACTGACATTGTCTATAGTGAACACATTTGGGTTAGTAAGATTGTTTCGTGAAATATTAGTACAATTTAACATATCTGTTTTCTGTTTTAATATTTTTTAAAATGTAATTTATTCCTGTGATAGCAAAGCTGAATTTTCAGCAGCAATTCGCAGCAGTCACATGACAATTTCAGCAGTCACATGATCCTTCAGAAATCATTCAGGAAGCTGATTTTTGGTGCTAAAAAAACATTTATTGATTTAGAATTTCTATTATTATCAATGTTAAAAGCAGTTGTATTGCTTAATATTTTGGTGGAAACTGTGATACAGTATTTTCAGGATTTTTTTGATGAACAACATAAAAAACAGCATTTATTTGAAATAGAAGTCTTTTGTAACAATGTACTGTAAAAGTCTTTACTGTCACTATCAATTTAATCTGTCCTTACAGTAGAGTACATGAAGGTTCATATTTTAACTGCTGTTGTTTGTGTGGAAGTTAAACGTCATCTATAACATAATTAAAAGAAAAATCTGGTCATTACATGCACCAATGGAAAGACTTTCTTCACAGCCTAGATGACCGTCAAAAATCAACTTAAGAAGTAACTGAAAAACAGCCTTTTTCCAGCAGTGTAGCGGCGACACGTGAGCGAGCGCAGAAGAGCGGGACAGAAAAGCCCTATGTGCCAACCCCCGCACCACGCCCTAAACAAACACGCCACATTATATGTGCTACGCCAACTGACTGAGAGCTATGAAATAACACAGCAAAGCATACTGGGCCCGCCTCATTACCAAAGTGCACAGAGAGGCGTTTCCCGCTCTGAACTATGACATCATCTCACCCTCCAAGAACAGCCAATAGTGTAACAGTGATCTGATTGAGAATATACAGTACTTAAAAATACACTTTTTTTTATGCATTAAAGAACACCATTTTTCATTATTTAATATTCTGGTACACGTTACATGGCAACAATAACTACAAAATGACAACACAAGTTTCTATTTCAACCAAAAACTTCAACAATAAATTAAATTATAATTGTTTCTCAAACTACCTTCATTCTTGTATTAACAAACCCGCTGCTGGCATTTTGATTTGTGGGTGTGATTCAAATCATGCCGTGTTTGGCCTATGGCGATCTGATGCTACGCCATTACAGACAGATCAGTCTAAATCTAATCTGCTTTGAATTCTGTACCTCTGCCCCACCCCATATGTTCTCAAACCTCTTTGCAACCCAGCACTCTCCACTCCCAAACAAGGGGCCCGAGCTCAGCGCCGGCAACCAGACTATTTATACAGAGCTGATGTTGAAGAGGGGTCTGTTGTGGGTTGAAACTGCACACTTGCATTCTCACCCCTAGATGGCAGTTCAGAGGTGTGAGGTAGAGTGGGCACACCCACCACAAAGTGTGGTAAATAGGCAAAGGGGCTTTGACAGTTATGCCAGGATGGAGCCCTCCGTGAATAACCTGCTATGTGTAACATACCGAGGGTGGCTCTTCAACCCAGAGAGGCAGACATTTTCCTCTTTTGAAATTAATATTATTGCACCATTTTTTGTACCTTCTTAAACAAAATTGTAGTAGGATCCTACCTCCAGTGTCAGCAGGGTCACATCTGGACAATCCATTCAATGTGGTGCAGTTTGTCCAGAGGTCTGAACTGCTGTTGGGGTTAACAGCCCATGCCTGTTAGATTCAAGAATACTCATTAGCAGAAGTTAAACACATCCAAAATATTCTCCTTCAGCTGGTTGTAGTGCCTGATTGGGGTTTGAGTTTATGAACTACTCCAAATTGATTGCATTTTGTTTGGTTAATTTCAAAAAAAGGTTGGCTATCATATAATTTGTTGTTTTAATATCAGAGATACTGTAGATAGACAGACAGCCAACCAGATAGATATATAGATGGATAGATAGATAGATAGATAGATAGATAGATAGATCTTTATTAATTTAATAAATGAAGTTTCAGAATAGTTGTACTTACACTGACTATAGTTGACACGAAGAGCAGAACCAGTGCTGCCACATGCACGATGACGATTCCCAGTAAGAGGAGAAGCATGATGTTTCCTTACGGTTCTGTACAAACACCCAAACATGTTTTTTGATCAAATATATCAGACCAATTATTAGTTATAATATTGTTATAATATATTTTCGCTAATGGATTTAGGTTATTATTAAAAAACAATAATTATTTAAATATTAACAAATAATAATAGGCTACTTATTTTGTGTCACTGCAGTTGAATATACTATAATAATATAATATAATAAGAATAAGTAATTCAATAATGTTCAAGCGTTTTTATTAAAAACAAACTATTTTAACCAGTACGTCAAAAGCTGATTGTTACATGGTACATGTCTTTTAATATGACTTTATTAAAACTTTCTTGATCTCCAAAAAATTGCAGTTCAGAACGCAGTTAGTTGACATCATGCACACCATTTTCCACCATCAGTTTTGGCGCAAGAGTGTTACAACGAAGTTGACCAGGGCAAAACCAGCCTAACACATTCTTAAAACTCTATAATAATTAAGCAACGACATGCATGTCCCTCTATAAAGTTAGCCAAGATATATCATTGTATGGATGAGCCAAAGCATGAAAGTGGCTTTTCTTATCCTGAAGGCAAGATGTACTCTCCTCTCTGATCCGCTCTAGACTTTTTAATACTCATAAAGAGGCAACGTACGTTTGTACTGCAATATAAATCCAACTTACTGCGAGCAAAGCGAAAGTAAGTCCACAAAAATGAATGAAAACGCCGAAATGCAGCCGCGCCACTCCTGTCAAAAGTACTGCGTATTTCCAAAGTCCAGATCCTAGTTCATGGAGTGTTCAGATAATCAGGAAACAATGGACACCTGTGAATATTCATACATTTTCTTGGTGTTTTTTTCTTTTTTGGTGGTGATTTTGGGCTCACCACCACTCAAAACTAATACAGAATTGTTTGTTTCCACTGCTTTGTCAGGTTTAGATGAACACATGATCTGTGGCTCCTACTACACAGTCTTATCAGCAGTCAATTGTGTTGTCTGAGGCTCTTTGTGATGTTGACTACATTCATATGCTGTCACTACCTCTGCTGGTTTACATACTATTTAACTACAGTTTACATGCTATTTTAATATCGACATGCAGTGGAAAACATTTAGTGTTCTTGAGGGGTTTATATACCCATATATATATATATATATATATATATATATATATATATGTGTGTGTGTATCTGATATGAGAGATAGTTCATGGAGTGTTCAGATAATCAGGAAACAATGGACACCTGTGAATATTCATACATTTTCTTGGTGTTTTTTTCTTTTTTGGTGGTGATTTTGGGCTCACCACCACTCAAAACTAATACAGAATTGTTTGTTTCCACTGCTTTGTCAGGTTTAGATGAACACATGATCTGTGGCTCCTACTACACAGTCTTATCAGCAGTCAATTGTGTTGTCTGAGGCTCTTTGTGATGTTGACTACATTCATATGCTGTCACTACCTCTGCTGGTTTACATACTATTTAACTACAGTTTACATGCTATTTTAATATCGACATGCAGTGGAAAACATTTAGTGTTCTTGAGGGGTTTATATACCCATATATATATATATATATATATATATATATATATATATGTGTATGTGTAGCTACATGGCAAATCTAAAGAGATGAAATACATGGATTTGAAGTGTAGAGGATCATCCAGTACGTTCAGGTCATGGAATATGAGGATGGGAACTGAACTGATCCAAATGATACATTGTTGCATATCTGTGAGAGTCGACACTTTTTTTTTTTTAAACCAGACACATTGTTCTCTCTTATCACTTGACTTAAGCAAGGAGCAATAATCCCTGGTACTATAAAATGTTCTGGCGTTCCAATTACACAAACTAGAGATAACATGGGGAATGCAAGCTTGACATGTGTGTAAATAGGGCTTTTTGTCCTCCATTATATTTGACTTTCCTTTGCTCAGTCAGAGACGACAGCTGTGATTGTAACTGTAGCGTTCAACACTTTCAGGGCATTTATGAATCTGGTCATTGGCACTGCATCTATAAAAATATATGCACTTTCTGTAAATAAATAAATACATTCTTTATGTAAATTTACTGCAAGCTGCAACAATATTTAACATGGAATGCCTAACTTTCTCAGATTTGTTATTTCTTTATTGACATGGCATTTCTCAACTTTCTTCATCAGTTAAAGTTTTTATTTTATTTTAATTTTTTTATTTTTTTGCTGCAGTGTTTTGTATTTAACCATAAAACTTAATGCATGGAATTGAATTAGTAATTATACAAATAAGGACATTTTGATCAAATACCATTAGCCTGAGTATGACAGCCCACTTATTTCATTTAATGGCCTCCCTTCTGTTTGTCTGTCTGTCCTTGCCAAGTTTCTGCAATATTAGAGCAGACACACGTTGGAGATGTACTTCCATTATGTGAACAATACTGCATCCATTTAAAATGCTGAGTTATGTTGTAATTCACCCATAATGGGCATATTCCCTTGAAAGTTTCAGTCACTAAAAATGCAGGATTTGCACTGATATATGCCATAAGTGCATCGTTATGTGAAATATCCTTATAGAAGAGCATTATCTACTGTATACAGGGAGAGTAACAGGTACTGGATCTTTGAGTAGTTTTTCCAGGTATCATGGCAATCCCAAATATGCTAATGTTTTTAGAAGTCTTGAGTAGAGATTGGAAGCATGGGATGTGTGTGTGTGTGTGTGTGTGTGTGTGTGTGTGTGTGTTGTTTTTAGGTGAAATTTTATTGATTTGACAATAACATTTCAAAATATGACTATTTTTTTCTTCCCCAGTACTCATCATAACTGGTAAAACCCTTATTTTCCAAAGAATCCAAGTGTCTCTTCTTTTTTTTTTCTCCAAGTTTTCTCTCCTCTTGTCAATGCACCATTTAGAGACTTCAACCAAACACCCATTATAGATTTGACCAAAAACAAGCATTTTGTAAGAACCCACAGCGTATTCCTAATCTGCAGGGAAAACAAAACTGTTAAATGACAGGGTTACCACATAACGCCTATCTATTGTGACGCCTTCAGACGGATATATTTGTCAGTCGAGGGGCTTGTTATCACAATAAAATAGCAGGAAGCTCATCAGGTTTATCAACTTTACACCCTGACTGAATTTTGTAGAAGAATGCGTCAGACTTTAGAAGGTCTACCAGGGAATAAATATCATGAGCAGAAAGAAACTCCAAAAAAATAAAGGTTCCAAAAGGGAGTTTTCACAGTGATGCAACAGAAGATCCATTTGGAATCTTTCAGTGAACATTTTTTTAAATTGTAAAGAGTGACATTTTTTAAAGTGTGAAGAACATTTTAATAATCTTATTCCACTAAGAAGAACCTTTTGTGAAATGGAAAGCTTCCATGGATGTTAAAGGTTCTTCATGAAAACATCAATGCCAATAAAGAACCTCATAAAAAAATTGTGCCTACAGTTAAACCGGTTAAAAAACAGACTGTCTGTGGGAATAAAAACAACGAACCCCTTTTATGACTCGAGGGATGAGCATAAATAAAGGTCTTTCAAGGACTGCACAGATGTTTGGCTACTATTATATTCATTCAGACCTGTCATCATGTTTTCATTATGAGCGCTAAGCTCACACATACAGCACCTAGACGGCGTACAATATCATACACACACCCAACGCAAGCTTATAGACTTGTAGTCATGTATTTGTTGATCTGGCCTCTCAATCTCACTCACCATTCTGATGTTGTGTGTCATACTTCCTGCGGTTTCCCTGGAGACAAAGTCGTAAATAAACACCAGCGAATAGTATAAAAGCAGAGACTGGACGCGTGAATCACCCCCACAGCATGATTCAGCAGGAGACAGAGAGGATGGGAGAGACGGCGTCCACAAATTTAGCTTACTTTCCTTCTAAACTGGTTGTCAATAAGACGGTCATTTAACCGATCAATCAAATTAAGCCCTCGGACTTCCAGCAGACATTTCTGTAGACTTTTGGCTCCTGGCTGTATAACGTTATTTCTTTTTTGATGTTGTGTGTGAATGTTAGAGGGCTGATAACCGTGTACAGCTTCATTTGAATGAAGACGTTTGTGGTCACACAATCATGAACGACCGGGATTCCCCTTCTAAACGTGGTGTTGTGGTTTAACTGCAGTTGATCAGGGCAGTTGTGCCCACATATCTTGTCTACTTCAGATTTCCTGTTTTGTGTTATAATACATCATTTTGTAGTTGAAGGGCAAACCATTTCAAGGAAAACTTTGTTCTTTCTCTCTTTGTATTTTCATTGTATTCTGTACAGCTCTATTGTTGTAGAATGTGAACTTTTTCCTGACACAGAATGCATCCTTTAGCAACCCTGAGGTTATTATCATTATTGGATGCACCTGAAATATATTCTATTATGTCATAGACTGGCGCCACTGTTGCAGCAAGTTTAATAGATAGATATGACGATGTAGAAGAGTCTGTGTATTTTTCCTGATATTGTACCTGTTTCCAGGGAATCACCTCAAATGTTTGAGGTTGGTCATTTTTATTTATTTATTTTTGATGTTTTTGAAAGAAGTATGCTCACCAAATCTGAAATATAATTACTATTTAAAATAACTGTTTTCTATTTCAGTATATTTTAAAATGTAATTTATTACTGTGATGGCAAAGCTAAATTTCCAGCAGCAGTTACTCCATGCTTCAGTATCATGATCATGAAACATTTGTTATTATTATCAATGCTGAAAATGTTGTGCTGCTTAATATTTTTGCGGAGTACAAAATATTTTGCGGAGTATTTCCCCCCCCGCCCCCCAGGATTCTTTGACAATACAAAGATCAAAATGTAAAGAAACAGAATTTATTTGAGATATAAAACATTTATAACATTTTAAATATATTTTACTGTCAATTTAATGCATCTTTGCTGAATAAAAGTATTATTTTCTTTAAATAAGAATATTAAAAAAAAATCTTACTGACCTTAAACTTTTGAATGGTAATCTTTACAAAAAAAAAAAATGTAAACAATAAATAAATAAAAATTATCTAGATGGCACTATGTTACAGTGATGATTTCAATTTCAGTGTATTTAGATAATTTAGTGTTTTTAAATAAACTGTTGTTCCAAAACATTTTGACAAAGAATTAGACAGTAATACAATATTGTATATATTGTATCATGGTGCTGAATGATTGCCATATTAATGTACCATGATATTTACATGGCACCCCAAAGTATTTTGATACTACTAAAATCAAATCTAATAAAAAAATTAATAAATTCAAAATTGTTAATAAATTAAAACAATTTTTAAAATAATTTCTAAAAAAAGTCTAAATGCATTGAGCTGTGGTGCTCATGTGGTCGACAAAAGTTCAAGGCTTTTCTCTTCTGTAACTTCAAATAAAAGTGGCAAAATATTTTAAATGAACTCAAACATTTCTTTATTTTTAAATATTTGGTGGACTCATTTTTCTTCAGCTATACCAAACCCACATAAAGCATTAATATTAAATAGGATACTCAAATCCCTGTGTAATGTTACGTGTCTACAGAGAGATGTGAAAATCTAATGAGAGAACTCTAATCAGAAAAGCATTGGCTGGCTGGTTTGAGGTTAAAAATAAAGCCTGAATATGTCAAGACTGTAGTGAAGATTCCAGAGTGCATTCTCTGAGGACAGGGTTAAGAGGAGAGGGCTAAGGCCAGTTATTTCTGTGTCCACTGAATCATGTGTTTCACTGAGGACAGAAAAGCATGCACGTCCCCAGCTGAAGTTTGTGAGTGATGTATGTAGTCTTGACATAGATGCAAAGACGAAGAGTAAAGGAGAGAGTGTGTGGAATCAGAGAACCTCTCCTCTGTCAGTAACTCTAATTATGTAATGCTGAGAGATTTTAAAAGCTCAGTAATGTGACATACACAATGGTAGAGGCTGTTTCAGAATGAGTGGGCACTGGATTGCTTTCTGGAATGGAGAGAAGGGAGGATAGATATGTCAGAGGAGAGATAATTGGGAATGAAAACCTCCTCCTTGTCCTTAAGGTCATAAATATTTTCTACTCAAAACTACATTTGCTCCATTACTAATTGATTGAGAATTGAGAACATGTTTGCAAAGACAAAACTAAAAATATTAGCTGAGAAAATATTTATCTCTATTTGCTTTGTCAAGTAAAATAGTTCCTAACAAGTCACCTTAGAACCATTACGTGTCTCCAAACAATACACACTCCTTTCTTTTTATTAGGACATTTTCAGTCCATTTTGGTCAACATTACTCTAAAACGTCCCCATTATCTAGTGGAGTTCCACAAGGATCCATTCTCGGTCCAGTCTTGTTTTCATTATATATGTTACCCTTAGGTTCTATATTTCATAAGAATGGAGTATCTTTTCATTGTTACGCAGATGACACTCAGGTGTATCTACCTTTGCAGAAACAGGATAAAAGTTTTTGAGTTGTTTACATGAAGTTAAATCTTGGATGTCACAAAATGATCTGAATTTGAATGAAAGCAAAACTGAAATAATCTGGTTCGGGGCTCCTGACACCCAAAACTCTTTTGACTTGGGCAATTTAGCTCCCTTCTGTAAATATGAGGTGAAGAACCTTAGTCTCCAATTTGATAGTTCTTTTAAATTTGATAAACAGATCAACTCTGTGGTCAAATCTTGTTTCTTCTATTTAAGTTCAATAGCAAAGGTTAAACCGTTTCTGTCCTCCAGTGATTTTGAAAGGATTATTCATGCTTTT
>NW_015542378.1:261989-264080 GCF_001515605.1 Sinocyclocheilus anshuiensis
TCATTTTGCATTATTGACACACTATTTTCCTAATTAATGCTGTTCAGTTGCTTTGACACAATCTGTATTGTTAAAAGCGCTATATAAATAAAGGTGACTTAACTTGACTTGACTGTATGTGGGTATTAGCCAAGTATTGTTAAATCATCTTCAATTGGTTCAAAATGCGGCTGCTAGGCTTTTAACAGGTACTCGTAAAAAACAGCATGTAACACCAATTTTAGCATCACTTCAGTGGTTGCCAGTGCAGTAAAGAATTTATTTTAAACTATTGATTGTTGTATATAAAGCATTGCATAATTTGGCCCCACCTTATTTAGTGGATCTCCTTCATAATCAAATGATCCTAGACATTCCAAGGACTAGACTGAAATTGAGCGGTGACCGGGAATTTGCAGTAGCAGCTCCAAAGCGCTGGAATAAGCTACCTCTACATCTCAGACTGGCTCCATCATTAGGTTATTGTAAACTAAAATTTAAAGTGCATTTACTTGAATTAGTGTTTGGTTCTGCAGACTAATTAGCAAGAGGCTTTTTAATAACATTTGTTGTTGTTGGTCATTGTTTGTCTGAAAGTTAATACTGTGTAATTTTTATTTAGAGATTGTACAGCACATTGGTCAACGTTACGTTGTTTTAATTGTGCTTTATAAATAAATAAACAAAAAAACACTTGCCTTCCTAAATTAATTAGTCTTTTTAAATGATTCAGTTAAGTGAATAATACTCAACAGCTCACAAGTCTGTTTTGTTCTTGAATTAATCAGTGTTTTTGAACTATTTGCCTGAGTGAATGACTAAATGCTTCATTAAAAAGTCTCTTTCGTCTTTGAAAATAAATCAGCGTCTTTGAACAAATTGCTTCAGTGATTGATTTAATGACTCACTCATAATACAGTCATTAGTCGCCACCTATTGGTGTCTCAATGTAACTTGCAGAAAAGTCCCACTACTGTTTGATATCAGTGATCCTGCTCAGCTAATCAGCTTCGATGACCAGAACTAACCATTATAAAATTCAACACAACATTATATTATGTTGATTCACACACAAATGACACTTATGAACCAGTTATTTTTAATAATTGTCAAAAAGACCTACAATACAGACAGTCATGTGATTGCTTAAAGAAGTACAGAATCAGAATCATGATGAGTGGAATTTGAATTGGATTCAGAGTCATGAAGAGTCAGTTTAGCCTCAGATTGACTTTGAATGGCTGAAAGTCACACACACACACACACACTCCCGTGGTATTTTTATTGACCTGGGTGGCTTTCAAGATTGTAAACTGTGTGTAAAGTGAAACATTGCACCATTTCACCAGTGCCCAGCTGTGTTTGGACCACACTGAGATTCAAACTGTTACATGAATATAACTACACTGTACTGTTGGCAGATACCATGGTCTAAAGTGGTGGTCTGTGTGTAAAACTCAATGAGAAGAAAACCGTGGGATCCAACTTAAATTTCAGGCACAGCTGGCCACCGGATGAGTCTCATGGGCTGGCAGGGCCCACTCAGATGTTTTGTCTGTATGTTTTCTTTGGTGGAAACCATGAGAACCACACTTCAGATGTGAAAGTAAGGTGGTGAATGAAGCCAAGATTACAGTGAAAACTGGTCAGCAGGTTTTAAGACCTTCTCATAACTCTGCATGAAGAGTTCTACAGATCCTGAAATGCAAATATTATCTGTAAGCAAATGGCCAATCCCTTCAGCAGTAAATCGCATACATTATAAGGCCTCCAGAATCTCCTTTTTATGTCAACATCCAATTAAACAGAGTCATATTTGTCTTAAGCAACACATTCCTGCAATATTTCAAAGGTCAGGGTTGGGTATCTGGAATGAAGCTCTCAAGTACTATACTCAAACATGCTGAAATCAATACTGCTCCTGTCTGACTAGCAAACATCTGAGATTCTGAGGACCACCGTGTACTCGAGATAGGCAGGAAGCCATAATAAGAAACCTGAAAAGAAAAGAGAACGGGGACTGCAATATTTACTTGGTGCCAGTGTTGGGGAGTAATTAGTTACATGTAACGGAATTACGTAATTTAATTACAAAATAAAAGTAATTGTAAT